>NC_134568.1:213203772-213509397 GCF_050947875.1 Dermacentor variabilis
AGACGGATTATAGCACCGGCGTGAATTCCGAACCACACACTGACAGACCACTGGTACTGGTGCCGAGTGCGCTTTACCCAGTGTGTTTTGGAGGCACTTCAAAGTGTGCATTTTGCAAACATACCTGGCCATTTATGCTAAAATTGGCTTCATCTGTGCACATGATGTTGCTCAGAACGTCTGGTGACTCATCGCATTTTGTGACGACCCAATTCGAGAAATCTAGATGAATCCGCAGGTTCCTGTCTTCCAAGTATTGCTACAGGTTAAGGTGGTACGGGTGAAAGGCCGAGTCATTTAGAAACCTAAATACAGATGACTTCAAAATTAGTACCTGGGCGGCCACGTCCTGTATGCTAGCACGAAGGTTTGAGGCCATAGATGCTAGAACATCCTTGAGTAGGCTAAAACTCAAGGACTGAGTCCTCCATCGCTGCTTCTGGAAAATGGCCGTTTGTCTTAGGTTTTCATAATTTCTGATGATAGTCGATGCGTTCGGTCTACCGCCACACTTCCATGACTGATACATGTATATTTGCACCCTTCCTCTTGTTGCCATTTGCAGCTCCCAAGGCAAGGATCATGTTTTCGTTCTGCACATTAAAGAAAGACATGGCGGCTGGAACGAAACAAAACGCACCTTTAAGCCTGTGTACTGATGTTGTCTATTCGCTTTTGTGGTGCCAGCATCTGTGGCAATAAAAGAAAAAAGAAAAATAAACCATCCGTGCACTTTAAGCAAAGACAACAGCTATCACAGTTTGTTTCCAACCAACACCAAACGCGACGTGTTGCTTCAGCCGGGGCGCTAGAGATAAGGCACTTGCTCTATCGGGGTGTTTTTCTTTATTTCCTTTATTTCGTTCTGGCTAACTCAGATGGAGCTTGTTCGATGGCGCTGCTTTATGATGTGGATGGGAGCGCAATGAGGTGGTATTTTTCACATTTAGCTGGGTGTATTTATCAGTCGGAAAAAATTAGTACGCAATTAGTACGTCGCTGAAAATATCGCAATTAGATGTCCCTTGGCTGTGGCTACGAATGCCTTACTGACACTTAGATAATTAGGATAGCACGTCTCGAGTTAGATAATTAATTACAATTACCTAATTGAATCTCAGTAATGAGAAGTTACTGGCAGCTACTGCGCTGTACCGGAAACAACATGCACTAGGTTTCCTTCGAGTAACGCAATTGCTCCATTTCTAAATCTGGGTGCACGGTAGTATATTGGGGAGCCCTGTGTATATTTATGACCTCTGCGTGCAGGTGACGATGTTTTCATCGCTCATAAATATTGGAAATTATTAGAAGAGCTTTTTTTTTCATGAGTCGTTACTATTGCTTAGTGGAAAGAGAAGCAATAGTGAGACACATATCATTCACGTGCATTTCACACGCCGTTGATAAAAGACTTTGCCGAAGGGGTCACTGAAGTGCGCAGGTTTTTTTCAGGGTCAAAGAAATACGCAACACAAGTTGAAGCAGATGAACATACAGCAACATATTAATTCGCTAGGCATAGGCTATCCTTACCTTTAAAAATATCTTTTGGCCACGGCGGCCGCATTTCGATGGGGGCGAAATGCGAAAACACCCGTGTACTTATATTTAGGTGTACGTTAAAAAACCCCAGGTGGTCGAAATTTCCGGAGTCCTCCACTACGGCGTGCCTCATAGTCAGAAAGTGGTTTTGGCAAGAAAAACACCTTTTTTTTTAAATCTTTTATTTGGCTACCTGCTTCTCTTTCAACAATATAATAAACTCTGTATTGTGTGCATAATTAAATATATTGTGTATGTGCGTCATGTTTACAGTAGAAATTTAAAACATTATTGAAGTGAGAAAATATGGACGAGGTAGCCGGCGCTGGTGCTTCTAATGCGCTTGTCCTCCAACTGTCAGCATTTGCAGTAAGAAAGGGAGAGTAAAAATTAAAAGCTGTGCTCGTCCGTGCCAACAAGGATGCAGTATGCTATGAGCCACAATAAAATTTTAGGTGAAAAGGGCCAGGCAAGTCGAAACAAA
Organism: Dermacentor variabilis; assembly: GCF_050947875.1. Taxonomy (NCBI): domain Eukaryota; kingdom Metazoa; phylum Arthropoda; class Arachnida; order Ixodida; family Ixodidae; genus Dermacentor; species Dermacentor variabilis. Next base: position 213,205,802 of record NC_134568.1, read on the forward strand.
CCTCAAATGATGTGGATGACAAAACTATGCTAATAACATTTGGGGGCTGGAGGTAGGTTTCGGCATCACCGTAGTGGGTGGGGGGGGGGGGTAGGGGCAGAGTGCGCCCCCCCGGGAAAACTCCGGAGAGGGCACTCTGCCCCCTGCCCCCCGTTGTCGGCGCCTATGCCACGTACTGTATCGTTCCAGTCCTTCACTGCAATTTCTACATATAAACCAGGATATGTTGATTGCGCTAATTTTTTTACCTTGTCGCCTCTGTCTTCTTGTGCACGCTCTTCCAATCGACCTCGTGTGTGAATTAGTTCTTTTTTTTTATTGTGAGCACTGAGTAGCGGCATGCAGAAACAGATTTTCAGGGGTATTCAAGAGAAACGTTGTAGAGTTCGCCGCAAATAAAGGCAGCGTGGCCGCCCAGCGCCAGATTGGCCTTTCTGAGAAAAGCTTGCGATATTGGCGTCCATAAAAAGGAAAACTGTCGGCGTAAAAGCCACGTGAAGTGTCCATTTCGTGGGTGTCGTACAGTGCATCCACAGTTTGAGGACGCGTTTGCGGAGCTTCTATGGAACGAAAAGCTACAACGTCCATAGAAAAGTAAACATCTCTGGGCGATTCTTTTATTGCCATAGCAACTATATCGACACTCTAGGCGCATTGTTGCCGTCGGCATCGCCGTTCGCGTCGTCGTGATGTTCGGTATGAAGTCTAAAGTCGAGAACACGCTCGATGCGCGCCGTATACGGTATGTGCGAGTGAAAGCACGCGAGGGGAGCCGACGCTCGCGCACTCAATAGAGTGTTTTAGTTGAGCGTCTTTCTTGTACGCTCCGCTCCGAGTCGCTCCGCTAAGCCACAGTGGAGCGGCGAGCGATTTTCAGGTTTTAGTTATACATTTGGCGTAGCGGAGCGGACTTTGCGTAGTTGCAGCACCCTCTATCCAAATTAAGGGTAATTAAAGAAAATAAAAACACCCCATTCATAAATTTTATATAGTAAAACGTATATATATATAACTTATTTGTCCGTGAAGTATGTAGACGTATGCCTGTAATGCGTTACGAGTCCATATAATCCATTGGAAAATATAGCGCCGTCGTGTGGAACCACGTGGTAGCCAGCGAGCTTGCTTTTTGCATCCAATCCAATCCTTTCTGACGCCAACGCTAGCCTAGGTGCTGCGCAGCCAGCCCCGCTCAGGCAGCTTGTAAGCAGACTGTGCATGTCGCTCCGCTAGCCGGCTTGCGGCTAAGCGGAGGGCGCATGCGCATTCGCGCTTCAGCTGTGTTTAGCTGCTGAGCGGAGCGTAATAACGCCAAACTAAAGCACTCTAAAGTTGCACGCGCGAGGAAGGACAGCGGAGAGCAAACGCGCCGTCTTCCGTCGCGCGAAAGGCCGTGGGGAGATATGAGGGAGGGGGAGGGAGGGAGGGAGGGAGAGGGGAGGCGTTGGGCTACGGCAGCAATTGCACATTTCGCGACCGGGCGCAAGCGTAACTGACGATCGCAGTAAAAATTCGCGCGCGAAAGGGAAGAAAGTGGGGAGGCAGGGCGGGAAGGAAGGGGTGCGGCTTCTGCCCCGCAGCAACTGCCTACTTTGCGCGGTAAAGCGTGGTCGCGCACGTCGTACTTTGACGGCGATCGGCAGACGGCTCATACCTTTGTGCCTGCTGTGTTATCGCGCCTCAATTTGCGTTGAAGCGATAGACAGCACGAAGGTCATTTGCTGCTGCGGTTGCTGCTGCCGCGCTTGCTCACGCCCGCCTTTTGAGAGCGAGTGTCCGCGGTCATTGAGTGTGATGCGTTCATGTTTCACTGTGCGCCCTGACATCATACTTGTTAATTCAGTTGGTAAGCGAATGTTTCTAAGTTTATACGGCCGATAAAAGTACTATCCTTACTTTGTATGGCTGTCTGCCACTCTGCTATCGCAATCGATGCTTCGCCTTTCGGGCGAGACTGCGACTTTTTTCCACATTTTTCACTTCAACGTAAGGGGTATGGCTATTATCTAGTCTAAACGGTATGAAACGTATTCTAGCAGCGCTAGATTATCATGTTAGAAAAGCAGAGCATAACGACGAAGGCCGCGATAAAGAGATTTTATTAGCGCAATATCATTGCCTAATTCTTTTCTCATATTGCAAAAAACTAAAAACATGTTCGATAAAACAGCTACGACGTTGACGCCATCCGATCAGTTCGTCTTCTGCGTGTGCGAACTCGACGCCTCAAATTGTCACGCACCACGCAGACGGCAGCTGAAGTGGGAGAAGCCGCCTCGGCGTCGGGGCAGCTGTGCGACGCCGGCCGTCCGAACTAGTGTGCTTCAGCGGGCTGGTCGAAGGCACTGGTGACGGTGGTCAAGACCAGGCCCGTGATGAAGATGAAGCACATGGCTTTGGCAGGGACCGCCGGCGTGACCTAGATGGCGGCGAACGCAAGGAAAGCGTCCAAGCTGGCGAGCGTCGGCGTGAGCACAAATGGCAGCTTAGATTGAACCGGTACTTTGGAGGCGGCGCGATCTCGTTCATGGCTGCCGCGTCCGAGAAAGTCCAGGCCACCGCCGCCAGCTCCGGCGCCGACGGTTCTGCAAGCATGGTCTCTCCGGTGCTTCGAAGGCCCAGAGCTTCCTGTGACGGGGCACGTGCTTTCCGTCGTGGTTTCGGTACGTCGACCGGCCTCCTTGCGAACTTCCTGGACACCAATGCAAGCTGGAAAGGAGCCCAGCCACATGGATGTAGACGTAGATATAGAGCCAGCCACATAAAATGGAACTCTGCCACGTACGGTCTCCTTCGGCTGCCTCAAAACACGAGCGGCTCTAAAGGATGACGATGATGATGTCTTTGAAATGTTTGGCGCATACTCATTCATGGGGATTGGCCAAGATTCGGACAGATTTTACATATGCTTTAAGGTAGAAAAATTATAGAAACTATAATTTTGACGCATAAATTAAAGCGATGAAAGTTCAAAAGGATTCAGTAGGCAGCCATTAAAAAAAGCTATATATAATATAAATGAGGCAATAATGGAGGAATGAAATGAATGATAAGGTCAAAAATGAAATAGCAATGATATAATAATAAATTTTTCTGCTGCGATGCATACATTCCTGTGTGAGTGCCCAAACACAGACGCTCTAAAAGACAGCAGTACCGGATTGTTGTACCGGACTGTCGCACTGTAATTTCCAATCTCATTTTCCTCAGGCAGGAGAAGCGCCGGAATTCCAGGAGACAGTGTTCAATCATTTCTAATGAGTTGAAAAATGGCAGAAATTGGTGCATGTCTAAATTTAGGGCTGCGACGCCCACAACGCAGCCTCGTTAATGTCACTTCCAACTGTCTGGTTTTCCAAAATTTCCTGCTCCAGGGGAATTGTAAGTGGTGTAGTTCCGAGGATGATGTCTTTTTATGTTCCTCTTTTCTTTTTCTAATTCTACACGCCCCACAAACATACCCTGAGAACGCCCCAGAGCCGCTCTTTTTATCAGCGGCAATGTTTCCAATGGTCTTTTGAACTCTGCTTTCTCTGCCCAATGCGCCTCTTTCGGTATTCGTTTCCGATTAATCTTCAGACTGGAATTGTGCGTCATGAGAGTCACCAAAGCAGATAAGTTAAATATAACATGACATATAAAGTTAGCCTGCACAATCAGTGGGGCGAAATTTTTCCATAAATTTTCCAGCCCAGAGTACACGTTCCTGTGTCTGCGACCAAAAGCGTGTCAGCAAAAGAAAGCCGGATTGGCGTGTTCATGCGTACGGACTTGGCAGAATTTCCCAAATTCCTCGTCTATGGAAAATGTGTTGCTTTCCGGTCCTGTCCTTGCTTCGTTTTTTCCTCCGCCATCACTCAACTGGATTTGGAGGGCGTCGTTGTTTCTTCGCCGATTATGTTTGTCCATGTATGTGGGTCACATGGGCGACTAGGTGGTTTCCCGAATAGACAACTTGCAGTTGCTGCTCTCTGGTCTATGTATTTGTCACTGGGCCTGTGCCGTTTAGTACGGGCCCGTTTTTAGCCAATACCCCTGAATGGATGTGCAACTGTAACACAGACGGTATGGAGACTGAAATGTGCTTAGATATGCGTCGTACTTCTCTGTATCGTCAGAATTCCTCCCTCCACAAGCATTACACATCATCTTCGCCTAATGACGCATACAGTTAACAGCTACAGGCCACGAAGAGGCGCTTGCGTCATTCGCCACATCTGTTGCTATAACTCTGGCAAACTTCGTATCATTTTCGCGTAGAATTTTTTCAACATTGTTGAAAAAAAATCTGAGCTAACAGAAATCCTACTGAAGCATTGATGAACCGGTAGCCGAAATGCCTCGAAAGTATAAGGACGTTTACCAGGCGAAAAAAAAAATAATATTCGTGAAGAGATTCGGATAGATTAACTCAAAATAAGTTTTATACTCGTCAAAAAGTCGCGCTGTAATGCTTTGATTTTTGAAGCGGCCCTGCGCGCTGGAGCCTGACGAGAACCTTCCATTAATTACAGCCAACCCTGTTAAAAATAAAATTAGTGTGTAGCTAGCGAACACATATGTTTACTAGTTTCCTGTGTACTTTACTACCTTTTTACTATATCGCTGTACTATAGCCAAGACATTCCAATACTAGTTAGTGCTGCCGCTACTATCAAGAAAGATGGTTTCGTGGTTTTGCTATAGTTAACAACTGTGCTAGTAACACTAGCTAACGACTGTTGGTTTTGCTAAGTAACGATTAGGCCACAACTGAGTCCCATGGCAATTCAGCGATGATTGTCCATAACTAATAAAGCTAAAAGTTTTGATTGAGAATGATAATTTTTGCTGCCTGTGCCTCATAGCAGAGGCGGACATCCGAATTTGTGCTGGTAACGCTGGAAATATAATTATTTAACACATTTTCACTAACTAACCAATTAATTGATAGTTGTGAGTGTACGATTTATTGCATAGCTGCAGTCATCCGCAACACAAGGCGCACCCTCTTTATAGAAATGCAGCTCTTATCCTCACTTTCGAGAAATGTGTCCTGAAGTCCTCCAATGATATGTCTTCCGTTTCCTGTTAACAGTTAGGCGCACTGCATTATTCTCATTCGCTGAAGATCGTGCGCGTTTTAAATCAAGCACAAAAATCGGTCTTATATGACAGATGTAACAAGGAGGACGAAGTGACTGCGAGCCAGAACGCGCGAGGGAGGAGAGCGAAGAGCAAACGCGCCGTCTTTCGTCGCGCGAAAGGCCGTGGGGAGAAATGAAGGAGGAAGGCGGGAGGCGTCGTGCAGCGGCAGCAATCGCACATTTCGCGACCGGGCGCAAGGTTAACTGACGATCGCGGCTCAAATTTGCGTGCGAAAGGGAGAAAAGTGGGGAGGCAGAGCGGGAAGGAAGGGGTGCGGCTTCTGCTCCGCAGAAACTGCCTACTTTGCGCGGTGGGGCGTGGTCGCGCACGTCGTATCATGACGGCGATCGGCAGACGGCTCATACCTTTGCGCATGCTGTGTTATTGCCCCTCAATTTGCGTTGAAGCGATAGACAGTACGAAGGTCATTTGCTGCTGCGGTTGCTGCTGCCGCGCTTGCTCACGCCAGCGTTCTGACAGCGAGTGTCCGCGGTCATCGATTGTGATTCGTTCATGTTTCACTGTGCGCCCTGACATCATATTGCTTAGTTCAGTTGGTAAGCTAATGTTTCTAAGTTTATACGGCCGATAAAAGTACTATCCTTACTTCGTATGGCTGTCTGCCACTCTGCTATCGCAATCGATGCTTCGCCTTTCGGGCGAGACTTTTTTCTCATATTTTTCGCTTCAACGTAAAAGGTATCGCCTATTATTCAGTCTATACAGTATAAAACATATTCTAGCAGCGCTACATTATCATGTTAGAAAGAAAATTAAATTATGGGGTTTAGCGTGCCAAAACCACTTAATGATTATGAGGCTCGCAGTAGTGGAGGACTCCGGAAATTTTGACCATCTGGGGTTCTTTAACGTGCACTTAAATCTCAGTACACGGGTGTTTTCCCATTTCGCTCTCATCGAAATGCGGCCGCTGTGGCCGGGCTTCGATCCCGCTACCTCGTGCTCAGCAGCCCAACACCATTTCCACTGAGCAACCACGGCGGGTATCATGTTAGAAAAGCTGAGCATAACAACGAAGGCCGCGATAAAAATATTTTATTAGCGCAATATCATTGCCTAATTCTTTTGTGACATTGCAAAAATCAAAACACCGGTTCAATAAAACAGCAACCACGTTGACGCCATGCCATCAATTCGCCACCGGCACGTCCGCACTCGACGCCTCAAATTGTCACGCATCACGGAGGCGGCAGCTGAAGTGGGAGAAGCCGCCTCGGCGTCGGGGCAGCTGTGCGACGCAGGGAACCCAAACCAGTGTGCTTTAGGGGCTCGTAGAAGGCGCTGGCATCGGTGGTCAAGACCAGGCCCGTGATGAAGATGAAGCACATGGCGTTCGCAGGGACCGCCGGCGTGACCGAGACGGCGGTGAACGCAAGGAAAGCGTCCAATGGGGCGAGCGTCGGCGTGAGCACAAAAGGCAGCTTAGATTGAGCCGGTACTTTGGAGGCGGCGCGATCTCGTTCATGGCTGCCGCGTCCGAGGAAGTCCAGGCCACCGCCGCCAGCTCCGGCGCCGACGGTTCTGCAAGCATGGTCTCTCCGGTGATTCGAAGGCCCAGAGCTTGTCATGACGAGGCCCCTGCTTTCTGCCGTGCTTTCGGTAGGTTGACCAGTCTCCTGGCGAACTCCTTTGACACTTATGCAAGTTACAAAGGTGTCGTGCCAGATGAAATGCAACCTTGGCGTACCCGGTCTGCTTCTTCTGCCTCAAAACACGAGCACCTCTGCTTCCTCTTCTTCTCTTCTGAACGTGTGATGCATACCCACTATGGTATATTGGCTATGGGAGGCTCAGGTGAATAATGCTTGATAATGGAAAAAAATTAATAGAATATGGCAAATCGAAAAGCACGTTTTTCACACTACGATATAAAAAACTAATGTTGGATGGGAAATGCTACGCATATGACGAAGCCAATGAAAGTATTTATGAAATGCGCAGAACGCATACACTTGGCACAACTCTTCGTTCTGGCCGTAAGTTACAGCCATGCTAAGGCCATCCGAGGGGAGGTGCCTTAAAAGATTGCGGGTGTTCAGTTCTTTTTACTAACATTCGTAGTTTCTTTCCTAAGAAAGATTAATTATGTGCTGTTTTTAACGACTGTAATGCTGAAATCATTGTACTCACAGAAACATGGTTAAATAGCAAAATAACAAACCCCGAACTGTTTGAGTGCGACAACCAATTCGTTGTTTACCGAAGTGACCGAACAGGTAGAATTGGTGGTGGCGTTGTGCTCGCCGTTAAAGAATGTATTAATTGTTTTTGTGTGACCATTAATACGAATTTAGAGCTAATTTGGTGCTGTATAACTATGAGTTTTAAGAAAATAATACTAGCTGTGTGCTACCGATCCCCATCAAGCGACTCATCTGTTTGCGATGACTTATATGGTTGTTTAAATTAGATTACCATGCGTTTCCCCGGAACTGAAATTATACTATTAGGCGATTTTAATTTTCCTAACATTGTCTGGTCACATGTCAATCCCTTTTCTAATCCTTCGTCGGCCGAGGCCAATTGGTTCATTTCCATTTATTCTGACTTCGGCTTATCGCAGATCGTCAGACTTCCAACACGTGTAGCACAAAACACATCTTCACTCCTGGACCTAATTCTAACGTCATCGCCCGATAACTTTTCTGTGGTGACACACATGCCCGGACTGAACGATCATGACATCTTGCATTTTACACTTACAACAACACAACAAAAAACATACCGACAGCGGAAAAAGTTCCGAGATTATAAAAAAGCTAACTATCAAGCCATCAACAGAGAACTATGTATATTTCTCGACACTTTCCTACCACTTCATCTGCAACGCTCCGTAGAAACTAACTGGTCTATTTTCAAAAATAAAATAAGTGAGCTTATCACCAAACACGTGCCCCTTCGATCCGTCTATACTAATAAAGCACCATGGTACAGCACATATCTGAATCGGTTATCCAACAGGAAAACACGTTTATTCCGTACAGCGAAACATTCCTCAAAACAGACACATTGGTTAGCATATAAACACGCAGCAATTTCATATATTATAGCCCTAAGGTCAGCCAAATTTTCATTCATTAATTGTACACTTCGAAATTTATTGAAGACTAATCCAAAGCGCTTCTGGGGAACCATACGAGGAAATAACCATAAAACTGGAATATCATTACTGACAACTTCTGGGGACCCAGTACCTGACCTATTGTGTTCTACTGTGCTTAACAATACTTTCACTCAGTCATTCTCATCACCTCAGATCCCTGATCCGATGCCTGAGATAAATTCAACTAACTACCACTTCATGGATGCCATCGTTTTCGACTCAACCGGTATCAAAGCCATATTACACAAATTAAAACCTAAAGCATCATGTGGGGTAGATGAAGTTAATACTATATTCTTACAAATCACAGCGGAATACTGTTCAATCCTACTGGAATGCATTTACTCACAATCTTACAACTCTGGCACCTTACCGTATGATTGGAAAATTGGCAAAGTAATCCCCATTCACAAAACTGGACCAACCCATGATCCACAGAACTATAGACCTATATCACTTACATCTGTACCATGCAAAGTTAGGGAGCATATGATATACACGCATCTAGTTAATTTTCTTGAAGATAACAACTTCTTCAGAGTTATGCAGCATGGTTTCCGTGATCACTTCTCCTTTGACACTCAGCTCATCCTCTTCACTAATGACCTACATGCCAATTTAGATTCTGGTTTTTTAACAGACTGTATATTTCTCGACTTTTCCAAAGCGTTTGACAAAGTGAACCATGCATTGCTTCTTCATTAATTAAATGTTCTAAACATAGACCCCTCCGTAATTGATTGGATTCGCGCGTTTCTGACATCACGTGTTCAATTTGTAACCACTAATGACGCTAACTCACCTTTAGCTCCAGTTGACTCCGGCGTCCCGCAAGGGTCTGTCCTTTATTATTTATTATCGGTCCTTTATTATTCCTAATTTATATTAATGACTTGCCCACTCACGTTTCCTCGAACATTTGTCTATTTGCGGATGACTGCGTCTTGTATCGTAAGATAACTAATTCTTCAGATATTCTACTAATTCAGGAGGATCTCAATAACATAAATGTGTGGTGTCGTACGTGGCGCATGGAATTACACATTAGAAAGTGTAAGACTATGAGGATTTCTCGTACTAACGTGACCTGCCCCACCTATACGCTAAATAACATCCCACTAGAATGTGTAACGTCATATCGGTACTTGGGGGTTCACATTGCCAGCAATCTATCCTGGAAAACTCATATTGATCACATAACATCCAAGGCCACTCGTACACTGGGATACTTTCGTCGGAAATTTTCTCTAGCACCATCATCGCTAAAACTCTTATTGTACACAACTTACATTCGTCCAGAAATAGAGTACGCATCATCAGTATGGGACCCTGGTCGTGACACCCTCAAACAGTCTCTATAGGCAATACAGAATCGATCAGCCCGTTTCATTCTCACCAACTACCAAAGAACTGCGAGTGTCACTAACATGAAAGCTCTCCTACACCTCCCACTGCTATCAACCCGTAGAAAACTATCTCGCATATGTCTTTTCCATAAAATCTACTACGACAACACATATTTACGTTCTATCTTTGTTCAACCGCCACCATACATTTCATCTCGCATTGACCACCGCCGAAAGGTAAACATTCCGCACTGCAACACCGTCGGCTTTTCATATTCATTTCTTCCCCAAACGAGCAAAGATTGGAATAACTTACCCGCATTACTTACAAGCATAACTGACACCAATAACTTTAAATGCACACTTCAAAGTCTCGTGTTATAAATCGTTGTTGCGTTTGTTTGTACTGTATAATAACAGCTTTTATGCCATAATGTTAAGTTATGGCTTGTATTATTATATGCTATGTTCTTTCCTTTCTATTTTTGTTACACCATGTATTTTTGCCACGCTTACAAGTTTCTATTTTCAATTCTTATTATTTTGTATACGATGTTTTTTTACTTCGCCCCTCCCCTCTGCAATGTCCAACCGCACCTTGAGGGTATGATAAATAAATAAATGAAATAAAAGTGTAGAAATTAAATTTCACAATTTCACGTGGTCGCATTAAAATGTATGCTGTAATTTGTGTCTGTATTTATTTTTTTATCGTAATGCTCCAGATTTCTATAGCTTGCCTACGATTGTCGTGTTGACGTCAATAAGCTCTAATAACCTCTAACGCTAGTCGCACGCTAGGCTATTACTGCCGTCGCCGTCGCCCTCATGTTTCGTATAAAGTCCAAGGATGACAACACCGTGACCACGCGCTGCATGCTGTATGTGCGAGTGAAAGCGTAGGAGTGGAGGTTGAATGGGTGAGCCGGCGATGGTGGCTCAGTCTTGTGTGCGCAAAGGAGAAAAACGGGGAGCAAGAGCGCCGCCTTCCGTCGCGCGCAATACATCGGGGGGGGATGGAATGGGGGCGGAATCTAGATTCTGCGAATCTATGATTGTGCAACATGTTTATTTGCCTTGTTTGACGCATTATATACAGTTACTTTTTCTTACATACATAGACTCATTGGAGACTTATACGTATACTTAAATATCCTGTTGGGAGGTTTTGTGTATACATGCAGTGAACTTTGTTTCCAGTGACACTTTTTTGTCCTTTATCAAGCCGTATTTTCGCATTTGTATATCCCATTGTATCTTTGCATTTCTAATGTATGAGGGTGAGGCAAATGAAAGTGAGCCTACCCTAACCGCGCAGTAATGGTTTGGTTCATTATCTGCGAGGCATGCGCGTAGGAGAACGGCATGTCTCATTTACAAAAGTGACACGCAGGTGTGAAGATAAATGTTCATTCATGCTCTCATACACTGGGTTGAATATGGTTGCGTCACATAATGGATACTTCGAAAGTTGAACAGCTCGGTGTCGCGAAGTTTTTGACAGGTGAAGGTGCTTCCAAAACAGAAATTAATCGCCGCATGGCTGCCGTGTACGTTGAACACTGCATTTCATTGACCACTGTGAAGGGTTGGAGCAAACGGTTCAAAGGACGTTGCAAAGACATTCCAAGACCGGGCCAAAACCATCATGCAATCACGCCGCACACAACTTCAAAGGTTCATGAGCTGATGAAACAAGAACGGAGGATAAGCATCAATGAACTGGCAGACCGTCTGAACATCAGTCACGGTTCGGTTCACGCCATAATTCATGAGCTTCTCGGTTATCGGCTCTTTGGTGCGCAATGGATCCCCAAGATTTTGATCCATCTCGAGAAGACGGAGAAGTTTCGCGCTGCCTTGACTCATCTGATCGCGTATCACAATGAGGATGACGACTTCTTGTTTGCAATCTTTATCGGGCACGAACCTTGGTGCCACTACTACGAGCCTGAAACACGACGGCAAAGCTTACAGTGGAAACATTCGAATTTACCACGCCCAAAGAACGCAAAGCACATCATTTCCGCTGGAAAGGTGTTGTTGACTTTTTTTTTTCGATCGTCAGTGTCCATTACTGATAGAATTTGCTAAATATTGAGAGGCTATCAATTGTTTCCGATATTGTGAAACGCCAGAACGGCAGCGCGTCGCAATCAAGAACGAACAACGTGGAAAATTGACGAATGGGGTCATCTTGTTCCACGACAATGCCTGTCCCCACGTCGCTTATGTGGTTAATACAAAACTGGCAAAGTTCAAGTAGGAAACGCTGCAACATCCGCCGTACAGCTCAGACCTGTCACCTTGCGACTTCTACATTTTGGAGTAACCGAAAAAACAGCTCAAGGGAACCAGATACAGACTTTTTGAAGCAGCAACCTAAGGAGTTTTATAAGACGGCAATCACGCGACTCGTTAGTCAATGGGACAAATGTCTAAATTCTCATGAAGACTACTTTTAATTAAGTACCCCGTTGTTGGCTCACATTCATTTGACTTGCCCTCATACATCTTGCAGAACTCCTGCTTTTTATACGTGCTCTCTGTCGCGACTATAACTTCGGTGCAATAACTCACGATACACGACAGGGGACAGCTACTCCTGCGTAATACATTGGAACAAACGACAGCATCATTGAGATTTTTCACTGGCCATTGCATATATACAAGAATGAAAGAACGGTTCTTGAATGACAAAATTACATTAACATATTTGTCCGCAACTTGTTCAATACATTGCCTTTTAATTTTTCATATCAGCGGCATGCACTGTTTTCCTGGTTTCGCACTGATATAGTTCTAAAGTTCGTGTGACACTTTCTTTAATCAATAAATAGACAAAAATATGGAAGCATTCATATCAGTTATTCTTGGCACATACGAGTATATTCTTTTACGAAAAAAAATACATATTTTATTGGTTTGACAGTGCGTAGCGTTCAAGAATTCGTTTGCAGCATCTTTGGCAGTGAGAATGCAGTTATTATTCATGTATTTGATCCCTCGACAAATTGTTTAGGAGGAAGCTTTAGCTCGGGCCCAATCCGACGCGGCCTATTCAAATACTTGTAAAACGCAGAAACGCTTTTCTGAGATAATCTTGCTCATCGCTGTTATTGAAATTGGTTGCATTTGAGAGAGAAAGTTAAATCCTAGTGTCTGTTGGAAACAGAACTTCGATTTAGGGCCTGAATTTTGTTTTAAATATTTTGAAAAATTCGAAAGTTTGAAAAAATAGAAGCACGGCGTTTACAAACTAATAGCTATGCATGAAGAACATATATTGTGGTTCTGTAAACGGCATCTATTATAACAATCAAAGCAGACAAGTTTGCTATGTCAATTTGTATCTTACGTGAATTGGTTACGTTGTGCACAAGGATTCTGCAAAAGCCGTATTTCCACAATACTGAATTTTTTTGAGATTCATGTGTAACACATCTATTTTGTCCGCTGTAGATGTACTTTTAGATGCAATTCACAGAATTGTGATATCATTTTTCATTGTTGAGTCACGGAGTTTTAAACATAATAGTTTCGTTTTCTGAAAATTTTCGATTTTGGCCATTTTTTATAAATAAGTGACCACCTAAATGAAAAATTCGAAAGCAGCAGTCACTAGAATTAAACTTTTTCTTTTATATTCAAGAAACCTCCTCAAATTTGTTGAAGTGGTTGCAGGGAAAAACGAATTCCCCTTCTACATGTATTTACATAGGAGCACCCGAGCTAAAGCTTCCTCTTAAGGAGGAGGCCGTGCTGCAATGCGGCCCCTCCCCCCCGAACAAAATTTCTGGCTACGCCACTGGTCTAGGTAACTGGTTTACTTCATGTTAACTTGTGTTATAGCGTTGAAAATCGCCTGCGTTATTTAAAATCCACTCGACACCTTTACTGGGAATTTGAGTGACATTTTTGTCTCACTTGAGCAAAAACGCTTCAAAGAATTTCTGCAACACTGGATTGCAATGGTTCATTTTTTGGTGACGGATAATCACGTCTGTCAATGACAAAGATAACTCTCCCAGAGACATTTTTGAGCCGGTAATTATGCTATGATAATCTGTGTTATATATATATATATATATATATATATATATATATATATATATATATATATATATATATATATATATATATATATATATATATATATATTCGTCGCACCGAAAGCGGAAGTGCTATTTCCGTCGTTTGCGACGAAAATCGCAGTCGAAGTGTGACTGCGACCCCCGAATTCCGGCTGCGACAAACCGGTTAGTCGCACCGTATATAACTAAAACAGTCCATAAAAAACATGTACAGCAGGCTCCATTCTCCTATGCGTTCGTTGGCACGCAACGCAGCAAATGAATTGCATTTTCGAGTTTGCTTCGTGCACCTTCTGCAGTTGCCATGAGAGAACGTCCCCTTTTCGGGTCCTCACAATTTTTTTTTTGTTGAATAGCGTAGAAAAATCGCGCGTACGGAACAACTTAATAATTGCAACCTCCGCAAGAGGAAATGACAAGACAGCAAAGTACCCGAAGTCTAAACGTTGTGGCGAACGCGGTACCGTTCAGCTGCATTTTCTTGTCGGTTTTCAAGCGTGAATTTCCCGATGCATCTCGAAATTTTATCTTACCTCACTAATATAATAAATTTTACAGAGCAAAGGTATAGGCTATCGCACTAAATTCTCTACGGTATCATTAACTCTGTGGCTTGAATAAACAGCGTCATTAATTTGTTTGGAATAAATGATGCACGTTGCGTCTCTTCACTGGAGAATAATTTTCCTTGCTCAGAAACCAATAAACATTGAATATGTTGCTGGCTTTGTATCGTTACTGCACCTGTATTAACATTTCCTTTAAACATTAATTAACTCTACAGTTAGTAAATTAAGTAAATTATTCGCTTGCTGAGGCGACATAGTGACAACCTACCGTACTGCACCGTCATGTAAAACTCGTGTAACAATGCGAAAAGCAGACAAACAGCCTCTTCTTGGGGACATGAAACCGTAGAAGACGACACGATAAAGGAAAGTAAATCAAACCTGTGCAGCGAAGTCAGCCAGTTGCATCCCTTCCTGTGAATCTTTGATTTTTTTTATGTACAAACGATCCTTGCACATTCACACCTGAAAAAAGTGTACACAAACATGAATACCTTACATTTTTCAAATAACAGTTTCTAATAAGTTTATGATCACACATATTAGTGTGTAAAACCATATAACGATATCCACTGGGATTACTACCTTTATAAGTAATGAAATACCATGGCGCTTGCAAGAACATATCACCCTGGGAATTTGAAAGTAATTTAATTTCAACTATGCACAATATGCGGTCTTTTATATAAAGGACTACAAACTGCTTTTTTCCAATGACAAACTTATTCCAAGTTTAACCTACATAACAGGCAAGAAAAGAACAACAAATCTGTAGACAAGAAAATTGTTGTTCAATCTATTCACCTGCCGCTGTGGCTATAGCATTATCTTGATAACACAAGGCGAGGGGTAGAATTGCCAGTCATGGCAGTCGCATTTCAAGGAGAGTCATAGGTAAAAAATCTCCTGCACTTGGATTTAGTTCATCATCCTTGATCGAACCCTTAAACTTCCAAATACTTTGGCATAGGGGGGCATTCTTATGCAAAATCTAGCACCAATGGAAAGCAAAGGGCGCAATTGTATAACAAGCAACTTTTCTGATACTTCGAGAGTGTAAACATTCATTGCATCAATACGTATTTTTCAAAAAAACTGCACAAATAAACATGATTAAGCATAGCAATCAATTTATCAGGAAGCTGGTTCTACAGATGTATAAATGTCCCAAGACATGAGTCCTCATACAGCATCGTTCACACAGCACCAAGAAATCCATTTTCAAGAGTTGTCCCTGCTGAGAGATATGAGTTGACCTTAAGAAGCAGAAGCTTTCTTACAGGGCATTGTGCAACACCGCTTATGAAAGAATGAAGAGAGCGAAGAGGCTTTTAACAGCAGTACCTCAGGCGACTCTAATAAGAGAAACGATGAGCAAGAAAATTTTTGGTAGAGCACTTAAGTTCAACATTAACTTTTTGAGAGACCGAAAATGCCGGGTGAGAGTTGGAGGTACATTTAGCCCACCCACACCAACAACACAGGCATACAAGTACTACAGTCTATGGTCTAATACAGTCTGTGGGAAAGCTATCATATACAGAAATCCAGAACGATGCAACAAACTCTCCATAACACTGCAGACTTTCTTGGCCAATCTGGCCTCTCGGTTTCTGATAAGTCAGCTTACATCGACGTCGGAAAAAAATACTAGAATCAAGAACTACCCCAGATTGCACATTGTGCTCCACATAGCTGGACAAATATACACGCAAGTCAACATCCACAAATCCTCAGCTAGTATAACACCATGAAGGCAGAGCCAGCACGTGGGTGGAACAATTATGCCATGCCTGGACGCAAATTCCACACCTGGCGAAATGAATAATCTGGAAATCATGGGGAGTGGACGCGTGGATATTATGGAAAATCGTAGATGCTGTGCCGGTATCCAAGGTATTGTGCGGCATGAATTACCAGCAGCGCACAAAATAGACAACTCAACAAATACAGGCATCGGGTAACAAAAGGTCTTTCCAACTTTACCATGCTTGAAGACCTTTATGAGAAAAAGCAAACGAACAAGCACCTAGACAGAGTAAAGTTGCAGCCTGCAGCACAAATACTTTGTCTGAAGAGCTCAGAACTTGGATTAGGAAGGAACAGCGCCAACTAAGCCGATCACGAGAGGGAGAAGAACACAGGACGAGCGCCAACGTTATCTATCTTTATTTACCGAAAAATCTGCAAATATGAGGAAAATCACGGACATACGGACAATTACCATCATGCATCATCTGCCGAACCGTTCTAGATAGGATATCTCGTTTTTGAAGGAGGTCACGGAATTATCAATACCACAGCTTTTTCCTCTCTTCTTTATATGCAATGCGTGCAAAACATCACGTGCCTTTGCTTCCCTGCTTCTGCCAAGAATCTTTATCTCTCCAAACCGTGGTTCACACTTCTTGCAGTGCAGGCATTGTTTCCGTGGCGAATTTTATCTCGCTCGGTCACACGCATTGCAAGTTGCACAATGTTGCGAAAGATGCCCACCTCCTTCTTTCAGCGACCGCACATGTTCAGCTGCAGGGTCATTCACGCATCTACCCGTTTGGCTCACATAGGTTTTCCCGCAGGTAAAAGGTATTTCATATACCGCACCGATGCAGCACTTTAAAAACTGTTTTCCATGTTTTTTGGTGCAGCTGCTCCTCGTACCCTCGCCCGCGACGCGTGCGCAGAGCTGTGCCTGTTTTCGAGGAGCCGAAAACACGACTGGGACGCCGTGTCTGTTTGCCACCTTTTTCATATTGTGGGCTATCCTGTGTACATATGGAACCACTTCCGGCTTGGCAGCTTGTTTTTCTTGTGCGCACGGTTTCTTGACCATGGCACCTTTGATTTTTTGCAAGATTGCTTCAGCCACTGCTGTGATAACCGTGCTGTCTGTGTGTTCTTCCGTTTCCGCGTCCGGTAACTCTCCTCTATTTGACTATTCCATTATCTATACTCCCTGCTCATTTTCGATGAATTGGATCAATTTGGGTGCTTGATCCCAAGGCTATGCTCCTGTATCATATCGCGGACTCAATGCTAAGGCGGCATTTAACGACGCCGATCTTCCCAGTGGTACCATTATCTGCATATATCACTGCGGTTAGATTGCTGTTTTGTTAAACAAGCGTCGTCTAACCCCGTCTTAACCGTTTCTCCTGAGTAGCGACACCTCCTATATCCTTGTCGTAGTAAATAATTCTACGCACGCAGGCTGGAAGTCTCCCTCACCCAATAAAGCTATCGGATTCCCTCTCTGAATTTTCTACAGACCCCAGTTTAGTTTTCGGCATTCCGCCGTCTGCATTTTCTGTAACGAGGTGGCAAACAATAGACTACTTTGTTTTCTCGTACCGCTCCTTTACTATACTGAGAAAAAGAGCCTTCAAAGTTATTTTCGCAATTTTGGTCTGGATCTCACTATTCCGGTTGCACTTTCATTATGAGCTTTCACTATCTGATACACTCACAGGAATATTTGCGCCGCTGCCTAGAAATTTGTTATTGATACAAAACGCTTGCCCAGTTAAATATGATTCCTTTATCATAATTATGTTTAGTACATTCAGGGTACATCATTCATTTTCTCGCATCTGTCGCATTGAATTTTCCAGTGTTCACGAATTGGCAAGTGAAATTTATTAAGCAATATCAACGTGGGCATCATTAAATATAACAACGTGGGTATGCACCATACGTTCAAAGGACAAGAAGAAGCAGAGCCACTCGTGTTCTGAGATAGCAGAAAAAAGGAAAAGGAAGACGTGCACGCCAAGGTTCCATTTCATGTGGCACAGCACCTTTGTGGCTCGCATAAGCGTCAAAGAAGTTCGCAAGCAGGCCGGTCGAGCTACGGAAAGCACGACGGAAAGCAAGGGCCCCGTCACGAGAACCTCTGGGCCTTCGAAGCACCAGCGAGTCCATGGATGCAGCACCGTCGGCGGCGGAGCTGGCAGCGGTGGCCTGGACTCACTCGGACGCGACAGCCATGAACGAGAAAGCGCCGCGGCAAAATACCGGCTCAAGCTGGCTGCAATGTCATTTGGGCTCACGCCGACGCTCGCCACCTTGGACGCTTTCCTCGTGTTCGCCGCCATCTCCGTCACTCCGGCCGTCCCCGCGACCGTAATGTGCTTCATCTTCATCACGAACCTAGTCTTGACAACCATCGCCGGCGCCTTCGACGAGCCCGATCAACCACATAGGTTTCGGCTGCCGGCGTCGCACAGCTGCCCCGACGGCAAGGCGGCTTCCACCACTTAAGCTTCCGTGTCCGTGGTGCCTCACAATTTGGGGCTCGAAGTGCGGACACGCAGAAGGCGAACGGATCGCATAATGTCCACGGGATATCAGTTCTGTCCAATCCGATTTTAGATTTTTGCAATGTGACAAATGAATTATACAATGAGACAACGCAGATAAAATATTTTTATCCCGGCATTGGATGTTGTAATTGTGTGGTTGGGTTTTCTAACATGATCATGTATCACTGGTATATAAACTTAGATACGGTATACATTAGAAAATAGGTCGACCGATTATCTTGAAGTTAAAGCGAAGAAAAAGAAGTATCGCCGAAACACGTTTGCTTTCCCAAGGACTTTGTAGCTTTACGTTTCTAGCAGCCGTCGTCGCCTTCCTCGGCTGCCGTATATAAATAACGCGCTCCGGCGCGGGTGCCTTGTGATCGTGCCTCGTGTCTCGTGCTACGTGCGAGATTAGACGCCAAAATAAAGAAGAATAAAAGAGCTGCTTCTGCGCTTGCTATCGGCCCGAACGGTCCCCAGGTCTTTCGCTCACCGACACACTCATTGTTGTAGTGGATCTAACCTCGGTCCCTCTGACTTGGTCACCCAGACGTGATTGTACTGCAAGCAAGACGTCATGCACGAGGCCGTGAACGAGAGACCAACGACCAGTGCATAGGGCCTAGCCATGATGCAGATTCATCTAACGTCCTTTTGGAGACGAAATCCTGCAGCCTGGTTTACTCAGGTGGCGGCCCCCTTCGACCTTTCGCGCATTACTTCGCATCGCGAGAGCTTCCTCCACGCTGTTTCGGCACTCACCGCTGAAGTGGTCGAGGAGTTCCGAGAGGTTGTAGATGCACACTACACCAACCCCTATGACCACTTCAAAACGACATTGCGGCAACGCAAGCCCGTGTCCGTGCACAGACGCCTCCAGAAGATTTTCAACAAAGAGCAGCTCGGTGACCGTCGACCGTCAGAACTTTAACGTCGTGTGCAGCGTCTCCTCAGAGACTGTAGGCTGGACGCAAACAGGCCACTGTTGTTGGAACTGTTCCTTCAGCGCCTGCCGCAATATCTCGTGGGCGCCGTAATTGGCTACCACACCGGAATACATGCCCCTCGACAATCCTGCTGACCAGGCCGACCGCATTGCTGATTATTCAGCAAGAGGTACTGTGGCAACAACGAGCGTTCCGCTTTAGCACGTCGAAGATCGGCAGTCTCGATCGCTTTGATTGCTGAACTTGCTGAGGCCATTACGGCACTACGGTCATCGCCCAACCGTCGTCAGCGGGGCGTAGTTTCCGTTCCAGATTCCCTTCCCGGTCTGGTTCCCGGTGTAGCGCTCTACTGTGCGAATATTGCTGATATTACAACAAATTCCGTGCCAGCGCAAGTCAGTTCCCTTGCAGCTGGCAGGGAAACATGCCGGAAAGTCACTTATGGTGGCCGGTGACTCATGCCGTATAACAAGGCACCTGTTCTACGTTACTGACATGATTGCCGGACAACAATTACTCGTGGACACAAGTGCGGAGGGCAGCGTCATTTTTGTCACCCGTTGAGAATTCCTGTCAGCCGAGGAGAATTCCTGTCACCAGCCATTCCTGTCACCCGGCCAAAAAAGCACGCCTTCAAGCAGCCAACAGCTCTTCTATCCACATATTTGGCCAGCGCTTTCTTGCCATCGACTTTGGCCTCCGACACACCTTCTGAGGGATGATCATTGTTGCAGATGCATGCATGGCCGTATTCGGTGCGGATTCTCTGAGCTACTTTGCCTCTAGTGTTGACCTCCGAGCTGAGCGCGACGACTAGGATGCCTATACAAGGCATCCGCGCTCCCATGACTTCAACCACTAGAACGGCTCCAAAGATACCATCATCTGAGCTCCCCTCAAATCCTTGATATTTCCCAGCCACCAGGAAACCTTCCAACCTTCCAAACCTTCCAGGAAACCTATAGACAGACGTGACAACGTCACGCATCATGTTGTCACCACAGGCCCCCCTTAGAGTTCTGCCGACCGAGATGCCTCGCTGGTAACTGCCTCGCCATCGCAAGGAGAGAGTTCGAGATCATGCTGCAAGTGGTAATCATCCGTCCTTCCTTGAACAGTTGGTCTTTAGCTCTCCACATGGTACCCAAACTCGACCCAGGGGATTGGCGCCGTCGCGGCGACTACCGCGCGCTCTATCTGCCCACCTTCCCTCATCGCTATCCACCGCTTCACATTCATTGTATTCGCAGCCAACCTAGTTGAAACAGCAAGATAGATTTAGTGAAGGCCTAGCCTCAAATCCCTCTTGAGCCAGAGGACATCCCAAAGACTGCAATTGCGACAGCATTCGGGCTTTTCGAGTGCGTGCCCATGCCATAGGGGCTGAGAAAGGCTGCTCAGACGTTCCAGAGGTTTATCAACAGTGTCACCCGGGCCCTCCGCTTCGTCTTTCCGTACCTGAATGACCTCCTGTTGGCTAGTATTTTAATCGAACAGCATAGCAAGAATTTGCGCCTGCTATTTTCTCGGCTCCACAAACACAGCCTTCGCATCAACTCCGTAAAGTGTGTCTTCGTGATTCACGACACTGACTTCCTCGGACACCACGTGACTCCCGAAGGAATCAGACCGCTGGAAAAGAAAGTTGAAGCTTTGCGTGAGTTGCCTCGCCCATACGTCACTTGGAAAGCTCGGGGAATTCCTTGGACTGCTCAAATGCCACCGCAGTTTACTTCCTATCATCACCCCAATTATTATACCACTGACCGAACTTCTCAACACCACTAAACCTTCATCCGCAGTTCCGCGAGCGGATGCAGCTGTTGCTTAATTAATGCGGCACACTTCCAGGATTGACATAGAGAAATTTTATAAGTTACACAATGTTGATATGCACATCTGACTGTCATGGCCGAGCATCTGCGGGAGATATTGCAGCATATCTCGGCAGTGTTATCTTAAGACATGCGGCTTTCATTGGCATTGTATAAAAAATTTAATTTTCCCACTGCTATTATAAATGTTTAAGAACATTGTCTATATACCATCAAATAATAAATACCTACTAAAAGCTTGACATGATCATGCTAGAAAACCAGAGCATAACACCTAAAGCCATGATGGAAACTTTTTATCAGCATAATCTCACTGCATAACTATTGCGTCATATTACAAAAATCTAAAATCCAAATCCATAGAACAGCTGTCACGTTAAAGTTATGACATCAGTTCGACTCCGGCATGTCCGCTCTCGACGCCCCATGTTGTCACGCACCACGGAGACGGCAGCTTTAGTGGGAGAAGCCGCCTCGGCGTCGGGGCAGCTGTGCGACGCCGGCCGCCCGAACTAGTGTGCTTCAGCGGCTCGTAGTAGGCGGTGGCGACGGTGGTCAAGACCAAGCCGTGATAAAGAGGAAGCACATGGCGTTCCCGGGGACGGCCGGCGTGACCGAGATTGCGGCGGACACGAAGAAAGCGCCCAAGGTGGCGAGCGTCGGCGTGAGCACAAACGTCAGCCAAGCTTGTGCCGGTACTTTGGAGGCGGCGCGATCTCGTTCATGGTTGCCGCGTCCGAGGAAATCCAGGCCCCTGCCGCCAGCTCTGGCGCCGACGGTGCTGCATCCATGGACTCTCCGGTGCTTTGAAGGCCCACAGCTTCTGGAGACGGAGCCCCTGCTTTGCGCCGTGCTTTCGGTAGGTCGACCAGCCTCCTGGCGAACTTCCTTGACGCCAATGCAAGCTGGAATGAAGCCCAGGCACATGGATGTAGGCGTAGATGTAGAGCCAGCCACATAAAATGGAACTCTGGCACGTACGGTCTTCTTCGTCTGCATCAAAACACGAGTGCACTAAAAGATGATGATGATGACCTTTATATGTTTAGAGCATACCCACTCATGGGGAGGAGGAGGAGGAAAAACTTTAGTTGCTCTAATTGATTAGAAATTAGCAGTGGCAGATGTGGTCGGCCGTCTTCCCGGTCTTCTTCCCCATCTGCGCAGGGTAGACGCCCCTATTCCAGGGCACCACTGAGGGTGGCTACTCGGTGAGCGTGCCTTACTAGTCCATGCTGGACTATGGGGTCGCTGTTGGAGAGCACCCTCTCCCACTGCTCCGCACTCGGGTCTTTTATTTGAAGTAATTGTTGATTCTGACCGCATCCCCATGTAATGTGATATAAGGTGGGCTTGGCGCCGCACCAGGGGCAAATGTCTCTAAACTGGGTGGGAGACATCTTGCTTAGTGTCTTTAGATTTGGGTACGCTCCTGTTTGTAGCCTCCTCCAAGAGGTTGCTCCATGCTGATTTAAGCTGTTGTGGGGTGGAAGGTATTTGACCCAGACCCCCTTACTGTAATTCAGAATGTCTGAGTAGCTTGGGTTGAGTGGTACTGGTTCCTCAGCGTCGGTGCTTGTGGCCGCTCGGTTTGTGTACTTTCGAGCTGCCTTGTCCGCCCTTAGGTTCCCTTCTATTCCAGCGTGTCCCGGTACCCAGAAAATTGTATGCCTGACTTTGTTGTTATCCCTTCAAGAGCGGAGGATGTGAAGCGCTCTGCGTCCTATTCTGCCGTTTATGTAATTCTGACACGTAGCTTGCGAGTCGGTGAGTATTGTTAAAGACCTTTCGGATCGGTAGCCCTCCACTGCCGCTAGAGCTACGGCTATTTCCTCAGCTTCCGTTACCGAGCAGTCCTTCATTGACGCGCTGCCGATCTCTTTGTAGTCCTGGCTTATTACTATCGCACCTGTCTTTACTGTGTTTGTGCCTTTTTGCTTGGCGTACACTGCAGCATCTGTGTATACTGTTGGGTTTTTTGTGGCCAGGTACTTTTCGACGTATTTCGCTCTTGCGTCCCTTCGCGCCGTGTGGATGTTTGGGTCCATGTTTTGGAGGTAGGGGGCTAACAGTGTATGTTTTCCGATATTCATCAGCAATCCCCTCCGTTCTTTGGGTTTCTTTGATTGATTCCGCGAAGCCTTGCCTTATTAGCAGTTCCCTTCCCGTCTTGGTCTGCTGGAGTCTCATGAGCTGTGCGATACTTTGGGCTTCTTTTAATTCTTCGAAGGTGTTGCTTAAACCGAGTGCCATTAGCTTCTCTGTCGATGTATTGTTCGGCAGGTGAAGTGCTGTTTTGTACGCTTTGCGTAAAATGGTGTCTGCTTCTTGTACTTCCTGTTTGGTGCAGTTGAAGTACGGGAGTGAGTATGCGGTCCTGCTGACCACCAGGTTGCCAACCAGCTTAAGTGTGTCTCCTTCTTTCATCCCATATCTCTTTTGCGACACCCGCGTGATCATGCGTGCTATTTGGGTTGTTGACTGCTTGAGTGTTTTCAGCGTGTGGGTGCAGCGCTGGTTGGATTGCACCCACATTCCAAGGATCCTTATTTGTTGGCCTTCCGGTATCGGCTGCCCTTTTAGCCGCATGTTAAGGCTTTGTTTGCTTTTCTTGCCCCGTGTAATTCTCAGAAGCTCGGATTTCTTCGTTGAGCACTCAAAGCCTCTTTCCCCGACGTATTCTTCCACGCAAGTGCCTGCTTCTTGCAGATAGCTGTCTTTTAGGCACAGAGAGCCTTTAGTGGCCCAGATGGTGATGTCATCCGCCTACATGGCATGATGTATGCCTTCGATATTGCTTAGTTTATGCCCTAGGCCAATCATTCCGATGTTAAAGAGTATGGGGGAAATTGCTGAACCTTGGGGTGTCCCCTTGTTTGGTGTGGGGAATTTTTGCGATAGGATCTCTCCCAAATCTATTGTTGCTGTTCTATTGGAGAGGAAGGCTTTGACGTATCCGTGTACTTTCTTCCCGCAGTCTACGCTGTTCAGGCTTTCCAGGATTGCCGCGTGGCTGACATTGTCAAAAGCTCCTTTTATGTCTAGTGCCATTAAAACGTGTTCTCTGTTGTATGGTATGTTGCTGAGAACCTCATGTTTAATTTGGAGAAGGACATCCTGTGTCGAAAGCTTCGATCGGAAACCGAACATACTATAGGGGTATAGCTCGTTTTCCTGCATGTCATGTTGTAGTCTTTTTGTTACTATCCTCTCATATAATTTGCATAAGCACGATATGGCGGTGATTGGTCTTAAGTTTGTTACCTGTAGCTTTTTGCCTGGTTTGGGGATCATTACAATCTCGGCGTGTTTCCATTCCTCTGGTACCGTTTCTGCAGCCCAGTGTTGGTTGAGGAAGGCGGTGAGTTGTTCCACCAGTTCGTCCCCTAGGTTTCGAATAAGTGAATTTCTGATTTTGTCCGCGCCCGCTGCTGTATTCTTTTTTACGCTTCTTAAGGCCGCGTACATATCTTCTTTTGTGATTGGGCTGTCCAGCAGCTCGTTTTCTTTCCCTTTGTATTGTTGTGTGTAGGCCGCCGGGTTGTCATCTCCAAAACATTTGACTCTGACCTGCTCTAGCAGTTCAGAGTCCGGTCCCTCGAATTGGTGTACCAGGCGGTGTATGGCCTTATTGTTTTCAGATTTTGTTTTTGTTGGGTCCAGGAGCGCCTTGAGTATGTGCCTTGTTTTTGCCCTGCTAAGGGTTCCGTTTAGGGACTCGCTAAACTGTTGCCAGTTTTGCCTAGTCAGCTGAGCCGCATACTCCTCCGCCTCCTTGGTTATCTCTGCGATTTTCTTTTTGAGCTTCCTGTTTAGCCTTTGTTTTTTCCATCTTTTAGTCAGCCCGCGTTTTGCCTCCCATAGCTTGAGTAGTCGCGAGTCCACCTCAGGTGTTTCCTCTGTTCTTTCTATTTCTTTGGTGTACTTGTCGAGCATGCACCTCCCTGAGCTTGTTTCCCCAGCCTTCTAGGGACTCGATGTTTCTCTCTATAGTTTTGCATTCCTTCCTGAAGGCATTGCAATCTGTCACCTTGGTGGTGCCAATTTTGCGTTTTATTCTCCCAGTTGCCAACTGCGTTTTTAGGATGTAGTGATCGCTGCCCAGATTCTCCAGCAGGTTTTCCCATACCGCCTTGTCTGTTTCCCGGATGTATGTCAGGTCGGGGCATGTGTCGGAGCTTATGCTGTTACCTAGTCTGGTTGGCGTACTGTCGTCTGTTATAAGGGTGCAGCCGTATATATCTGCTGTTTCCGTAACTTGTATGCCCTTCTTGTCTGGTTTTTTGTAACCCCAGGTCAGATATTTGGCGTTGAAAGCTCCTGCAATCACTAGGGGGTTTGTTTTGGCTAATTTGCTGGCTCCTGCAAGAAGTTTGCGGAAGTCCACCTCTCTTTGGCTCGGAGGACTATAGAGATTTATGACAAAGACACAGCTGTCTTTTCTTTTTTGGAATGATTTCGACAATACCGTGGTCTACGTCTGAGTCGGCTATGCTGTCGTGTGCTATGGCGGTGAGGGATTTACTGATTAGTATTGCTGTGCGTTTTTTTTTCAAAGCTCGTGTAGCGTTTTAGCGTTTGTGTGGTTTTCCCTTTCTCCTGTAGTGCTATGATAGCTGGTGGTGTGAGTTGTGTGTTTATGTATTGTAGGAGTTGCCCTTGTTTTTTGCGATAGCCCCTGCAATTCCATTGCCAAATATCTATTTTTTCGTGTCTGGCCATGATTAGTCCTCGGTGTTAGACGCGTTGTAGTTTTCGAGGCCCTGCCTTCTTAGGTTGAATTTGTCTTTAGCTTGTTGTGAGATTTGTTGTTTGCGTTGGTTTCGGATCTCCTGATCCATTATTGCCATTTTGTGTTCTATTTCATTTGTTTTCTCTTGTATAAACATCATAAGTTTTCTCATTTGGTCTTCGAAAGATTCTGGTTGCTGTGGTTGCTGTTGTGGTGGAGTCTGTGGTCTTGGGGGACTACCGGTCCTTTGATCCTGCAGGGCTTCGATTAGCTCCTCCAACCGTCTTTCTAGCTGTTCTATGCGTTTGCGATATGGTTCGTTTTCCTTTCTTAGATTTTAAGTTTCTCTCCATTATTATTATCTTTCCCCGAGTGTGGAGGTGGCGTTTTGGGTGGTCCCCAGCTCACCTTAGCGTTGTGTTGGCTCTTCTTAATCTGTTGTTGTTGTCCCTTGTGTTGCTGCTGCCCCCTCGTGGGCGGAGGGTGCAGTGATGGGAAGGAGCTGTCCCTGGCTGCATAGAGTTTCCTACAAAATTACTAGAGGGAACTCTGGCGCTAGTGTCTACGTGAGCTACAATGGGAGCGGTTGTCCCAGCATGGGAATTATGGGAAGTACATGGATTTGCCTAAACTTCGTCCTTTTTGGCTTCAAACGGCTTTGTGACTTAGTAAACTCGTCATTTTCAACAGTTTATTGCGTAATAAATACTTAAATAAACATCATTAAAATTGCCCGACTGCAGGATTCGAACACAGGGACTCTAGTACAGAAGCCTGATATTGAAACCATTAAGCCACGGATGCATGTATCGACAAGCGAAAGAAACGCACTTATGAATTTATCGCGGGCATGCCAGTGCTTTGAGACGCTTGGTGCGTTTCGATTTGGGCACATAAACAAGCTCAATCATTGCAATTAATAGCAATTGTACGCGTTCCCCGGCGTCTTCTACACTTCGAAGAATATAGATTGCGCTGAAATATACGACAATAAGATTTATATAGCGTAATATACAAAGCCACAAGAACGTCTGAATCCACAAGCACGAAGATCAGACAAATCCATGTACTTCCCATCATTCCCATGGTAGGACAACGACTGCAGCGCCAGAGTTCCCTCTAGTAATTTTGTAGGAAACTCTATGCCTGGCTGGGTCTCTCGCCTGGCTCCTCGACTGGCTCCTGGCTCGGCTCCTCGAGCGGCTCCGGCTGGCTCGATCGCCCTCCGAGCTCAGCCATCTGGGTCGGCGCCTGCGGCTGCGGCTCCGGCCTCGGCGTTGTTGCTGCTGCTGATGCGGTTGTTGGCGGCCCCGGAACTCCTTGGTGTCCTTGAGGCGCCGCTGGCAATCCCTGGTTCCGGTTAAGTGGGCTCCTCTGCATACCAGGCACTTCGGTTGGCATTGGTGCCCCTCTGGGGGGCTAGTTGCTCCGCACTGGTGGCAGATTCTCGTTCCCGGCGTTGGGCACACGTCCGAGCGGTGTCCTTGCTCGCCGAATACGAAGCCTACTTGTCTCGTTGGTCTGTAGGGGTAGGTCTTGTACTCGCATGCCCCAAAAATGACGTATCTGGGGATGAAAGGGCCGTCGAAAGTGACGAGTGCAGTCTCCGACTTGCCCAGCATTCTGGCGCTCAAGATCTCCACTCCTTGGGTGCGTAGGCGCAACTTGGATTCGAGTAGGTTCGCCGCGATTCCCGGGGGTAAACCGTAAATAACGGCCCTTTTGATGTCTTCCGGTAGCGCCATGTAGGCCTTCACGTCGTAATTTTGCCCGTCAAAGTTGAGGCAGTTGATCTTCCTGATCATTCCGGCTGCTTCCTCGTCCGAGGCGCTTGGGATGATGATTTTGGAACCTGGCCGGAGTCTCACCAGGAACTTGTCTTCTCCGAATTTTCAGCCACACGCTTCCACGATAGCGCGTGCCACTTGGTACGTCTTCAACTCCTTAACCTTCAGCCCGCCCTTGGGCCGAATAATGATCTTCGCGTCGTTCAACGGGAGCGGCGGGAGTCTTGCCTCGACTTCCTCGCCGCGCCGCTCTTTTGTCCTTGTGTCGTTGACGTCACGCCAGCTGCTGTCACCGGCGCCATCTTAATATTGTTCACGGCGGCGTGGGGCTCGCCCGGTTTCAAAATGGCAGCGCTCTGCGTAGCGCGCTAAAGCCCTTTCTTTTGGCTTCGGTAATAGAAAATTTGCCAGTATAGTAATACAATATAACATAATAGCAATAAATAGTAACCTGCCACCGCAGTTTACTTCCTATCGTCGCCCCAATTATTATGCCACTGACCAAACTTCTCAACACCACTAAACCTCCATCCGCAGTTCCGCGAGCGGATGCAGCTGTTGCTTAATTAATGCGGCACACTTCCAGGATTGACATAGAGAAATTTTATAAGTTACACAATGTTGATATGCACATCTGACTGTCATGGCCGAGCATCTGCAGGAGATATTGCAGCATATCTCGGCAGTGTTATCTTAAGACATGCGGCTTTCATTGGCATTGTATAAAAAATTTAATTTTCCCACTGCTATTATAAATGTTTAAGAACATTGTCTATATACCATCAAATAATAAATACCTATTAAAAGCGTGACATGATCATGCTAGAAAACCAGAGCATAACACCTAAAGCCATGATGGAAACTTTTTATCAGCATAATCTCACTGCATAACTGTTGCGTCATATTACAAAAATCTAAAATCCAAATCCATAGAACAGCTGTCACGTTAAAGTTATGACATCAGTTCGACTCCGGCATGTCCGCTCTCGACGCCCCATGTTGTCACGCACCACGGAGACGGCAGCTGAAGTGGGAGAAGCCGCCTCGGCGTCGGGGCAGCTGTGCGACGCCGGCCGCCCGAACAAGTGTGCTTCAGCGGCTCGTAGAAGGCGGTGGCGACGGTGGTCAAGACCAGGCCCGTGATAAAGAGGAAGCACATGGCGTTCCCGGGGACGGCCGGCGTGACCGAGATGGCGGCGGACACGAGGAAAGCGCCCAAGGTGGCGAGCGTCGGCGTGAGCACAAACGGCAGCCAAGCTTGAGCCGGTACTTTGGAGGCGGCGCGATCTCGTTCATGGTTGCCGCGTCGGAGGAAGTCCAGGCCACTGCCGCCAGCTCTGGCGCCGACGGTGCTGCATCCATGGACTCTCCGGTGCTTCGAAGTCCCACAGCTTCTCGAGACGGAGCCCCTGCTTTCCGCCGTGCATTCGGTAGGTCGACCAGCCTCCAGGCGAACTTCCTTGACGCCAATGCAAGCTGGAATGGAGCCCAGGTACATGAATGTAGGCGTAGATGTAGAGCCAGCCACATAAAATGGAACTCTGGAACGTACGGTCTTCTTCGTCTGCCTCAAAACACGAGCGCACTAAAAGGTGATTATGATGATGATGATGACCTTGATATGTTTAGAACATTCCCACTCATGGGGATCGACTAAGAGTCGGGCACATTTTACATATGTGTTAAGGCAGTAAACTTAAATATCTATAATTTTGACGTATAAATTAGAGCGAGGAAAATTCAAACGATTCAGTCGACAGTCATTCAAAAAGAAGGTATATATAATATAAATGAGGCAATAAAGGAGAGATGAAATGAACAATACAATCAACAATGAAATTTGTATGATTCAAAAAATAAAATTTTCTCTGGCGATGCATACATTCCTGTGTGAGTGCCGAAGCACAGACGCCACGAAAGACATCAGTACTGGAGTGTTAAATGGCAGGCGGAGTTGTCGCACTGTAATTTCCTACGTCATTTTTTCTCAGGGATGAGAAACGCCCGCATTCTAGTATGTAGTGTCCAATGGTTTCTAATCAGTTTTAATAGTGCCGCAAAGGTGAAATTGGCATACCAGATCGATACATGTCTAAATTTCCTGCTCCAAGTGAAGTGATGCAGTTCCGAGGATGATGTCTTCTTATATTTCTCTTTTCTTTTTCTAATTCTACACATCCCACAAACATAGCCTGAGAACGCCCCAGAGCCGCTCTTTTTATCAGCGGTAATATTTGCAATGATGTTTTGAACTCTGCTTTCTCTGCGCAATGCGCCTCTTTCGCTATTCGTTTCCGATTAATCTTCAGATAGGAATTGTGCGTCATGAGAGTCACCAAAGCACATAAGTTAAATATAACATGACCTATAAAGTTAACCTACACAATCGGTGGGGTGGAATTTTTCCATTATTTTTCCAGCGCAGCGTTCACGTTCCTATATCTGCGACTAAAAACTAGGCACCAAAAGAAAGCAGGATGAACGTGTTCATGCATACGGACTTAGCGGAATTTCTCAATTTCCTCGTCTTAAGTTGGAAAATCTATTGCTGTCCGGTCCTCTCTTTCCTTCATCTTTTGCTCCCCCATCAAGCATCTGGGTTTGGCGGTCATCGTCGTTTCCTCGCCGACTATATTTGTCCATGTATGTGGGCCACATGGGGCACTAGGTGGGTTCCCGAATAGACAACTTGCAGTTGCTGCTCTCTCGTCTATGTATTTGTCACTGGGCTGTGCCGTTTAGTACACGCCCGTTTTTAGCCAATACCCCTGAATGGATGTGCAACTGTAACACAGACGGTATGGAGCCTTAAATGTGCTTAGATATGCGTCGTACTTCTCTGTATCGTCAGAATTCCTCCCTCCACAAGCATGACACATCATCTTCGCCTAATGACGCATACAGCTAACACCTACAGGCCACGAAGATGCGCTCGAGTCATCCGCCACATCTGTTGCTATAACTATGGCAAGCTTTGTATCATTTAGAAGCCAACGTTGCGTTGAACTTGCGCGTAGAATTTTTTCAACATTGTTGAAAAAATCTGAGCTAACAGAAATGCTACTCAAGCATTGATGTACCAGTAGCCGAAAGACCTCAAAAGTATAAGAACGTTTACCAGGCGAAAAAAAATATTATTTTTGAAGAGATTCGTCTAGATTAACTCATAACAGGTTTTATACTCGTCAAAAAGTCGCGCTATAATGCTTTGATTTTTTGAAGCGGCGCTGCGCGCTGCAGCCTGACGAGAACGTGCCATTAATTTCCCCCAACACGGTTAAAAATAAAATTAGTATATAGCTAGCGAACAGATCTGTTTACTAGTTTCCTGTGTACTTTGCTACTTTCTTACTATATCGCTGTACTATAGCCAAGACATTCCAATACTAGTAAATGCTGCCGTTACTATCAAGAAAGATGGTTTTGTGGTTTTGCTATAGGTAACGACTATAGGTTTTCCTAAGTAACGGCTAGGCCACAACTGTGTCCCATGGCGATTCAGCGATGATTGTCCATAACTAACGAAGATAGAAGTTTTGATTTAGATTAATTATTTCCTTATTTCCTTTATTTCGTTCTGGCTAACTCAGATGGAGCTTTTTCGAGGGCGCTGCGTTATGATGCGGGTGAGAGCGCAATGAGGTCGTATTTTTCACATTTCGCGAGGTGTATTTATCAGTCGGAAAACATCAGTACGCAATTAGTACGTCGCTGAAAATATCGCAGTTAGATGTCCCTTGGCTGTTCCTACAAATGCCTCATTGACACTTACATAATTAGGCTAGTACGTCTCGAGTTAGATAATTAATTACAATTACCTAATTGAATCTCAGTAATGAGAAGTTACTGGCAGCTACTGCGCTGTACCGGAAACAACATGCACTAGGTTTCCTTCGAGTAACGCAATTGCTCCATTTCTAAATCTGGGTGCACGGTAGTATATTGGGGCGCCCTGTTTATATTTATGACCTCTGCGTGCAGGTGACGATGTTTTCATCCCTTATAAATATTGCAAATTATTAGAAGAGCTTTTTTTTTTCATGAGTCGTTACTATTGCTTACTGGAAAGAGAAGCAATAATGAGACACATATCATTCACGTGCATTTCACACGCCGTTGATAAAAGACTTTGCGAAGGGGTTGCTTAAGTCTCCAACTTTCTTTCATTGTCAAAGAAATACTCAACACAATTTGAAGCAGGTGAACATACAGCAAAATATTAATTCTCTGGCCATAGGCTATCCATGCCTTCAGAAATATTTTTTAATTGGCTACCTGCTTCTCTTTCAACAATATAATAAACTTTGTATTCTGTGCATATTTAAATATATTGTGTATGTGCGTCGTGTTTACAGCGGGAATTTAAAACAATATTCAAGTGAGAAAATACGGACGAGATAGCCGGCGCTGGTGCTTCTAATGCGCTTGTCCTCCTACTGTCAGCATTTGCAGAAAGAAAGCGACAGTATTAATTAAAAGCCGTGCGCCTCCGCGCAAACAAGGATGCAGTAAGCTACAAGCCATAATAAAATTTTAGGTGAAAGGGGCCAGTCAAGTCCAAACAAAGCTCCAATCATGTGGATGACAAAACTATGCTAATAATATTTCCGGGGGGGGGGGGGGAGGTAGGCTTCGGTATCGCCGTGGGGTGGGGGGGGCAGAGTGCCCCATCCGGAAAAACCCTGGAGAGGGCACTCTGGCCCCTGCCCCCGTAGTCGGCGCCTATGCCACGTACTGTATCGTTCCCATCCTTCTTTACAATTTCGATAAATAAACCAGGAAATGTTGATTACGCTCATTTTTTTTTCCTTGTCGCCTCTGTGTTCTTGTGCACGCTCTTCCAATCGACTTCGTGTGTAAACTAGTCCTTTTTTCTGTATGGTGAGCAATGAGTAGCGGCATGCAGAAACAGATTTTCAGGGGTGTTCAAGAGAAACGTTGTAGAGTTCGCCGCAACTAAAGGCAACATGGTCGCCCAGCGCCAGATTGGCCTTTCTGAGAAAAGCTTGCGATATTGGCGTGCACAAAAAGGAAAACTGTCGGCGTAAATGCCACGTGAAGTGTCCATTTCGTGGGTGTCGTGCAGTGCATCCACAGTTTGAGGACGCGTTTGCAGAGCTTCTGTGGAACGAAAAGCTACAACGCCCTTGGAAAAGTAAACATGTTTGGGTGATTCTTTTTATTGCCATAGCAATTATATCGAAACTCCAGGCGCATTGTTGCCGTCGGCGTCACCGTTCGCGTCGCCGTGATGTTCGCTATAAAGTCTAAAGTGGAGAACACACTCGCTGCGCTCCGTGTAGGGTATGGGCGAGTGAAAGCACGGTAGGGGAGCCGATGATCATGTTCTCAATCTTGCACGCGCGAGGGAGGAGAGCGGAGAGCAAACGCGCCGTCTTCCGTCGCTCGAAAGGCCGTGGGGGGGTATGAGGGAGGGAGGGGAGGCGTTGTGCTGCGGCAGCAATTGCACATTTCGCGACCGGGCGCAAGCGTAACTGACGATCGCGGCTCAAATTCGCGTGCGAAAGGGAGGAAAGTGGGGAGGCAGAGCGGGAAGGAAGGGGTGCGGCTTCTGCCCCGCAGCAACTGCCTACTTTGCGCGGTGGCGCGTGGTCGCGCACGTCGTATCTTAACGGCGATCTGCAGACGGCTCATACCTTTGCGCGTGCTGTGTTATTGCCCCTCAATTTGCGTTGAAGCGATAGACAGTACGAAGGTCATTTGCTGCTGCGGTTGCTGCTGCCGCGCTTGCTCACGCCAGCGTTTTGACAGCGAGTGTCCGCGGTCATCGATTGTGATTCGTTCATGTTTCACTGTGCGCCCTGACATCATACTTGTTAATTGAGTTGGTAAGCGAATGTTTCTAAGTTTATATGGCCGATAAAAGTACTATCCTTACTTCGTATGGCTGTCTGCCACTCTGCTATCGCAATCGATGCTTCGCTTTTCGGGCGAAACTGCTGCTTTTTTCTCATATTTTTCGCTCCAACGTAAGCGGTATCGCCTATTATCTAGTCTAAACGGTATAAAACATATTCTAGCAGCGCTACATTAACATGTTAGAAAAAAATTTAATTATGGGGTTTAACGTGCCAAAACCACTTTCTGATTATGAGGCACGCCGTAGTGGAGGACTCCAGAAATTTTGACCACCTGGGGTTCTTTAACGCGCACCTAAATCTAAGTACATGGGTATTTTCGCATTTCGCCCCCATCGAAATCGGCCACTGTGGCTGCGATTCGATCCCGCGACCTCGTGCTCAGCAGCCCGACACCATAGCCACTGAGCAACCACGGCGGGTATCATGTTAGAAAAGCAGAGCACAACAACGAAGGCCGCGATAAAAAGATTTTATTAGCGCAATATCACTGCTTAATTCTTTTGTCACATTGCAAAAATCAAAACACAGGTTCGATAAAACAGAAACGACGTTGACGCCATGCCGTCAGTTCGCCACCGGCACGTCCGCACTCGACGCCTCAAATTGTCACGCATCACGGAGGCGGCAGCTGAAGTGGGAGAAGCCGCCTCGGCGTCGGGGCAGCTGTGCGACGCAGGGAGCCCAAACCAGTGTGCTTTAGGGGCTCGTAGAAGGCGCTGGCATCGGTGGTCAAGACCAGGCCCGTGATGAAGATGAAGCACATGGCGTTCGCAGGGACTGCCGGCGTGACCGAGACGGCGGCGAACGCAAGGAAAGCGTCCAAGGTGGCCAGCGTCGGCGTGAGCACAAATGGCAGCTTAGATTGAGCCGGTACTTTGGAGGCGGCGCGATTTCGTTCATGGCTGTCGCGTCCGAGGAAGTCCAGGCCACCGCCGCCAGCTCCGGCGCCGACGGTTCTGCATCCATGGTCTATCCGGTGTTTCGAAGGCCCAGAGCTTCTCGTGACGGGGCCCTTGCTTTCCTCCGTGCTTTCGGTAGGTCGACCAGGCTCCCGGCGCACTTCTTTGAAGCTCATGCAAGTCACGAAGGTGTCGTGCCAGATGAAATGGAACCTTGGCGTGCACGGTCTGCTTGTTCTTCTGCCTCAAACACGAGCACCTCGGCTTCCTCTTCTTCTCCTCTGAACGTGTGATGCATACCCACTATGGTATATTGGCTTCGGGAGGCTCAGGTGAATAATGCTTAATAAGTGTAGAAATTAAATTTCACTGATGATAACCGGCCTATCTATTATTCGTGCGGCCTACCTGAACATGTAGCACGGCTTTGCCGCCGGCATAGGTGGTATCCTTCGGATTCTCTGAGGGCACAAGGCAACGGTTTCGACTCTCCGACCCGTTCCACTTCTGACGCTCAGCCCTTCGAAACCTCGCCTCCTGCTTCCCGAACCTTCAATACCCGTCGGTCTCCGTCTCCCCGTCGGCGTTCTCTGTCGCCGCTTATCCGTCGCCCTGAAGCTATCCGAGAGGAAAAATAAGGACCGCAGTTCCGGAGGCAAGAACTGCGACCTCAACGAACTCCTCAAGACCTCATTTACTTCCTGCGAACGTCCTTGAAGTTTATGCAAAAGACATTGCCGTTCATGCGCTTGTAGACAATGGAGCAGCAATATCAGTGATTTCGGGCCAGCTTCGTCTTAACCTTAGAAAAGTCGCGACGCCATATTCTGCCATTTCATTACGTACAGTAAGCGCTGCGCCGATTGAACGCTTAGGGAAGTGTACCGTGCCTGTTGTTACAAGCGGCACTTTATACCATGTTGAGTTCGTTGTTCGGCCTCGCTGCTCCCATGCCATGATTTTAGGATGGGACTTTCTGTCCTCTCATCATGCCGTTATAGATTGTGCCCATGCCGAACTCGCGCTGTCGCCATTCGGCCACACCATTTTTTGGATTGGAGATAATGATGACGCTTCCACTCGTGTGGTCGTCACCTCCGACACCGACATTCCTCCTTACTATGCCGCACATGTACCCGTTTCCTGCGTTGGTTTTTGCGACCCCAGTTTTTTTCACGCCGTCTAAGCTTGTTGCTCGCCGTCATCCCTTCTTGCTTCCTTTTGCCCTTCTTGCGATTCGTCAAGGTTCCAGCGCACTTTATGTATCGAACCTGTTTCCTTGCCCTGCTAGCCTGCTCCACGATGAGTATCTTGGTTATGCTGACGAAATCGAACCAAGATTCCTTTACGATGTGCCGGACGCCCCCTTTCTCCTCCGGTTGACCCTCTGGCCCATCAAGTTTTTCCTCCCACGCCGCCGTGTGACCCAACATTTTTCCGGTATATTGATCCCAACCTCACTCCAAGTCAGGACGCCCAGATCCTCGATCTCCTTGACCGCTTTCGCACGTTATTCGAACCACAACAATCTCGCTTAGACCGTAATTTCACTGTTGTCCATCACATTGACACCGGCAACCATGCGCCTTTACGACACAGGCCGTATCGTGTATCCGCCACGGAGCGTAACGTCATCGCTGAGCAAGTTGGAGACATGCTACAACGCGGCGTCATACAACCTTCTCACAGTCCCTGGGCTTCTCCTGTAGTGCTGGTCAAAAAGAAAGATGGCACGTTCGCTTTTGCGTGGACTACCAGCGACTCAATAAGATCCCCCGCAAGGTCGTTTATGCACTACCCCCTATTGACGACGCGCTAGACTGCCTCCAAAGCGCCGAATCCTTCTCATCTTTAGACTTACGATCCGGGTACTGGCAAGTGCCAGTGGCCGAGTCAGACCGTCCAAAAACGGCCTTCATCACACCTGACGGTTTATTTGAATTCACCGTGATGCCATTTGGCCTGTGTAACGCGCCTGCAACATTTGAAAGAATGATGGACATCTTGCACGGCCTTAAATGGCAGATATTCCTGTGTTATCTGGACGACAGCGTCATCTTTTCACCGGACTTTCCTTTCCATTTACTTCGGCTTGAACGCATCCTCAAGAGCATCGCCGATGCTGGCCTCCACCTTAACTTGAAGAAGTGTCGCTTCGCTGCCCGGCAGCTGGTCATCCTCGGCCATGTCGTTTCGAAAGAAGGTGTACTCCCTGATCCGGCGAAACTACAAGCTGTTGCCCAGTTTCCGCGACCAATGACCTTGAAAGAACTGCGCAGCTTCATTGGGTTAGCGTCATATTTCCGCCGTTTCATCCGCAATTTCGCCATCATAATAACACCTTTAACGCAGCTTCTTCGTGGTGGCCACAACCTTTCGACCTGGCCACCGGATTGCGATACCGCATTCGCAAAGCTGCGTCGTCTCTTGACGTCCCCACCAATCCTGCGCCATTTCGACCCAAGCGCTCCAACTGAAATACACACGGATGCCAGTGGCGTCAGTCTTGGTGCCGTTCTCGCTCAGACAAAGGCTGGCTTCGATGAGTACGTCGTCGCCTTCGCCAGTCGTGCACTTACTAAACCCGAATCAAACTATTCGGAAACAGAAAAGGAATGCCTGGCTATAATTTGGGCCATAGCCAAATTCCGTCCGTATCTCTATGGACGCCCATTTGACGTGATAACTGATCAGCACTCACTGTGCTGGCGTCGTCCTTAAAAGACCATCCGGTCGTCTGGCTCGATGGGCCCTTCGGCTGCAGGAGTACGACATCCGAGTGCTGTACCGTTCTGGCCGAAAGCACTCGGATGCATATGCCTTGTCTCGTTCGCCTGTAGCTGACGAGGTTAGCTTCCTGAAAGCCTCATTGTCCGAGTCTTCCCTTGCTGCCACGGACATTCTTCTGGAGCAGAAGAAAGAACCATGAATCGTGTCCATGCTGAGTTTCTTGTCCACCCCATCGACACCCACTACCAATCGCGCATTACGCCGCCAAGCATATCACTTTTCCATTCGCGATGGGCTCTTGTACCGTCGTAAGTACCTCCCGGACGGCCGCAAATGGCTGCTTGTCATCCCTCGGCATCTGCGTTCGGATATTTGTGCAGCGTTTCACGACGACCGCCAGTGCGCGCATGCAGGTGTACTAAAGACATACGCGCGTCTACGCCTTCGTTACTACTGGCGGGGCATGTATCTATTCATCCGTCATTATGTCCGCTCCTGCCTCGTTTGCCAACGCCGCAAAGATCCCCCTCATCGTGCAACCGCCCCATTGCAGCCGTTGACTTGCCCAACACGTGCTTTTGATCGAGTAGGCATCGACATTTGTGGACCTTTGCCAACTACATCAGACGGCAATCGCTGGGTAATCGTGGCCATCGACCATCACACGCGCTATGCGGAAACTTCCCCTTTGTCCAGCGCTTCTGCATGTGTCGTCGCTTGCTTTCTCCTGCGCCACGGAGCCCCCAGGGAATTACTTAGTGACAGAGGCCGCGTGTTCCTCTCCGACATCATCGAGGCTCTCCTCAACGAATGCCGCATCATTCATCGCACTACTACTGCATATCGTCCGCAGACAAATGGCATGACCGAGCGCTTTAATCCCACTCTTGGTGACATGCTGGTCATGTACGTTGCATCCGACCAAAGTAAATGGGACCATGTTCTACCATTTCTGACCTACGCTTATAATACCGCCACGCAGACTACCACGCGATTATCGCCCTTCTTTCTCCGGTACGGACGCAAACCTTTTTCCGCAATGGATACTATCCTTCCGTACCTCCCTGACACCACGAAAACCACTACCTTATCCGAAGCTGTTGCACACGCAGAAGAGCGTCTTAAGCTATCCCGTATATTTACGGCAGAAGACCAGCAACGCCAGAAGCACCATCGAGAAACTTCCCATGCCCCTGTATCCTATGCTCCTGGCTCGCTAGTGTGGCTTTGGGTTCCAGCCCCTACCCCTGGACTGTCACTGAAACTCGCGTCGAAGTACCAGGGCCCATACCGCGTGATCAACCAAATGTCTCCAGTCAACTATATCGTGGAACCCCTCGAGCTACCTTTGGATCGTCGCCGTCGAGGACGTGAGATTGTGAATGTCCAGCGTCTAAAGCCGTACTATGACCCGCCTGTGTTGTCCTACCCGTAGGTCGCCGGGACGGCTTCCTTTTCAGCGAGGGAGATAACTGTACTGTAAGCTAAGGAGCAGTAGGGCTCTGGCTTGGAGAGAGAGAGAACGATGACGAGAGAGACAAACCTTGTTTCGGTGCTCGATCGGCTGTATTACCCCTCCCTGCTCCATCATTCTAGTCGCGAACGCCTGCTGCCCAAAGTGCTCCACTACAAAATAAATAAATAAATAAATAAATCACTCTACAGCCTGTTCGTAAATTCACTGCTTATGAGTGGCCTGCACGGATATTAGACAAACGTGAAACGTCTAGGTAACTGGTTTACTTCAGGTTAACTTGTGTTATAGCGTTGCAAAGCGCCTGCGTTATTTAAAACCCACTCGACAGCTTTAGTGGGAATTTCAGTGACATTTTTGTCTCACTACAGCAAAACGCTGCAAATAATTTCTGCTACACTGGATTGTAATGATTCATTATGTGTGACGGATAATCACGTCTGTCAATGACAAAGATAACTATCTTAAAGACATTTTTCAGCTGCTAATAATGCAATGATAATCTATGTTATATATATATATATATATATATATATATATATATATATTCGTCGCACCGGAAGCGGAAGCGCGATTTCCGTCGTTTGCGACGAAAATCGCAGTCGCAGTGTGACTGCGACCCCCCGAATTTCGGCTGCGACCAACCGGTTGGCCGCACAGTCGTAGCGATCGATGCGATTTTCCGTAGAAATTGCACGCAGAGCTATTTCGCCAATTTGTTTTGGGAAATGGTGTCCCGCACAACGATTGCAATGCGCGGAGACGTGGTTTGCCGAATTCGGTACGTACGCGAAGGGAGAATAAAAAACTTATACAGCAGGTTCCATTCTCCCATTTATAGGTGTTCGTTGGCACGCAACGCAGCAAATGAAGCGCATTTTCGAGTTTGCTTCGTGCACCTTCGGGATTTGCCATGAGACAACGTGGCCTTTTGGAGTCCTCACATTTTTTTTGTTGAATAGCATACAAAAATCGCCGCGTACGGAGCAGCTTAAATAATTGCAACCTCCGCAAGGGGAATTGACAAGACAGCAAAGTACCCGAAGTTTAAACGTTTGCTGAACGCGGTACCGTTCAATTGCATTTTCTTGTCGGTTTTCAATCGTGAATTTCCCGATGTATCTTGCAAGGTTATCTTACCTCAATTACTTATTAAATTTCACAGAGCAAACGTATAGGCTATCGTACTGAATTCTTTACGATATCATTAACTCTGTGGCTTGAATAAACAGCGTCGTTAATTTGTTTTGGAATATATCATGCACGTTGCATCTCTTCTCTGGAGAATATTTTTCCTTGCACAGAAACCAATAAACATTGAATATGTTGCTGACTTTGTATCCTTACTGCACCTGTATTAACATTTCCTTTAAACGGTAATTAACTCTACAGTTAGTAAATTAAGTAAATTATTCGCGTGCTGAAGTGACATAGTGACAACCTACCGTACTGCACCGTCATGTAAAACTCGTGCAACAATGCGAAAAGCGGACAAACAGCCTCTTCTTGTGGAGATGAAACTGTAGAAGACGACACAATAAAGGAAAGTAAATCAAACCTGTGCAGTGAAGTCAGCCAGTTGCATCCATTCCTGTGAATATTTGAATTCTTTAAGTACAAACGATTCTTGCACATTCACACCTGAAAAAGTGTACAGAAACATCAATGCCCCACATGTTTCTAATAACAGTTTCTAATAAGTTTAGAATCACATATATTAGTGTGCAAAGCCATATAACGATATCCACTGTGATTACAACCTTTATAAGTAATGAAATACCATGGCACTTGCAAGAACATATCACTCAGCCATCTGGGTCGGCGCCTGCGGCTGCGGCTCCGGCCTCGGCGTTGTTGCTGCTGCTGATGCGGTTGTTGGCGGCCCCGGAACTCCTTGGTGTCCTTGAGGCGCCGCTGGCAGTCCCTGGTTCCGGTTAAGTGGGCTCCTCTGCATACCAGGCACTTCGGTAGGCATTGGTGCCCCTCTGGGGGGCTAGTTGCTCCGCACTGGTGACAGATTCTCGTTCCCGGCGTTGGGCACACGTCCGAGCGGTGTCCTTGCTCGCCGAATACGAAGCCTACTTGTCTCGTTGGTCTGTAGGGGTAGGTCTTGTGCTCGCATGCCCCAAAAATGACGTATCTGGGGATGAAAGGGCCGTCGAAAGTGACGAGTGCAGTCTCCGACTTGCCCAGCATTCTGGCGCTCAAGATCTCCACTCCTTGGGTGCGTAGGCGCAACTTGGATTCGAGTAGGTCCGCCACGATTCCCGGGGGTAAACCGTAAATAACGGCCCTTTTGATGTCTTCCGGTAGCGCCATGTAGGCCTTCACGTCGTAATTTTGCCCGTAAAAGTTGAGGCAGTTGATCTTCCTGATCATTCCGGCTGCTTCCTCGTCCGAGGCGCTTGGGATGATGATTTTGGAACCTGGCCGGAGTCTCACCAGGAACTTGTCTTCTCCGAATTTTCAGCCACACGCTTCCACGATAGCGCGTGCCGCTTGGTACGTCTTCAACTCCTTAACCTTCAGCCCGCCCTTGGGCCGAATAATGATCTTCGCGTCGTTCAACGGGAGCGGCGGGAGTCTTGCCTCGACTTCCTCGCCGCGCCGCTCTTTTGTCCTTGTGTCGTTGACGTCACGCCAGCTGCTGTCACCGGCGCCATCTTAATATTGTTCTCGGCGGCGTGGGGCTCGCCCGGTTTCAAAATGGCAGCGCTCTGCGTAGCGCGCTAAAGCCCTTTCTTTTGGCTTCGGTAATAGAAAATTTGCCAGTATAGTAATACAATATAACATAATAGCAATAAATAGTAACCTGCCACCGCAGTTTACTTCCTATCGTCGCCCCAATTATTATGCCACTGACCAAACTTCTCAACACCACTAAACCTCCATCCGCAGTTCCGCGAGCGGATGCAGCTGTTGCTTAATTAATGCGGCACACTTCCAGGATTGACATAGAGAAATTTTATAAGTTACACAATGTTGATATGCACATCTGACTGTCATGGCCGAGCATCTGCAGGAGATATTGCAGCATATCTCGGCAGTGTTATCTTAAGACATGCGGCTTTCATTGGCATTGTATAAAAAATTTAATTTTCCCACTGCTATTATAAATGTTTAAGAACATTGTCTATATACCATCAAATAATAAATACCTATTAAAAGCGTGACATGATCATGCTAGAAAACCAGAGCATAACACCTAAAGCCATGATGGAAACTTTTTATCAGCATAATCTCACTGCATAACTGTTGCGTCATATTACAAAAATCTAAAATCCAAATCCATAGAACAGCTGTCACGTTAAAGTTATGACATCAGTTCGACTCCGGCATGTCCGCTCTCGACGCCCCATGTTGTCACGCACCACGGAGACGGCAGCTGAAGTGGGAGAAGCCGCCTCGGCGTAGGGGCAGCTGTGCGACGCCGGCCGCCCGAACAAGTGTGCTTCAGCGGCTCGTAGAAGGCGGTGGCGACGGTGGTCAAGACCAGGCCCGTGATAAAGAGGAAGCACATGGCGTTCCCGGGGACGGCCGGCGTGACCGAGATGGCGGCGGACACGAGGAAAGCGCCCAAGGTGGCGAGCGTCGGCGTGAGCACAAACGGCAGCCAAGCTTGAGCCGGTACTTTGGAGGCGGCGCGATCTCGTTCATGGTTGCCGCGTCGGAGGAAGTCCAGGCCACTGCCGCCAGCTCTGGCGCCGACGGTGCTGCATCCATGGACTCTCCGGTGCTTCGAAGTCCCACAGCTTCTCGAGACGGAGCCCCTGCTTTCCGCCGTGCATTCGGTAGGTCGACCAGCCTCCAGGCGAACTTCCTTGACGCCAATGCAAGCTGGAATGGAGCCCAGGTACATGAATGTAGGCGTAGATGTAGAGCCAGCCACATAAAATGGAACTCTGGAACGTACGGTCTTCTTCGTCTGCCTCAAAACACGAGCGCACTAAAAGGTGATTATGATGATGATGATGACCTTGATATGTTTAGAACATTCCCACTCATGGGGATCGACTAAGAGTCGGGCACATTTTACATATGTGTTAAGGCAGTAAACTTAAATATCTATAATTTTGACGTATAAATTAGAGCGAGGAAAATTCAAACGATTCAGTCGACAGTCATTCAAAAAGAAGGTATATATAATATAAATGAGGCAATAAAGGAGAGATGAAATGAACAATACAATCAACAATGAAATTTGTATGATTCAAAAAATAAAATTTTCTCTGGCGATGCATACATTCCTGTGTGAGTGCCGAAGCACAGACGCCACGAAAGACATCAGTACTGGAGTGTTAAATGGCAGGCGGAGTTGTCGCACTGTAATTTCCTACGTCATTTTTTCTCAGGGATGAGAAACGCCCGCATTCTAGTATGTAGTGTCCAATGGTTTCTAATCAGTTTTAATAGTGCCACAAAGGTGAAATTGGCATACCAGATCGATACATGTCTAAATTTCCTGCTCCAAGTGAAGTGATGCAGTTCCGAGGATGATGTCTTCTTATATTTCTCTTTTCTTTTTCTAATTCCACACATCCCACAAACATAGCCTGAGAACGCCCCAGAGCCGCTCTTTTTATCAGCGGTAATATTTGCAATGATGTTTTGAACTCTGCTTTCTCTGCGCAATGCGCCTCTTTCGGTATTCGTTTCCGATTAATCTTCAGATAGGAATTGTGCGTCATGAGAGTCACCAAAGCACATAAGTTAAATATAACATGACCTATAAAGTTAACCTACACAATCGGTGGGGTGAAATTTTTCCATTATTTTTCCAGCGCAGCGTTCACGTTCCTATATCTGCGACTAAAAACTAGGCACCAAAAGAAAGCAGGATGAACGTGTTCATGCATACGGACTTAGCGGAATTTCTCAATTTCCTCGTCTTAAGTTGGAAAATCTATTGCTGTCCGGTCCTCTCTTTCCTTCATCTTTTGCTCCCCCATCAAGCATCTGGGTTTGGCGGTCATCGTCGTTTCCTCGCCGACTATATTTGTCCATGTATGTGGGCCACGTGGGGCACTAGGTGGGTTCCCGAATAGACAACTTGCAGTTGCTGCTCTCTCGTCTATGTATTTGTCACTGGGCTGTGCCGTTTAGTACACGCCCGTTTTTAGCCAATACCCCTGAATGGATGTGCAACTGTAACACAGACGGTATGGAGCCTTAAATGTGCTTAGATATGCGTCGTACTTCTCTGTATCGTCAGAATTCCTCCCTCCACAAGCATGACACATCATCTTCGCCTAATGACGCATACAGCTAACACCTACAGGCCACGAAGATGCGCTCGAGTCATCCGCCACATCTGTTGCTATAACTATGGCAAGCTTTGTATCATTTAGAAGCCAACGTTGCGTTGAACTTGCGCGTAGAATTTTTTCAACATTGTTGAAAAAATCTGAGCTAACAGAAATGCTACTCAAGCATTGATGTACCAGTAGCCGAAAGACCTCAAAAGTATAAGAACGTTTACCAGGCGAAAAAAAATATTATTTTTGAAGAGATTCGTCTAGATTAACTCATAACAGGTTTTATACTCGTCAAAAAGTCGCGCTATAATGCTTTGATTTTTTGAAGCGGCGCTGCGCGCTGCAGCCTGACGAGAACGTGCCATTAATTTCCCCCAACACGGTTAAAAATAAAATTAGTATATAGCTAGCGAACAGATCTGTTTACTAGTTTCCTGTGTACTTTGCTACATTTCTTACTACATTGCTGTACTATAGCCAAGACATTCCAATACTAGTAAATGCTGCCGTTACTATCAAGAAAGATGGTTTTGTGGTTTTGCTATAGGTAACGACTATAGG
The DNA here is from genome assembly GCF_050947875.1 of Dermacentor variabilis. NCBI lineage: Eukaryota > Metazoa > Arthropoda > Arachnida > Ixodida > Ixodidae > Dermacentor > Dermacentor variabilis. The sequence continues at coordinate 213,250,468 of NC_134568.1, forward strand.
TTTTCCTAAGTAACGGCTAGGCCACAACTGTGTCCCATGGCGATTCAGCGATGATTGTCCATAACTAACGAAGATAGAAGTTTTGATTTAGATTAATTATTTCCTTATTTCCTTTATTTCGTTCTGGCTAACTCAAATGGAGCTTTTTCGAGGGCGCTGCGTTATGATGCGGGTGAGAGCGCAATGAGGTGGTATTTTTCACATTTCGCGAGGTGTATTTATCAGTCGGAAAACATTAGTACGCAATTAGTACGTCGCTGAAAATATCGCAGTTAGATGTCCCTTGGCTGTTCCTACAAATGCCTCATTGACACTTACATAATTAGGCTAGTACGTCTCGAGTTATATAATTAATTACAATTACCTAATTGAATCTCAGTAATGAGAAGTTACTGGCAGCTACTGCGCTGTACCGGAAACAACATGCACTAGGTTTCCTTCGAGTAACGCAATTGCTCCATTTCTAAATCTGGGTGCACGGTAGTATATTGGGGCGCCCTGTTTATATTTATGACCTCTGCATGCAGGTGACGATGTTTTCATCCCTTATAAATATTGCAAATTATTAGAAGAGCTTTTTTTTTCATGAGTCGTTACTATTGCTTACTGGAAAGAGAAGCAATAATGAGACACATATCATTCACGTGCATTTCACACGCCGTTGATAAAAGACTTTGCGAAGGGGTTGCTGAAGTCTCCAACTTTCTTTCAGTGTCAAAGAAATACTCAACACAATTTGAAGCAGGTGAACATACAGCAAAATATTAATTCTCTGGCCATAGGCTATCCATGCCTTCAGAAATATTTTTTAATTGGCAACCTGCTTCTCTTTCAACAATATAATAAACTTTGTATTCTGTGCATATTTAAATATATTGTGTATGTGCGTCGTGTTTACAGCGGGAATTTAAAACAATATTCAAGTGAGAAAATACGGACGAGATAGCCGGCGCTGGTGCTTCTAATGCGCTTGTCCTCCTACTGTCAGCATTTGCAGAAAGAAAGCGACAGTATTAATTAAAAGCCGTGCGCCTCCGCGCAAACAAGGATGCAGTAAGCTACAAGCCATAATAAAATTTTAGGTGAAAGGGGCCAGTCAAGTCCAAACAAAGCTCCAATCATGTGGATGACAAAACTATGCTAATAATATTTCCGGGGGGGGGGAAGGTAGGCTTCGGTATCGCCGTGGGGTGGGGGGGGGCAGAGTGCCCCATCCGGAAAAACCCTGGAGAGGGCACTCTGGCCCCTGCCCCCGTAGTCGGCGCCTATGCCACGTACTGTATCGTTCCCATCCTTCTTTACAATTTCGATAAATAAACCAGGAAATGTTGATTACGCTCATTTTTTTTCCTTGTCGCCTCTGTGTTCTTGTGCACGCTCTTCCAATCGACTTCGTGTGTAAACTAGTCCTTTTTTCTGTATGGTGAGCAATGAGTAGCGGCATGCAGAAACAGATTTTCAGGGGTGTTCAAGAGAAACGTTGTAGAGTTCGCCGCAACTAAAGGCAACATGGTCGCCCAGCGCCAGATTGGCCTTTCTGAGAAAAGCTTGCGATATTGGCGTGCACAAAAATGAAAACTGTCGGCGTAAATGCCACGTGAAGTGTCCATTTCGTGGGTGTCGTGCAGTGCATCCACAGTTTGAGGACGCGTTTGCAGAGCTTCTGTGGAACGAAAAGCTACAACGCCCTTGGAAAAGTAAACATGTTTGGGTGATTCTTTTTATTGCCATAGCAATTATATCGAAACTCCAGGCGCATTGTTGCCGTCGGCGTCACTGTTCGCGTCGCCGTGATGTTCGCTATAAAGTCTAAAGTGGAGAACACACTCGCTGCGCTCCGTGTAGGGTATGGGCGAGTGAAAGCACGGTAGGGGAGCCGATGATCATGTTCTCAATCTTGCACGCGCGAGGGAGGAGAGCGGAGAGCAAACGCGCCGTCTTCCGTCGCTCGAAAGGCCGTGGGGGGGTATGAGGGAGGGAGGGGAGGCGTTGTGCTGCGGCAGCAATTGCACATTTCGCGACCGGGCGCAAGCGTAACTGACGATCGCGGCTCAAATTCGCGTGCGAAAGGGAGGAAAGTGGGGAGGCAGAGCGGGAAGGAAGGGGTGCGGCTTCTGCCCCGCAGCAACTGCCTACTTTGCGCGGTGGCGCGTGGTCGCGCACGTCGTATCTTGACGGCGATCTGCAGACGGCTCATACCTTTGCGCGTGCTATGTTATTGCCCCTCAATTTGCGTTGAAGCGATAGACAGTACGAAGGTCATTTGCTGCTGCGGTTGCTGCTGCCGCGCTTGCTCACGCCAGCGTTTTGACAGCGAGTGTCCGCGGTCATCGATTGTGATTCGTTCATGTTTCACTGTGCGCCCTGACATCATACTTGTTAATTGAGTTGGTAAGCGAATGTTTCTAAGTTTATATGGCCGATAAAAGTACTATCCTTACTTCGTATGGCTGTCTGCCACTCTGCTATCGCAATCGATGCTTCGCTTTTCGGGCGAAACTGCTGCTTTTTTCTCATATTTTTCGCTCCAACGTAAGCGGTATCGCCTATTATCTAGTCTAAACGGTATAAAACATATTCTAGCAGCGCTACATTAACATGTTAGAAAAAAATTTAATTATGGGGTTTAACGTGCCAAAACCACTTTCTGATTATGAGGCACGCCGTAGTGGAGGACTCCAGAAGTTTTGACCACCTGGGGTTCTTTAACGCGCACCTAAATCTAAGTACATGGGTATTTTCGCATTTCGCCCCCATCGAAATCGGCCACTGTGGCTGCGATTCGATCCCGCGACCTCGTGCTCAGCAGCCCGACACCATAGCCACTGAGCAACCACGGCGGGTATCATGTTAGAAAAGCAGAGCACAACAACGAAGGCCGCGATAAAAAGATTTTATTAGCGCAATATCACTGCTTAATTCTTTTGTCACATTGCAAAAATCAAAACACAGGTTCGATAAAACAGAAACGACGTTGACGCCATGCCGTCAGTTCGCCACCGGCACGTCCGCACTCGACGCCTCAAATTGTCACGCATCACGGAGGCGGCAGCTGAAGTGGGAGAAGCCGCCTCGGCGTCGGGGCAGCTGTGCGACGCAGGGAGCCCAAACCAGTGTGCTTTAGGGGCTCGTAGAAGGCGCTGGCTTCGGTGGTCAAGACCAGGCCCGTGATGAAGATGAAGCACATGGCGTTCGCAGGGACTGCCGGCGTGACCGAGACGGCGGCGAACGCAAGGAAAGCGTCCAAGGTGGCGAGCGTCGGCGTGAGCACAAATGGCAGCTTAGATTGAGCCGGTACTTTGGAGGCGGCGCGATTTCGTTCATGGCTGTCGCGTCCGAGGAAGTCCAGGCCACCGCCGCCAGCTCCGGCGCCGACGGTTCTGCATCCATGGTCTATCCGGTGTTTCGAAGGCCCAGAGCTTCTCGTGACGGGGCCCTTGCTTTCCGCCGTGCTTTCGGTAGGTCGACCAGGCTCCTGGCGCACTTCTTTGAAGCTCATGCAAGTCACGAAGGTGTCGTGCCAGATGAAACGGAACCTTGGCGTGCACGGTCTGCTTCTTCTTCTGCCTCAAGCACGAGCACCTCGGCTTCCTCTTCTTCTCCTCTGAACGTGTGATGCATACCCACTATGGTATATTGGCTTCGGGAGGCTCAGGTGAATAATGCTTAATAAGTGTAGAAATTAAATTTCACTGATGATAACCGGCCTATCTATTATTCGTGCGGCCTACCTGAACATGTAGCACGGCTTTGCCGCCGGCATAGGTGGTATCCTTCGGATTCTCTGAGGGCACAAGGCAACGGTTTCGACTCTCCGACCCGTTCCACTTCTGACGCTCAGCCCTTCGAAACCTCGCCTCCTGCTTCCCGAACCTTCAATACCCGTCGGTCTCCGTCTCCCCGTCGGCGTTCTCTGTCGCCGCTTATCCGTCGCCCTGAAGCTATCCGAGAGGAAAAATAAGGACCGCAGTTCCGGAGGCAAGAACTGCGACCTCAACGAACTCCTCAAGACCTCATTTACTTCCTGCGAACGTCCTTGAAGTTTATGCAAAAGACATTGCCGTTCATGCGCTTGTAGACAATGGAGCAGCAATATCAGTGATTTCGGGCCAGCTTCGTCTTAACCTTAGAAAAGTCGCGACGCCATATTCTGCCATTTCATTACGTACAGTAAGCGCTGCGCCGATTGAACGCTTAGGGAAGTGTACCGTGCCTGTTGTTACAAGCGGCACTTTATACCATGTTGAGTTCGTTGTTCTGCCTCGCTGCTCCCATGCCATGATTTTAGAATGGGACTTTCTGTCCTCTCATCATGCCGTTATAGATTGTGCCCATGCCGAACTCGCGCTGTCGCTATTCGGCCACACCATTTTTTGGATTGGAGATAATGATGACGCTTCCACTCGTGTGGTCGTCACCTCCGACACCGACATTCCTCCTTACTATGCCGCACATGTACCCGTTTCCTGCGTTGGTTTTTGCGACCCCAGTTTTTTTCACGCCGTCTAAGCTTGTTGCTCGCCGTCATCCCTTCTTGCTTCCTTTTGCCCTTCTTGCGATTCGTCAAGGTTCCAGCGCACTTTATGTATCGAACCTGTTTCCTTGCCCTGCTAGCCTGCTCCACGATGAGTATCTTGGTTATGCTGACGAAATCGAACCAAGATTCCTTTACGATGTGCCGGACGCCCCCTTTCTCCTCCGGTTGACCCTCTGGCCCATCAAGTTTTTCCTCCCACGCCGCCGTGTGACCCAACATTTTTCCGGTATATTGATCCCAACCTCACTCCAAGTCAGGACGCCCAGATCCTCGATCTCCTTGACCGCTTTCGCACGTTATTCGAACCACAACAATCTCGCTTAGACCGTAATTTCACTGTTGTCCATCACATTGACACCGGCAACCATGCGCCTTTACGACACAGGCCGTATCGTGTATCCGCCACGGAGCGTAACGTCATCGCTGAGCAAGTTGGAGACATGCTACAACGCGGCGTCATACAACCTTCTCACAGTCCCTGGGCTTCTCCTGTAGTGCTGGTCAAAAAGAAAGATGGCACGTTCGCTTTTGCGTGGACTACCAGCGACTCAATAAGATCCCCCGCAAGGTCGTTTATGCACTACCCCCTATTGACGACGCGCTAGACTGCCTCCAAAGCGCCGAATCCTTCTCATCTTTAGACTTACGATCCGGGTACTGGCAAGTGCCAGTGGCCGAGTCAGACCGTCCAAAAACGGCCTTCATCACACCTGACGGTTTATTTGAATTCACCATGATGCCATTTGGCCTGTGTAACGCGCCTGCAACATTTGAAAGAATGATGGACATCTTGCACGGCCTTAAATGGCAGATATTCCTGTGTTTTGTGGACGACAGCGTCATCTTTTCACCGGACTTTCCTTTCCATTTACTTCGGCTTGAACGCATCCTCAAGAGCATCGCCGATGCTGGCCTCCACCTTAACTTGAAGAAGTGTCGCTTCGCTGCCCGGCAGCTGGTCATCCTCGGCCATGTCGTTTCGAAAGAAGGTGTACTCCCTGATCCGGCGAAACTACAAGCTGTTGCCCAGTTTCCGCGACCAATGACCTTGAAAGAACTGCGCAGCTTCATTGGGTTAGCGTCATATTTCCGCCGTTTCATCCGCAATTTCGCCATCATAATAACACCTTTAACGCAGCTTCTTCGTGGTGGCCACAACCTTTCGACCTGGCCACCGGATTGCGATACCGCATTCGCAAAGCTGCGTCGTCTCTTGACGTCCCCACCAATCCTGCGCCATTTCGACCCAAGCGCTCCAACTGAAATACACACGGATGCCAGTGGCGTCAGTCTTGGTGCCGTTCTCGCTCAGACAAAGGCTGGCTTCGATGAGTACGTCGTCGCCTTCGCCAGTCGTGCACTTACTAAACCCGAATCAAACTATTCGGAAACAGAAAAGGAATGCCTGGCTATAATTTGGGCCATAGCCAAATTCCGTCCGTATCTCTATGGACGCCCATTTGACGTGATAACTGATCAGCACTCACTGTGCTGGCGTCGTCCTTAAAAGACCATCCGGTCGTCTGGCTCGATGGGCCCTTCGGCTGCAGGAGTACGACATCCGAGTGCTGTACCGTTCTGGCCGAAAGCACTCGGATGCATATGCCTTGTCTCGTTCGCCTGCAGCTGACGAGGTTAGCTTCCTGAAAGCCTCATTGTCCGAGTCTTCCCTTGCTGCCACGGACATTCTTCTGGAGCAGAAGAAAGAACCATGAATCGTGTCCATGCTGAGTTTCTTGTCCACCCCATCGACACCCACTACCAATCGCGCATTACGCCGCCAAGCATATCACTTTTCCATTCGCGATGGGCTCTTGTACCGTCGTAACTACCTCCCGGACGGCCGCAAATGGCTGCTTGTCATCCCTCGGCATCTGCGTTCGGATATTTGTGCAGCGTTTCACGACGACCGCCAGTGCGCGCATGCAGGTGTACTAAAGACATACGCGCGTCTACGCCTTCGTTACTACTGGCGGGGCATGTATCTATTCATCCGTCATTATGTCCGCTCCTGCCTCGTTTGCCAACGCCGCAAAGATCCCCCTCATCGTGCAACCGCCCCATTGCAGCCGTTGACTTGCCCAACACGTGCTTTTGATCGAGTAGGCATCGACATTTGTGGACCTTTGCCAACTACATCAGACGGCAATCGCTGGGTAATCGTGGCCATCGACCATCACACGCGCTATGCGGAAACTTCCCCTTTGTCCAGCGCTTCTGCATGTGTCGTCGCTTGCTTTCTCCTGCGCCACGGAGCCCCCAGGGAATTACTTAGTGACAGAGGCCGCGTGTTCCTCTCCGACATCATCGAGGCTCTCCTCAACGAATGCCGCATCATTCATCGCACCACTACTGCATATCGTCCGCAGACAAATGGCATGACCGAGCGCTTTAATCCCACTCTTGGTGACATGCTGGTCATGTACGTTGCATCCGACCAAAGTAAATGGGACCATGTTCTACCATTTCTGACCTACGCTTATAATACCGCCACGCAGACTACCACGCGATTATCGCCCTTCTTTCTCCGGTACGGACGCAAACCTTTTTCCGCAATGGATACTATCCTTCCGTACCTCCCTGACACCACGAAAACCACTACCTTATCCGAAGCTGTTGCACACGCAGAAGAGTGTCTTAAGCTATCCCGTATATTTACGGCAGAAGACCAGCAACGCCAGAAGCACCATCGAGAAACTTCCCATGCCCCTGTATCCTATGCTCCTGGCTCGCTAGTGTGGCTTTGGGTTCCAGCCCCTACCCCTGGACTGTCACTGAAACTCGCGTCGAAGTACCAGGGCCCATACCGCGTGATCAACCAAATGTCTCCAGTCAACTATATCGTGGAACCCCTCGAGCTACCTTTGGATCGTCGCCGTCGAGGACGTGAGATTGTGAATGTCCAGCGTCTAAAGCCGTACTATGACCCGCCTGTGTTGTCCTACCCGTAGGTCGCCGGGACGGCTTCCTTTTCAGCGAGGGAGATAACTGTACTGTAAGCTAAGGAGCAGTAGGGCTCTGGCTTGGAGAGAGAGAGAACGATGACGAGAGAGACAAACCTTGTTTCGGTGCTCGATCGGCTGTATTACCCCTCCCTGCTCCATCATTCTAGTCGCGAACGCCTGCTGCCCAAAGTGCTCCACGACAAAATAAATAAATAAATAAATAAATCACTCTACAGCCTGTTCGTAAATTCACTGCTTATGAGTGGCCTGCACGGATATTAGACAAACGTGAAACGTCTAGGTAACTGGTTTACTTCAGGTTAACTTGTGTTATAGCGTTGCAAAGCGCCTGCGTTATTTAAAACCCACTCGACAGCTTTAGTGGGAATTTCAGTGACATTTTTGTCTCACTACAGCAAAACGCTGCAAATAATTTCTGCTACACTGGATTGTAATGATTCATTATGTGTGACGGATAATCACGTCTGTCAATGATAAAGATAACTATCTTAAAGACATTTTTCAGCTGCTAATAATGCAATGATAATCTATGTTATATATATATACATATATATATATTCGTCGCACCGGAAGCGGAAGCGCGATTTCCGTCGTTTGCGACGAAAATCGCAGTCGCAGTGTGACTGCGACCCCCCGAATTTCGGCTGCGACCAACCGGTTGGCCGCACAGTCGTAGCGATCGATGCGATTTTCCGTAGAAATTGCACGGAGAGCTATTTCGCCAATTTGTTTTGGGAAATGGTGTCCCGCACAACGATTGCAATGCGCGGAGACGTGGTTTGCCGAATTCGGTACGTACGCGAAGGGAGAATAAAAAACTTATACAGCAGGTTCCATTCTCCCATTTATAGGTGTTCGTTGGCACGCAACGCAGCAAATGAAGCGCATTTTCGAGTTTGCTTCGTGCACCTTCGGGATTTGCCATGAGACAACGTGGCCTTTTGGAGTCCTCACATTTTTTTTGTTGAATAGCATACAAAAATCGCCGCGTACGGAGCAGCTTAAATAATTGCAACCTCCGCAAGGGGAATTGACAAGACAGCAAAGTACCCGAAGTTTAAACGTTTGCTGAACGCGGTACCGTTCAATTGCATTTTCTTGTCGGTTTTCAATCGTGAATTTCCCGATGTATCTTGCAAGGTTATCTTACCTCAATTACTTATTAAATTTCACAGAGAAAACGTATAGGCCATCGTACTGAATTCTTTACGATATCATTAACTCTGTGGCTTGAATAAACAGCGTCGTTAATTTGTTTTGGAATATATCATGCACGTTGCATCTCTTCTCTGGAGAATATTTTTCCTTGCACAGAAACCAATAAACATTGAATATGTTGCTGACTTTGTATCCTTACTGCACCTGTATTAACATTTCCTTTAAACGGTAATTAACTCTACAGTTAGTAAATTAAGTAAATTATTCGCGTGCTGAAGTGACATAGTGACAACCTACCGTACTGCACCGTCATGTAAAACTCGTGCAACAATGCGAAAAGCGGACAAACAGCCTCTTCTTGTGGAGATGAAACTGTAGAAGACGACACAATAAAGGAAAGTAAATCAAACCTGTGCAGTGAAGTCAGCCAGTTGCATCCATTCCTGTGAATATTTGAATTCTTTAAGTACAAACGATTCTTGCACATTCACACCTGAAAAAGTGTACAGAAACATCAATGCCCCACATGTTTCTAATAACAGTTTCTAATAAGTTTAGAATCACATATATTAGTGCGCAAAGCCATATAACGATATCCACTGTGATTACAACCTTTATAAGTAATGAAATACCATGGCACTTGCAAGAACATATCACCCTGGGATTTTCAAAGAAATTTCTGCTTTTCAACTATGCACAATATGCGGTTTATTATATAAAGGACCACAAACTGCTTTTTTGCAATGACAAACTTATTCCAAGTTTTACCTACATACAGGGAAGACAAAAACAACAAATCTGTAGACAACTAAATTGTTATTCAATCTATTCACCTGCCGCTGTGGCTACAGCATCCTCTTAATTACACAAGGCAGGGGGTTGATTTGCCACTCATGGCAGTCGCATTTCAATGAGAGTCATAGGTAAAAAAATCTCTTGCACTTGGATTTAGTTCATCATCATTTATTGAACCCTTAAACTTCCAAATACTTTGACATAGGGGGACATGCTTATGCAAAATCTAACACCAATCGAAACCAAAGGGCGCCATTGTAAAACAAGCATCTTTTCTGATACTTCGAGAGTGTAAACATTCATTGCATCAATATGTATTGTTCAACATAACTGCACAAATAAGCATGATTAAGCATAGCAATTAATTTATCAGGAAGCTGGTTCTGCAGATGTATAAATGTCCCAAGACATGAATCCTCATACTACATCGTGCACACAGCACCGAGAAAACCTTCTTCAAGAGTAGTACCTGCTGAGAGATATGAGTGGGCCATAAGCAGCAGAAGCTTTATTACAGGGCATCGTGTAACACCGCTTATGAAAGAACGAAGAGAGAGAAGAGGCGTTTAACAGCAGTACCTCATGCGACTCTAATAAGAGTAACGATGAGCAAGAAAATTTCTGGTAGAGCACTTAAGTTCAACAGTAACTTTTTGAGAGACAGAAAATTCCGGGTGAGAGTTGGAGGTACATTTGGCCCACCCACACCAACTACACAGGCATACTACAAGAAGTACTACAGTCTATGGAAAAGCTATCATATACAGAAATTGAGAATGATGCAACAAGCTCTCGACAACGCTGCAGACTTTGTTGGCCAATCTGGCCTCTCGGTTTCTGATAAGTCAGCTTACATCGACGTCGGAAAAAAAGACTAGAATCAAGAACTACCCCAGATTGCACATTGTGCTCCACATAGCTGGACAAATATACACGCAAGTCAACATCCACGAATCCTCAGCTAGTGTAAGATCATGATGGCAGAGCCAGCACGTGGGTGAAACAATTATGCCATGCCTGAACGCAAATTCAACACCTGGCGAAAAGAATAATCTCGAAATCATGGGGGGTGGACGAGTGGATACTATGGAAAATCGCAGATGCTGTGCCTGTTTCCAAAGTATTGTGCGGTATGAATTACCAGCAGTGCACAAAAAAGACAACTCATTGAATACAGGCATCGGCTAACAACTGCTCTTTCCAACTTTACCTTGCTTGATGACCTTTATGAGAAAAAGCAAACGAACAAGCACCTAGACAGAGTAAAGTTGCAGCCTGCAGCACAAATTCTTTGTCTGAAGAGCTCAGAAGCTGGATTAGGAAGGAACAGTGCCAACTAAGACGATCACGAGAGGGAGAACGACAGAGGACAAGCGCCAACTTCATCTATCTTCATTTACCGAAAAATCAGCAAATATGAGAAAAATCACAGACATACGCAGAATGACCATAATGCATCATCTGCCGAACCGTTCTAGATAGGACATTTCGCTTTTGAAGAGGGTCGCAGAAGTATAACTAACACAGTTTTTTCCTCCCTTCTTTATATGGAATGCTTCTAAAACCTCACGTGCCTTTATTTCCCTGCATCTGTCAAGAATCTTTATCTCTCCGAACCGTGGTTCACACTTCTTGCAGTACAGGCATTGTTTCAGTGGCGAATTTTCGGCCGCTAGGTCACACGCATTGCAAGTTGCACAATGTTGCGAAATGTGCCCACCTCCTCCGTTCAGTGACCGCGCATGTTCAGCTGAACGGTCATTTACGCATCCAGCCGTTTGGCCCACATAGGTTTTCCCGCAGGTAAAAGGTATTTCATATACCGCACCGATGCAGCACTTTACAAACTGCTTTCCATGTTTTTTGGTGCAGCTGCTGCTAGTACCCTCGCTCGCGACGCGGGCGCAGAGCTGTGCTTGTTTTCGAGGAGCCGAAAACACGACTGGGACGCCGTGTCTGTTTGCCATCTTTTTCATATTGTGGGCTATACTTTGTACATACGGAACCACTTCCGGTTTCGTAGCTTGTTTTTCTTGTGCGCACGGTTTCTTGGCCATGACACCTTTGATTTTTTGCAAGATCGCTTCAGCCACTGCTGTGATAACCGTGCTTGGGAACCCCGCCGAAACCAACCTATCAACTTGCTCAGAACCTGGTCCCGAGATACTATGCCCGCTGGCATATGAGATGCAAGGACGACTGCCCTTCCCTTCAGGAATACAGCCTCTGGAGCACCTGAACTTGAAACACAACAGGCCCATACGATGCATTATGGGGGAAAACAATTAGGCCTAGAGACTATATACAACTGTCAAACACACAGAGGAGGTTGCCAATCATGAAGATGCAAGTAAACATCAGGCACATATAATACTCTGATGTGGCAATAGCAGTGTAACAGTAGTATGACACTACATAAAATGAAACCCCATACAAGTGGGGAGTATTCCAGGTCATCCTACATCTAGAAAAGTTGAACAAAAGCAATGAAAGCAGCACATGCAGTGTAAATTTATGCACAATTTATGCACATCGCACAAGATTCTCAGAAAAATGTGGAGATTGACACGCGGCTTACAAGTACATGTCCAAAAATAAATTACAGGATACGTAGCGATGCAGATATTCCAGGACACAAGCAGGCTTATGAGCCCGACGTAAGAACTGAAAACTGGGCGATTTGATGTGTGTTCATTAGTAACTAAAGCTCAACAGATAGACAACGGACAAGAACGAAGCGCTCTGTGTGATCACTTCGTTTTTGTCTATTGTACAATGTTACACAATAGTTCATGGATTCCCGAAGCTGCGCAGTAGACGAACGATACCCCTGCCTAAGGCCCCAATTTCACATCCACCCGCCGTGGTTGCTCAGTGGCTATGGTGTTGGGCTGCTGAGCACGAGGTCGCGGGATCGAATCCCGGCCACGGCGGCCGCATTTCGATGGGGGCGAAATGCGAAAACACCCGTGTGCTTAGATTTAGGTGCACGTTAAAAAACCCCAGGTGGTCAAAATTTCCGGAGTCCTCCACTACGGCGTGCCTCATAATCAGAAAGTGGTTTTGGCACGTAAAACCCCAAATATTATTATTATTAATTTCACATCTAAATCTACACGCGCGCGCGCGCGCACGCAAGCAAGCAACAGAGCAACAAACCTACAAACAGAGCAACACACACACACACACACACACACACACACACACATACACACACGTCGTGGTTGCTCAGTGGCTATGGTGTTAGGCTGCTGAGCACAAGGTCTCGGGATCGAATCCCGGCTACGGCGGCCGCATTTCGATGGGGGCGAAAACGCCCATTTACTTAGATTTAGGTGCACGTTAGAGAACCCCAGGGGGCCGAAAGTTCCGGAGTCCTCCACTACGGCGTGCCTCATAGTCAGAAAGTGGTCTTGGCGATTAAAACCCCATAACTTCACGCAAGCACGTTGCAAGGGTGCATTACATGAAGCCGTATCAACAGGATGACACTAGCCCTTTCAGGGTCAATGCCGTAAATATACCGCGTCGCGAACGAGTCCAAAGTGGTCGATGGCGTACATTTACGGCGCCGTCTGTACGTTTAAAAAGTGCGCCAATTTCCTAACTTTTTATTTTCTGGCATGTGCTGCCACTATGTGGGAATACACGAAATTTTTGTCACGCGCCTCCCTCTCTCGCATAGAGTTAATATAAACAACTCTAGAGGAAAAGCTGGGCCGAAGAATGGGGAACCGGTAGGGCGCCGCCCTATTACTAGTACTTGTCAATGTGGCTAGCGCAATTACTATTGAAATCGCTGAAAACAAGTGCAGGTCCCCTTATGCTTTTTCATTAAAAAACGCATACCTGACGGCTTTATGAAGGTGATGTGCGAATATTAAGTTTACTGAAAGCGCTTCCTAAGGGCGTAATTTATGTGAATCACGATGTACGCATTCATTCAATAAAGCATGACATGAATTTTGGTTTCGAATCTGCATTCTTGGATGCGTAGTAGTTTCGTACAGTTTAGGTTTGACATGCCATCGCGCGACGACATCGGGTGCTATGGTAGCTTCGTACCTTTTGTGCAACACCCAAGCCCAGAAGGGTTCTGGCATTTACCTTCAAATGTAAGTAAACGAATGTCTCTTCTTGTTCAGAACATCACGCGAGTAGACAGCTCTCGTGATGCATCACAATCGTTTGAGAAGCGTCACAGTAGAGCATTTTTTTTACCTATCGCTCTGTCTGCAAAGCTATAAAGAAAAAAGACAGTGAACATGCCGAGCGGTGTTTTATTTGCAGATTTCCCTTCAGTAGTAGGGAATTGCTGAATAGGTGGGTCAGCGCAACTAGAATTGTACTGGCGAATTCACAAGTAAGTCATAGAATCAGTTTAATTATTGCACTCGAACAGTCATGCTTCTATAAAGGCCACAGCAGAAAAACATTGAAACCTTATGTTGTCCCGAGTATTTCTGTGCCACGAAGCATCAAGAGGCGTGTGCCTAATACGGACGAAATCGACTGCATGAACCCACGGCGTGGGCACGGCGAATGAACTCACGTGGGCACCGCGAATCTATTAGGATGAAGCCAACTGAACTGCGTGTCCAGTATTTGGAGATTTTGCTGTGCTATGCCACGGACTTCACGGATGCTCCACAAACAGTACTGGCCATCAGAACTACTGACCATCGTCGCTTGCGGCATGCCACGCGGCTATCTTCGGATGTTATCATGTATGGACTGGCGCATGCGTATGGAACGACGACGGCCCCCGCCCCCGCTGTCAAAGCGGAGTGAGGTGGCTACTTAAGGGCAGTCGGCACCGAGGTTTTTCGTGGGAACGGCGAATCTATTAGGATGAAGCCAACTGAACTGCGTGTCCTGTATTTGCAGATTTTGCTGCGCTATGCCCCGGACTTCACGGACGCTCCACGAACGGGCCTGGCCATCAGAACTACTGACCATCGTCGCTTGCAGCATGCCACGCGGCTATCCTCGGATGTTATCATGTATGGACTGGCGCATGCGTATGGAACGACGACGGCCCCCGCTCCCGCTGTGAAAACAGATTGTATTGGCTACTTAAGGGCAGTCGGCACCGAGGTTTTTCGTGTGCGCGGCGAATCTATTAGGATGAAGCCAACTGAACTGCGTGTCCTGTATTCGCAGGTTAGTAAGTTTGGAAAGTGCTTTAAAAGTGACAATAGGTTTGTTGTTGTTGTGCTGTGCCCCCAAGCTTGTGTTGATATTGCCATGGCATGCTTGTCGATGTTGCCGATGCTTAGTGGCGATGTAGAGCAAAACCACGGACCTAAGGTAGAGGATATGCTGCAGAAACTTCTGGACGGGCAAAAAGAAATGAGAGAAGACATAAAAGGAATTAAGGCTGACCAATCTTCCTTTTCTACTCGACTAGACAAGCTGAACCAAAGAATGCTTGAAGTAGAGAGCACATTGAAGATAGTAACGAAGTATGAGGAAAGATTTACGCACTTTGAAACAACCTTGAAGGATATGGCAATCGCCATGGAAGCGCAACAAGAGAAAATGGCTGACCTGGAAGACCGCAGCCGTAGAAATAATCTTATAGTGTTTGGAATTCCGTAAGGTGAAAGAGACTGCTGAACAGACTGAAAAGAAAGTGTTAACTGATCTTTTCCTAAATCGACTTAATGTTAATATAACTACAGTGGAAAGAATACATAGGTTGGGTAGAAAGCACGAAGGAAAAGTACGCCAAGTTATCATGAGGCTTTTCGCCTACAAAGAAAAGGTTGCGGTGTTCAAGAACTGCAGAAAGTTAAAAGGGACCGGTATTTCTGTCTCGAATGATCATTCTATAAACACGCTAGGAAAGCGGAAACATCTATGGGAAAGCGCGAAAGCAGAAAGGGAACGGGGCCTAAAGGTTCGACTCGTGTATGACAAGATTGCTATCGACAACGAGTTGTATGCATGGAACGATGCACAGTCTTGTAGAATAAAAACAAGCAAGAAAAACACGACTGCACGTGAGTCTGAATGACACTGTAGAAACCAAACTCGAGATTTCACGCTAATAAATTAATATTAATGCTCGTAGCCTAGTGATCAAAACCACTGAATTTGAACACCTTCTTTTTCAGTATAACCCCGATATTGTCATTGCGACTGAAACCTGGTTGCGCTCGGACACAGGCGACAGCAAAGTAATACCCCCCTCTTATCAAATTATCCGCAAGGATCGTGAAACTCGTGGTGGTGGCGTAGCGATTGTTCTTAAAAAAGATATTGAGCTTGCGATGATACGCGAATGTCCCGATAACGGAAGTATTTGGTGTAGATCAATGCTGTGTGGCTCTCCTTGCGTAATTGGCGCTGTTTACAGACGTCCTAATGCCCCTCTTGCCTTTCTAAAATCAATACACGACTTTTTGACTAACAATGTATCTGAAAGCACTCGTCTCATTATAGCAGGTGATTTTAACCTGCCAGATATTCGTTGGGATGTGCGGCAGACTGGCTCGGCAGACTTGAAACACTGTGATGGCTTATTGGACATGGTACTTAGCAGAGATTTTACGCAAGTTGTTAATGAAGCAACTAGAATTGGACCAACCAACCAGTCAGTACTTGACCTTGTATTTATAGATAGCAGGATTACTGATTATGCCGTTTCTGTTCACGACGGACTTTCAGACCGCAAACTTGCCCTACTGTGCATAAAAAAAGTGTTGCCAGTCAAGCTTCACAGAGATTAAATACATGTAAGAAATTTTGCTGCAGCAGATGATGTTAGCATCCTAGATTACCTGGAGATGGCATTGGAGACGTTTGATGAACCAGCTGAGGTCAATACGTTGTGGCATAAGTTTAAAGGTATTGTCAATTACTGTTTGCATAACTATGTTCCAGTGAAGATAAAAAAAGTGAAAAAGCTAAATCCTTGGGTGAACCGTGAAATCATTCAGTTAAAGCGAAAACTAAAACGTAGAAGGAAAATTAAAAATAAAGATCATAATGAGATTCGAGATCTTTCGATAATACTAAAGGAAAAATTATCTACTGCGAAAGAACATTACTATTCCCCCATTTTATCACAGTTTATGAAAGATTCGCCACAGCGTTTTTGGCGTCACTTTGCTCCGTCACGTGAGGATGTGAGGTATGTTACCAGCAATGGATGTATAATTACAGACTTTGCGCAAATTGTTGATACACACAACGAATTTTTTCCATTCCGTGTTTGACCCTCCCCTACCATTGCCTCCAGAAATAAGAGAGAAAATGACTAATGCTCGTTCAGAAATGCCAGACATTACCTTAACTGTAGAAGGTATACTTTCACTTTTAGGTCTAGACACGAAAAAGTCTCCTGGCCCAGATGGCATCCCTAATGAATTCTTGAGACGATATGCTGAATGGATCGCGAAGTATTTGCTGATAATTTTCCGTGCGTCTCTTGAACAGCACAATTTACCAAATGATTGGTTAATGGCGCGAGTCATGCGAGTTCATACAACTGGGGACAAACATAGAGTTCAAAATTACAGACCCATTTCAATTATATGTGCTTGCTGCAAGATGTTCAAGCATATCCTATCAAAAAGCTTGTTTAACTATATCGAAAGCTCGAACATATTTATTTCTAGCCAGCACGGATTTAGGAGCCGATTATCCACTATCACCCAGCTTGCAGAAACAGTACACGATTTTGCTCAGGTAATTAATGAAACAGGTTAGGTGGACGGAATCTGCCTAGATTTATCAAAAGCCTTCGACCAGGTTTCACACTCGGATTTGATTGGCAAACTACTTTATATCGGAGCTAATTTAAATATAGTTAACTGGATTCTTTCATACCTTACTAACAGATCGCAGTACGTGGAAGTGAAAGGAAACAAATCGAAAATTCTAAAAGTAACATCAGGTGTGCCTCAAGGGTCTGTGTTAGGACCTGTATTGTTTCTATGTTATATTAATGACATGACAAATGGCCTTAACGATAAGATAATGGTTCGTTTACTTGCAGATGATTGCTTAATATACTCTAAAATCTCGTGTCATGAGGACCAATTAAAATTAGATTCAGCACTAGAATCAATCATCCATTGGTGCAAGCGATGGAAAATGAAAATAAATTACGAAAAAACTGTATGTAAGAATAACTAGAAAAACAAGAAATGTGTTACATTACAATTACAAGTTAGATGGTAAACTAATAAAACAAGTGAGCCACTTCAAGTATTTAGGCATTACGATATCAGATGACTTATCTTGGAAAAAACACATCGCTAATTTATGTAATGCCGCAGAGGTTAAACTTTGGTCACTAAGACAGAGGCTTAAACTTGCTCCCCGAGATGTTAAACTAACTGCGTATCTGGCATTGGTACGTCCCGCTATAGAATATGCTAGCATAATATGGGATCCGTATAAGAAGAATGAAGTTAATAAAATTGAAAAAATACAAAGGCGTGCAGCAAGGTTTATTATGTCAAAATATAGGTACACGGATTCTGTGACTGAGATGCTCACTCCACTAAACTTGCCAGAGCTTTCATTGCAGCGAAAAGTGGCTAGACTGAAATTTATTTATTTAATGAAACATAACCACTTCAATTTCGATACTCAAAGGTACTTACAAAAGAGAACGTCACAGATATGACGGTCCCTTAGGTCTAGCCACGAGGGCCAATATATGCCCATATCAGCAAAGGTTGACTCATTTAAGTTTTCCCTCTTTCCTAAAACGATTGAAGATTGGAAGGCGCTACCACATAGCATAACGGAAATTGATTCTCTAGAACAGTTTGAAAAATCTGTACTGGCCTCTTATTTTTCTGTGACCATCCTCTCACATTATTAGCCTTTTTTGTGCAATGACAAGCAGCATGTGCAACATGACATGATTGAAATGATCCTACGGGATATTGAAGTTTCTGTTTATGATGTTGAAAATATCATTTTGTATGCTTGTAATGTTCGGTGCCTGTTATACAATGCTTATATTCTTGTGTAAAATTGGCACACCTAAGCAGTTGTATTTTCTGGATTGATTTGTGTAGCGCTCGTGTTTGTAGCGATCTTTGAAGCTTATTTCATGATTACTCCACCCTGTATCGGCCTTTGGGCTAACAGTATCAATAAATAAAATAAAAAATAAACATATTAGCGTTTTATTAACTGTGCAATATTTTCGAAACTTCCCTGCGTGCCATATCATGTGACATATCTTTTCTGGTCACAAATGTGTGCAGCGAATCTATTTGCATGATCGACGACTGCGGCCTGTGGGACCGTTCACTTGCAATTGATGCTGAGTCTTTGACATGTATCCATAAAGTGCCGATATGCACATCAGATTCCTACGAGCATTTTAAAAATTCAATTATTTTAAACAACACGCACATACGCAATACTGACATAATTTTAAATACCACTTAGCAGCTGGGACACAAATTTTGTTGAGTATACTCGCAGGTAAAATAAGTAGATCGTGTGAACAGCTCCTTTTCCTTAAATCTTTGTGTACAAGGGGGGTGTAAAAATATTTTTTTTTCTCGCACACCGATTATTTTGCTGTATAAGCAAGAGAACCCACCACATTAGTGTAAGATATGTTGTGCATCACACTAATATGTGCTTTAATTTACCAAGTTAGGTGAATTGTTTTTGTGGCTCATTCAGTCAAATCCCATTGCAAGCTGCAGTCATCAATCTTCTGTAGGATGATGCAAATGTTCACTGACACATGTTTCCCTGTTATGCAGATGCCCTTATGCCCTGTTATGCAAGCCCTTCCATGTGTTCCAAAGGTAAAATTTAAGCTCTAAAGACGACATTTCTAGTCAGAAACAACTAGCAACAATGACTAATGCATAGTATCAGAAGCCCAAGGTAGAGAAATTATGAGAAGTGTCAAATGATTTTAAGGAAAGAATGGTATTTGAAGACGCGAGACTCTTTAGTGGAGGTCAAGCAAGTCAATATAGGTAGACTACTCTGCGAAATTATGCTAGTAATTGGATAGCAAAATATGGGTCTGGAAATATGTTGTTTTCCTGCAAAACAAAAGCTGATGATCGTCATTTCATGAGTCATCAGACTGTCGCTTGGTAAATTCAAAAACAAACTAAGAAACAAGCGACGCAAAAATAGCGAATTTAATGATCTTTCGACGCTGGGGTAAGCAAAACAAACAAAATTTATCACATCTAATGTGCACATATCAGACACCCTGTGAAACAATAAAGGAAAAATTCAATTTTGAGCTATTGGACTTCCCGCACAGATGTGGAGGGAATTGCACCAATAGTGATAGTTGCCACTGCATGTAGAAATTGCAAGCATTCATGCAGACAAGGATGATTCTTTATATTATTGGCTACCACTTCAAATGCCTCCACCAAGTGTTACAATGCTGCACGCAGCCATACTAAGGATCTCACAGCGACACCTGCAGGTAAAAAGCAAAAGCAGTCAAAGTGCTGGTGCGTTCTGGACACTCTTTGAAAACTTTTAGGCAAGGAAAGTGCAAAAAGCAGACATGAGAACTGCATTTATTTGCATAATTCCCCATTTTAATGGCCTTTTCTTTTTGCTTAGACAATGCCTACGCCTAGCCACAGCAGCTCCCTCATGCAGACTCCGCAAGCCAAGAGGCCGCAGAGGCAAATGCAGGTAAGAGGTAAGAAGCAATAGCACTCGTATTGACATTCATCTAATTTCTTTCTTTTTCTTACGTTTAGGCAGCCAGCACACCTCGAACAGCCACCTTAACTGCAGGTGTGTCGCCCTAGTTGGCAAGGAAGGATTTGAGGGAAACCAACAGGCAATGTGAACAGCCGCTCCTCCATGGAAACGATACTCTTTCTCTCAGATGACTCCTACACCTCACCACGCCAGCTCACCTGTGCAGACTCCACCAACAAACATGCCACGGAGTCAAATGCAGGTCAGAGGCAAGAAGCAGTGGCACTGGTGTCGACATTCAACCGATTTCGTTCTTTTTCTTACGCTGAGGCAGTCAGCACGCCTCGGAACAACCACCTTGACTGCGGATGTGTCAGCAGATTCCTGTTGTACATATGCTGATAGTAACCTTCAGTAAACTTGAACTTGATAGTAAACTTGATTATAAGCTTGAAGGCAAATGGGACATTGATGCAATACTTTTTGAACATTTAGTGTACACATACAACATATGTTATACTTTACTGCGCTACAAAGCGTATTTTGAAGCTTCGCTGCATATTTTTCACCTTTAATTATGTATTTGTTGTGTGGTCCTCAATGCTGCAGTTCATGTTGTAGCAGTGCTTTATCTGTGCATTGCACACTGGATGAAGCTTGTGATATCCACATGTGCAAAAGGCCTATGCTTCTCTGACAAATACAAAAGGTATTACGTACAGTTCCTCACTGTTACAATAAAAAATAAAAGTAAGCAATCTCATCGTGGAAATAAGTTTATTACGACAATGCCTATGACAGTCAGTTATTGACAAGTTGGCAACTTGGAACTGGTCAATCCGTCATGGGAAGGGATTATGTGTGTATGTATAGAAAAAAATGGGAATGTGTGTGTGTGTGTGTGTGTGTGTGTATGGGCTGGGGGATAGGATTAGACGCGCTACGAAAAAACGTACCGACAACGTCCTCTAGACCCATTCCTTTAAGGTGCCGTCACAGAGCGCATTATGCATACAGTTCATACAACTAACTCTGATATTGCTACATACACCCGGTGACGCGGGCTACATATGTCATCACTCGCATTCGCGACTGCACCGGATGCCTTCATATAGCACCGAAACAAAACAAATATCATGGGCGCAGGTGCCTTTAAGGTAACTTGGCCTTGCGAGACACCGCTGCGCGTGTCAGGGAAGCTATCCGCGCGAACACTCCCTGGCACACACCGGACCGCCCTGATTCGGGCTTTGATCCCCCCACTGCCCCTTGGGTGCCCTGGACATCCTGCGCCGCCTGCTTTATTATAATCGCAGGTGCTCTCCTGAGACCGCCGTTTGGCGGTTACATGTGCCCTCCTTCTGGATCAGTACTTATAAAAAAAAACAATCTATCGTCGCGACGAGAAAAGTACCTCGCAACGAGGAATCTTCCGACGACAGCTTTGAGCTCATAACCTCGTCGAATGACACTTGCAACAGCAAACAGTGCGTGATCGCTGAGAACCGCATACCGCTGGAAACTTTAACAGGATCATCCTTCGACTGCATAACTGACACCTGCACGGCCAACACCGACCACACCCGCAGCATAGAATAAAGCCATTGAATAAAGAACCAACTTATAAAGCCCAAACACACGGCTGCACGCACACCACACCACACCACTACCGGCAAGACGATGGTACCACAGGTAACCTATGCTACGCGCGCTACGCTGCTAACTGCTAGAGGTTATCGGTCGCCAGAATAACACTGACTACTGTCGCCAAGTGTAGCAAGTGACTTAGGAGTTGGCAACCTCAGCGCGTAGCAACATGGCGGCGCTCTTGCGGTTCCCGATTTCAATGCATGGGCCCTATGGGTAGCTTGTCCTCTTAGTAACTATGCTCTCTCGGTTTTCGTTGCATGGTTTGTTGTAGAGCTAGTTTGCTCCGGCGCGTCTATATACTACTACTCGCGCATTGGCGTGCGCGCGGGCGGGCGGCGGTTAGTTTGGGTTTTGTTCCGCGGGCGCTTTCGGTTTCTTGCGCTCGCAAAACTGATGGCTATCTCGTTACCAATCTCTCAAAGGGCGACCGCCTGTTACTCGCTTCTTTATTGCTCAAATGGGTGCGCATACGAAGGACGCCGCCGTTTCAGCGTTTACTTTAGCTTTTTTTTTTTGAGATTCGCGAAAACTAATTTTCTCTGGTTGGCGATAAGATGAAGATTAGCGGATGTTTGTCGCATGTACTGCTTTTTTGAAGGGCACACAACCTTACAGTTTTCTTGAGGGCGCTCACCTACGCAGTTCGATTACGCGATGGACGGACATATTAGTGTAAGAGCAGGAACATTCCTGACTTGCGAAATATTCTCGTGTGCGTATTTTCAAAGCCTTACACTATGTGTATAACAATGAACCAAATATTAATTTTTATAACTTTATTTCGTTCTTTTTACTGTTGCTATTGATGAATAAACAGTACATATATACAAACGCAAAAGATCTTTTTCTCACTTTACGGTCGCCCTAGAAAAATTACGGTAATTTTTTTCGAAATAGGTACCCCTGAAGAATTCAAATCTGCAATAAAAAGAATCAACCCTGCCTGGTTGCATATGGCGAAAAAAAATCGACCCCGAAAGGGCTAGAGACGGATGAGGGCTGACTTACAACTAAGGTTCATTGTAAAAATGGGGCGATTTATACAGTTTACGGAGAAAAAGACAGCTGTGAAGGCAGGATAAAAATTGGTGCTTGATGCAACCAAACATAAATAAAAACGCTACAGAAAGAAAATACAGAAAAAGTTCAAGTGCAGGAAAAAAATCATTACAATCGACAATCGTGCGTGCCAGCACATTTCAAGAAACACTGTTCTTATTCCAATAGACAGATTGACAGCTTGCTTATGCAAGCACGCTCTTCCAGTTCCATGCCATGGGAAAAAAAATCTTGAGTTTCTTGGAAGGTGGCCGCATGCGCACTTGATGATCACAATGCTTTTTCCCCCTGGACTTGTATATTTCTTTGTATTTTCTCTCTTTCCTGTTTTTGATTATGTTTGGTTTCCTCAAGCACTAGTGTTTATCAGGCTTTCTTGCTGTACTACATTCTGGGAACCTTTATAAATCACTGCACAATAAACGTCTTAATTAGAAGTTAGCGTACCCTGTTCTTACTGCTTCACACTGTACGGTCTTTCAACATTGCCCTAATAAAAAATTATATAAGGTACACAGAAGCATCATACGGGCCATTAAAATGACTTGTTGCAGTCTAAAAAAAATAAAATATTGCCTGGCTGCCAACGGCACCAGAGAACACATAGGACGAACAATAAAACCGAGATGGTCTAACAATAGAAAGTTTAATATACACGCCGAGTAAATGCTGGCTGACAAGCAATAAACCGAAGATACAAGATACACAAAAAGGAGAAGCAAAAATTAATGTGCGTTTCCTGACAGGAAACGCACCCATTTCTAACGGACGCCATGCTGACAAGATTCTCCCAGCATTTTTAGATCTACAGCTTCCATAATTTCTCTAGGCAGCCGATCTGCACAGAATGCTTGCTTCTTCCTCTATAATGCACACTCCTATGTAGAGAGTGCATTGTAGAGGAAGAAGCTAGCATTCTGTGGAGATCGGCTGCCTAGAGAAATTATGGAAGCTATAGATGCAAAGACATTGGTAGAATCCTGTGTCAGCATGGCCTCTGTTACACTTTAAGAGATGGATGCGAAGTTTCCTCTTGGGATCTGTATGGACACACAACAGATTTTATTTCTCCTTTTCGTGTAACTTCGATTTAATGCTTGTCAACCAGTATTTACTCGGCATGTTCAATAAACTTTAATTTGTTAGTGCGCCTTATTATCGCCTTGGTGTCTAGCAGAAAGGTGTTCATTCTTCTTACAGCAAAACTGTTTATACCTAGGCAAAACACTCGTAGTCCGACCACAGAAACCCTACTGTAGGGGTATGAGCCATTGTTTAGGGGGCTATGAGTAATTGCATTCGTGTTACGTGACGGACAGACAAATTTCTCGTTGGGTAGGCATAGAAATGCTTATGCATTTAAAACATACATTTATCTACGTACTATTGGAGGGAAGGGACACAAAGGGGGACGGGGTTAAGACAAGGTCATGATGTCATAATTATCCCGCTGCAAAGGTGCGGTGGGCCATTGGCTACACCAATGGTGACGTCGTTTCTCTCACGCAGCAAAGTGCGTGTAGCAGTCTCTCTCCGACTTTACAATAGGTTCGAAAATGTCTCCCTGTATTTAATTAAATGAAATGTGCAGCCCCGGTGCATCACTTGGTGACTACAGTGCATAACCGAGTCATAAATACTATCATTAACGTATTACGAAACGCAAATGCGTAACATAATTCAGAAAGACTTTGATGGACCAGCTGGATTAACACAATTAACCACTCATTGCACCCTCCACGATGGTGATTGTGCGAAGCGCGATGTGTGGCATTTCAAATAAACAATGTGATAAACCCAAACCAAACGGGTGCGTAACCTCATTAAGAAACACAGACGTAACCTATAATAGAGAAAGAATTTAATAAGCCGTCGTAATTAACCCATTGATAAACACCGGGGTCGCACGTTTCAGCTTTGGCGGTAATTTCAGTATGCATGGGCGGTAATTTTTTCTGTTATTGTTTGTTAAGTATTGTGTAATGTTCTGCCAGCAAAAACACGTTGTTGGGCTAGTTGGTGCATTGTATTGGTGCTGCTTTTTTTGTTCTTGGCTTTTTTTCTTAATTTTGTGCCCTTCTTTCTTTTGCAACTACTTTCTTATTCCCCCTCACCTAATACTCCAACCGTGCAGCCTGCGAGGTATATAAATAATTAAGTACATATGCACATGTCATTCATTCATCTGCATAACCTGGCACCATCCCTTTCTCAACAAACGTCATTGTGTTGATGTCTCGCAGTGTGCATCTACGTTAACTGCCGTTACCCGCCGTGGTTGCTCAGCGGCTATGGTGTTGGGCTGTTGAGCACGAAGTCGCGGGATCGAATCCCGGCGACGGTGGCCAAATCCTGGCGAATCCCGGCGATGGAGGCAAAATGCGAAAACACCCGTGTACTTAGATTTAGGTGCGCGTTAAAGAACCCCAGGTGGTCGAAATTTCTGAAGTCCTCCATTACGGCGTGCCTCATAATCAGAAAGGGGTTTTGGCACGCAAAATCCCCATAATTTAATTAACTGTCGTTTACATTTTGGTATAGTTTGTGAACAGTGTAGTGTATAAACATTACATGACATTAAGGTTGTTACCTAAGTGGTGCATAAACAAACCTTGCAGAAGCTGACATGTTTTGAATTGTTAAAAATAAGACCATATATCGCAGTTCCTTTAGCAGCATTTAACTGACCACTTGACAGAAACATCACTTCGCATAGATTCCAACAAGTGAGCTGAATCTGCAGGTTTCTTTCTTTTTTTTGCTTATTAATGTGGTCATTACTGCATGCCAACATCTCATAGATTTGAAAACAAAGTTCCATAAATTAGTTTGTTGCAACATATTTAAAAAAAAGCGCACATCACTGCGATTACAACTCCAGAATTTGATACAAACACGCACACTATAGGATGCGGACAAATGCTCAGGACAAACTCCAGAATGTTTGCATCCTGATACTTATGAAAGTGAACAGTTTCATTCCATGGTGTTAATGAGAGGGAAAAGAAAACTTCATTGTGTTCGTGGGAAAAATTGCATTGATAAGCTTAGAGATATAGTCATTGCTTAACACTTTCGAAATGAATAATTATAGCTTGCTATAGACATTGAAGCAGCCTTTCGACTACAAGAAAAGGAATCAGTTTTTCCAGCTTTGAGCACTGAATTGCAGGAAATGCAAGCGGGCATAAAATTCTGCAAATATAATCTGTTTAGGAATACCGGATAGGAATAAACATCGAGGCTTTCATTTTTACTTTCTCTGGCTGAGAAATCTAGTTTGAAATAACTCCCATAAGCATGTCATAACAATGTTGAGCTAATACAGGATAAATGCATGACTAGCTTAATAAATCTGGAGGATTTCTATAAATTACAGTGAAGGAACTATAATATCTAATAACCTAATAATAACGTAACATAATAATAGTATCTAACAGGAGCGTGTCTTTTAGAATGCTATGATACAACGTGCAGGTTTCTACAAAAGTGACGGTAACTGCTCAAAAAATTTGATGCTTTGGCTTTACAGCCTTTACAAATATTAAGAGACGACTCCCATGTATATATTCACAACACACGCACCGCGATGGACGAATCAGGCTAGCGCTCAGGTTGAATTTCACAAGACAATTTCCATTCGACGTTCAGTAATCACACAGATCATTTGCGGCTTCGTTCAGGGGTAGACGCGAGCTTTCGGGTTGGTGTTTGTTGTTGCGTTTGACGCAAGAATAAGGCTAAGAGCAGGCACCCCATATGCGCAATCACGAGCGATATACACGCATATCTCCAGAAGCTGACGCTGAGCACGGGTAGCGCGAGGAACTTGTTGGGCTGACACGACGACTTCGTGGCAGCCGAATTCCAAATACTGCATATGCGGTAAGGGTAGTTATATGAGTTTGTTGATAGGTCATCTTGTAGATTGTTGTAGCGCAGGCAGAACGAAACGGTCATAGAAGGCAGATGAGATAACACACAGCGCTGAACCAGCTGCGAACAGCTGTTTACGTGCGCCGTGTCTCATCGCACTGAACATCAGAAACCGCCGTTGCTCACTCCGAAACAAATCTTAACTTCAACACGTCTTCAAATTACAAAACACGCATATTATTTGCTCCAAATAAAGAAAAGTCAGCAATATTATAATATAAACGTTTTATTCATTAAAATAAAAGAATTACGCAGCGTGTGCCACGAAACCTGTCAATAAGCAACCCTGTGCGTCGCAACAGTCGAATTATTGAAATCGCAATCATGTGAAGTGTACCCTCTAAAAATCGCATTGCGACACGTGCGACTGTACCAATTTTCGTCGTTCGAGTTGCAGCATGTGAGACAGCCTTTTCGCGCAGCGCACGGCTTTGCTCGCTGTGCACGAGGTCACATGACAAGCAGTAAGATTCAGTGCTACACGAATACTGAGGCAGACACAAGCGGATCGCAGAGCATGATCACCACGCGCTGGAACACGGTAGAAAATGGCATACTTTCAGTACCTGCGCACGTGACTGCACGACCGTAGGCTCAAGCAGACGAATCGGAAGTACATCTCTCTTGCTTCGGTGCGAAGTAAAACAAAAAAACACGCAGACATTAATGTCTGCGTGTTTTACAGAAATAATAAAACACACATATACAAATTCATTATTTCCCTAAACTTCAATTCGTCAATTCAAGCAACAGATCACACAAATAACAAATGTTACCTTAAATAATTCTCGAAGTCACGTGCCTCGATGATTGATGTCGCACTGCGAATACGTAAGTGCAGGCACACGTGTACGTCACCGTCCGGCTTGGAGCGCGGTCGGCCCGAGGGAAAGGGAAAACGGTGTTCGGATTGAAATTTCAGATCTTTCCGTGGCTCGTGGCGATGTAATAATATTTGGGGTTTTTACGTGCCAAAACCACTTTTTGATTATGAGGCACGCCTTAGTGGAGGACTCCGGAAATTTTGACCACCTGGGGTTCTTTAACGTGCACCTAAATCTAAGCACACGGGTGTTTTCGCCCCCATCGAAATGCGGCCGCCGTGGCCGGGATTCGATCCCGCGACCTCGTGCTCAGCCGCCCAACACCATAGCCACTGAGCAACCACGGTGGGTAGTGGCGATGTAATACTTTGCAACACGATCCTTAGCGCGCATTGTATTCTCTGCACTTCTCAGCTCAAAATGACCAGGCCTGGTGAGGGGCCCTTTAAGGAGCCCGTGTAGCCGAAAATCCGGCGCCGGCATTCGACGTCTGGTGTCGGACGTCGTTTCGGCACAGAAATTTTCGAACCACCCATACCCAGGCTAATCCATGCGACTCAAGGAATTTACTGAACAAATTGAATTTCTTAAGTTAAAATACGTGGAAAAATCGTAAACTAGGACATATACACAACCTACAGACATAATAGCTCTCCGACTATATATACGAGAAAACATGCCGGTTACGTGAAAAGTCAAAGAAACTTTTTTTTCCAGCGTTTCCACAATTCACAGTCAGACCGCGGCGTCCGCCATTTGCGCACGCTGGTGCGTAGCTGCCTCGGGGGCCACGGAGCGGCGCGCCCGGTTCCTTGAAATACCTCCAGCTGGCGCTCGTCTCCGCCGCATTGCGGCTCACGCAAGATGCCATGTTTATACACGCCTTGGTGCATAGGGTTCGCGGCCAGCGTTTCCCGGTAAACATTACGGTTACATACGCTCCAGTTGCCGGGAAGCGTGAGAAGCAGCCAGATTTTTTAATGCTATCGCGTTCCACTCTCAAAGGCGAAGCTTAAGCGTCCTCCAAATTTTTCAATAACGCTCTCACTAAGTCCTATTTTCATGGCATGCAGACCAGCTTCACTAGCCAAACTGAACGTTTGGAATCTGCGGGGAATCCCCACGATATCCTAAGGACATAGATATTATGTTCAAAGGATTGTCAGTGGGCACCCTAGGGTACATTGTCGCAATTGTGGCTGCAGGTCTCGGTTTGATTAATTGTGTGTGATCGCAAAAGGAAAAGGAAGACTTACGCGAGAAATTACCGAAGCGCAAGAGATTTTGAAATGAGGCGACAAGTGCGTAAGCGTTCCATCGCTGTCATTGTGCAAGAAGGAATGCTAATTCTTATTTTGAAATAACTGACACGTGCGTAAGATTTTCTGCGGCTGATCACCTTTTCTTGCCTCCCATGCTTTTTCCTGGGCATGTGCATTTATAGCGGTGCTCAGGCAAATAAGCTGTGGTTGTTAGTTTAGCGCTGTGTGCATGCACTTTCTTGTCCCCGTCAAATACGCTGAACAATACCTCAATAGTGTTTTATGGCACCGGTAATGCATATATACCTTAGTTGGGACAAACGTGATACTGTATTTTTGGGGCTTCCCCATCACGAGTGCTCGTGCGGTCGAGCGACACGCATTTTAAAACATGAAGCTCGCAATTACGATTCGTCATTATACACGGGAAGTATTCGACAACCATATTTGTGTTTGTTTGCAGCCTTGAAACTTTCTCTAAAGAATGAAGAGAGGAAGTTTGCAAAAGCTCGATAAACTCGTCACTCCTGCTCCCAAGGAAACCCTGCAAATCGCAGTCCAAGGCACCGAACAAGCCGCCTCATTTGCAATCTTCCCAGTGCTGCCATTAGACAAGGAAAACACGAACGCCTGAGTTCCTCCCGGTCTGGAATCATTGGAGGAGATATCCTCGAGGGCCTCTTAAAGGAGGTCCGTCACTTTGTTAGCGCCAGCTCAATGCGACATATGAAAGTTTGCCGGCGGGCAAGTCGATGACTACACTACGTGGCATTTGTTGGAAACGCACTGGTGCCCTCTGGACCTCCCCCCCCCCAACTACATTTCTTCATACTCAGTTCACAGGAAAAACGGAAAAGATAAGAAGCGATACGTAGGTCAGTCGCACTTGAACAAGTTCCAGTGGCTTGTCCTTTGATACTTGCCGGGGCGTGTACTACATGCATTACGTTTTGTTCATGACGGGTACAATGGGAGGCTATCAAAAAAATATCCCGCTTCAAAAACTGGTCACCGAGCCACTCACCCCCTTTGCAAAACTGCTGGGAAAAAATGGGCTTCCTTTACATCAAGCAAACAAGTACCACAAAGAAGCAATGCAGGCCGGGAACGAATACCTCGCATGTGTCCGCGCACCTCAAAAAGATGTGGCCATCCAAATCTGCATGCAGCGTCTACATCAAGGGAACGACAACCGAAACCGCCTGTTTCCAGTTATAAGTTCATCAAATATTTAGGGGGCCAAAATATGCCATTTCGTAGACACACGCGGAGACGACGTGTGTGTCACACACGGAGACAACTGCAACACCGTGTTTGTTGTAATAATTTCGCACTCCAGCCAGCGCAATTATCAGTTTGAAATAGGATCTATTAAGGCACCAAGATGAGTACTCACTCGTTCTAACAATGACATTGTGTTTAATTTCCCAATAATACGTTGGTAACCAATCTTTGTGATTTAGAGACTTAGCGAATTAAATTATAGAGATATCCGATGCGTGGTCGCCCGTAAAGGTTTAATTCAAAGAATTCTATACGAGCGGTAAAACCGATTAGAACAAATGAGCGGGATGATTGTTAAGAAAAATTAACGGCATTTTTTGTTATGGTGGGACGCTTGTGAAAACAGTAACTCCATAAAACAGAAAAAGAGAGACCGATTCGTCCCCCTCTTCCGGTCTCACTCAGAACGACCGCCCAGTGAGTGGCTGGATCCGCCGCCGCAACAAGTTACTGAGAATAGTGTCGCGTTATTATTTATGAAACTTGGATCACGTTATGTCGTATGTGCGTGGAAAGTTAACAACGATCGTGCTAATTATACGGCGTTATACAAGCGCTATAAGCTTGTTTTTCTGTTGTTCTGAGAGAACGAGATCTGACAGCGAGATTAAGTTTGCTGGTGGACCCATTGCATGCGACTCCACCTCCGACAAAGGTGGGCCGCGCCGCTTTAGTCGAGATGTAGGCGTTCGTCTGTATCGCCGCGGCATACAAATGAGCTGTAGTTCGTTTCTGACAGGAAATGATTACCAACTCAATAATGTTACGCAGAAAATGTGCTTGTTCCTCAACGCAGCGCCCAGCACTAAACCACTGGCGTGATCGGGACCCGCGATGCGAGGGCATGCATTTCGCTTCGCAGACCTGTCGACAGGTAAACCCCGGCCATCTCAACGAGGCGGCTGGGAAAACCAATTGTATTTAATTACTCGTGACACAAGCGTACAAAATAATGGCTCTTTGACGAGCTATGGCTGGATCGCCAACGCTGGCGGCTGGGGCGCCTGGCTGTATACCTATACCGGCTCTTTCGTTCGCTGTCAGCGGAGCCGTCGGTGGACGCCGCTGATTTGTCACGTGTTTGTCGATCGCGCATGCGTGCTTTCAATGACAATCTTCGCATAAAGGAAAGCTCGGTTGTGCAAAGTTGTTTGTTTTGTACTTCCCAGCGTGCATGCTGGGCTGCCGGATCTCGGCTGAGCCTGTATGGGAGCCGCTCGCTCGTTCGAGCGCCCGTCCCACGTGTCCGCGTGCCGGGGCATCAGAGAGCCGCAAATCGAATCGGACGCCGGATCGTGCCGTGTTTGTGTCGCAAGAATCGCGTGTAAGGTTTACTCGCGCTGAAGAACCGCGATCGTCGCAAATGCTTGCTTTGGTGAAAAAGCGACTGTTTCGGATCGATCGTGCGCTGCATGAACCAATCAGTGGCGGCGAAGCAGAACAACGGAATACGCTGACCCATACTTTACGCGACGGTGGCTGTAGAGACAGACGCATTAGTCGCTTTTCTTCTCGTTGCGGTAGGAACCGCGAAACCACAGCGGATGCCGCTGCGATACATTTCAAGGCGCTATAGTAGCCAGTTCGTCATCAATGTAGCTGACGAGAGCCCGAGAATAAAACTAGTGGAAAGCAGCGAGAGGACACGTGCGCGCTATAGAAGACGCACATTTGCGTGCGGGACCGCCGGTCCAAATGACAGAAAAACGTCCTGTTTGTTTTTTTCTTTGTTTCTCTTTTCTCTTACGAGGGGGGAGCCCCTGCGGGCCGCTCCCACGTCGGGGCGGGCAGGCCGTGCCTGACCGCCGCGCCGCTGGCCCCCTGGACGGCCGGTGGCTGAGCGGCGAGGTGGGAGCTCTTCTTTCGTGGTGAGATGATAATAATAATAATATTTGGGGTTTTACGTGCCAGAACCACTTTCTGATTATGAGGCACGCCGTAGTGGAGGACTCCGGAAATTTTGACCACCTGGGGTTCTTTAACGTGCACCTGAATCTAAGCACGCGGGTGTTTTCGCATGTCGCCCCCATCGAAATGCGGCCGCCGTGGCCGGGATTCGATCCCGCGACCTCGTGCTCAGCAGCCCAACACCATAGCCACTGAGCAACCACGGCGGGTGGTGAGATGATCATGATCCCGTAACGAGGGACACCGCCAGAGCATGTGTTCTAAAGTGCAGATGGGATCTCAGCATTCCGGACAAGAGGTCTCGAACGAGTCCGCGTACCTGCTGATTCTTGCTAGGCTGGGATAGGACCCGGTGGGGACTCCGGATTAATTTGGTACACCAGGGGATCTTTAACGTGCCCCCAATTCACAGGACACGGGCTTTTTTTTTTTCATTTTGTGCCCATGGAAATGCGGCTGCCGCGGTCGAGATTCGATCCCGCGAACTCGTGTTCAGCAGCGCAACACCATGGCTGCTAAGCCACCACGGCGGGTTCTTGTTGATGAGCGGGCTTGTGCAGACGTTAGCATTTCTGCGCTGTAGCTTGTGGCGACATAACTAGAATTCTTCCATATTTTTACGCCGTCTACAGGTTTTTTTAAATTTCTTTTGTACTATATTTTTAGACTGTTTGTTTTCTGGATGATGATAGAAACATTGCATTACACAAAACGTACATTGCACGCCGACGCGGTCAGCCAGTTGTCGCAAGAATTTTGCTTATGCGCAGCAGTAAAGAAACGTATAATGGAGGTTAACCGAGCACCGCGTGAGAAAAAATGTTATCGGAAGCAGTCATTGAATATATTCGCTTTTACAAATATATTTATCTTCAAACGCACAACCTTTCAATACAGAGCACTACATTTCATTCGCGTTTCATTGCTTTACCTCTCCTCACCTCATAAAACTTCCGGTTAGTTTTCGTCCGGGCTAAAAGGGGGTAACTTTTGTCCTCGCGTGACGAATCACGTTTCGTGTAGTGTGCTTCATTTCTGGTCGCGGAAAAGGGCTGATGAGCTTCTGCCCGCTAACAATATAGAAAAAGAAAGAAAGAGCTGAGAAGGCGATTCAACTCTGCAATTGAAGTCTATGAAAGACAAAGTCTGGCTGATAATTTTGAGGGTGGGACTGCGGTGGCATCACTGGGAGAGGCACTCTATCGCTACATTATTCGCTTGTGCGGAGTAGGAGGAGCATCAGACTGCATAAATTTTTTTTTTACTAAACGATCTTCGTGATCGGCCCACATTTCGACGTATGAAGACGTGCTAGTTAATTTTAAATGATTCTTCCGGTTTTACATGCCAGAACTACGATCTGATTATGAGGCGCGCAGTAGTGAGGGAAAAGCGTACGTGGGGTAATGGTTACAGTATCGGGCCTCTGTGCTAGAGGTCCGTTGTTTAACTCTGGCCTTCGGGCAATCTTGTTACACATGGGGTGATCATATTTAGGCTTTACGGAACTTTTAAAAATCGCCTGTGGCATATAAGATAATTCTTCTCCATGAGCGGGATTATTCGAAGAGGCGGACATTACAATTTCGAGAAACCAAAATTGCGCTAACAAATTAACAAAAATTTACTATTGAACGTCTTCATTAATTGCTTTACGGTACATATTGCAATTTACAAACTGTAGCCGGTGGGATTGCGAAGTGTAGCCACTTCGAATAAATTTCCAGGATGACACTAGTTTCGAGATATTAATTCCCAATGTGTCGGATGAAAAACATGGGTGTTCCAGTTACTTTTGTGCTTCAATGCGTAAAAGAGCGTTTTGTCAAAAAGGCAAGTGAAACAACTGTGCATTTTTACGGCGCGTTTGAAGGCGCTTATCTCGAAACTGGTCTCATCCTCGAAGTTCATTCCAAGCTCACCAGCTACAATTCGTAAATTGCAATTTGTGCCGTAATACAATTAAACAAGAAATTAATTAGTAAATTTTGTTAGTTGAATATCGGTTTCAAGTTCTTGTGCAAGTAATGTACGGCCTCTGAATAATCTAGCTCAAGGAATGTAATTATGCTATCTGGCACAGTCGATTTTTAAATATTCTGTAAAATTTCGAAATGATCACCCGCATGTATGTATGTATGTATGTATGTATGTATGTATGTATGTATGTATGTATGTATGTATGTATGTATGTATGTATGTATGTATGTATGTATGTATGTATGTATGTATGTATGTATGTATGTATGTATGTATTAACAGAACAACAGCCTCTAAATTGGTTTGTTTTGTATTTGGATAACTCAAAAATAAAAAAGGTTCCGTTAATCCGAAGAACGACTTTCGCAGCTCTCTGTAAACTCTCTGAGCAGCCACAAAACCAAGCTCTAA
Organism: Dermacentor variabilis; assembly: GCF_050947875.1. NCBI lineage: Eukaryota > Metazoa > Arthropoda > Arachnida > Ixodida > Ixodidae > Dermacentor > Dermacentor variabilis. The sequence goes on from NC_134568.1 coordinate 213,284,906, forward strand.
GGTGTTTTTTTTATTCTTTGTTTTAGAAAAAGACAAGAACACCTTTTTTCAACGTCTGTATTTTATGCAAGAAACCATCCTTAAAAAGCAGTGGCGAAGACTCAAGCAAGCAAAACATTTATAGATGTTTAGTGCATAGCATGTGCAGTCCGGACGACTTGGAAACACCGCCACTCGCCCCATTGATGAACGAAACAAGAACGACGGAAATTTCGGACGCCTTCCGGCGCGCCCTTCGGTAATTTTGACTCCACAAGCGCGACTTTTTTGTGCTGATTCAGTCCCCGAGTCGAACAGTAAGAGCCATGATCTTGCTTTCATCCGCCGCCGGTGCCTCCTGGAGACCAAAACTAGCGAAGCCTACTCAATACAGAACTCGCCGACCGTTCCCAAACCACGGGACAAACTAGCTCCTCCATTCACTTATTCATGCCTAACATTTATAACAGCGTTAAGACCGTTTACGACATGCAGCGCTGTGCCAGTGCACGTAGTTCTCGGTAAACGGAACTCCTGTTAATCGGAACATGCTTATACGGTGCCTTGAGGTGTTGTTTAACGAGATCATACTGTATATACTGTATACATATATCTATATCCGGAACATCACCGCGATAAGAGGCCCCAGTGGCACATGCCCACGTGCCCAGTAGCACGTATCAGCCCACATTGTTAGACTGCACTATCTCCCAAATCGGCCCAGGAAAGAGCCTCGAGACATACCCGATACAAAAAATCGTGGTTGAACCTACAAGAGAGATTTTTTTTTTTAAGGAAAGAAAGAAAGAAACGCTCAGCTTGTTTCCGTAAAGCTTTCTTGCCTTCGAGGTTTTTATTTATTTTTTATTTTTTTGCCTATAGTCACCTCGGCCCTGACCCTGTCCCGTTCTGTGTTTTATCTCTGAACTCGGAGGCAACAACGCCGAAAGTATCATGACGCTCATAATTATAGTTCTGCAGCTTTTTTTCTTTAGCTTTCCTGCCGTGTCATGTTCGCAGAAGTGTTACTCAACGGCCCTTTGTTTTAGTATAGGCGCACACTTTCCTCTGTCTACCTCTGCCTATCGTCCTTCAGCAACCGCGTGACGTTCAATTCTTACCAACGCTACACATCGCCACGCGCGGTGTCCACGTTATCGACTTTGCTTTTTTTTTTTTTTTTGTCGCCGGCGTTCGTTTTGACGCTCAGATGAGGGGATCTCTGGGGACGTGCCCAGCTTGACCGATGACGCGAACGTCGCGCAAGGTGCCCGAGGCGGTCCGGTCGAGTGGAACGTCCCGTTCGACCGTGGCACGCTGACGCCTGCGCGAATGCACCACGTCACCGGGCTGGCTGGCGCACCACCGCAGGGCACAGCGCTCATGCATACTGGCATGGGCGGCCGTCGGCGGCATCCTCCTCCTCTCCACTCACTCTCTCCTCCCTCCGGCTTGCATAATATCTGTTGAGCGTTTCCGTCTACGATATCTCAAAATGTGTGTGCGTCGTTTGAATCGATTTGATGTTTGGAAGGCGTAGAAGGTGATTGCCAGGTGACTCATCTAATCCTATTTACAGAGCCGTCACTTTGACTAGTATCCTGTGTAAGCTTCTCGAATGCGTTATATATTTAATCTAATCTCATTTCTTGAACACAAGAACTCCTTTCAGCACAGTCACCATGGTTTTAGGAAACACTACTCATGTGAAATTCAACTACCTCTCTTTGCTAACGGCCTATTTTCGGCATCTGACACTGGTTCTATAATCGACCGTGTTTTCCTTGATTTCCGAAAAGCTTTCGATACCGTGTCTCACCGTTTGCTTTTACTGATATTAAGCGCGCTAATATTTACTGGAACTTACTGTAGTGGATTAAATGCTTCTTATCTAACATAACACTGCATGTAACTGCTAACGACTGTAACTCGCGCAATTCTATCACATCCGGTGTACCGCGAGGCTCCGTCCTCGGACCCGTATTGTTTCTAATTCACATTAACGACCTTGCCACCTGCATTACATCACCAATCAGGCTATTTGCCGCTGATTGTGTCCTCTACAGCGTACAATAAATTACCCTCATGATTCTTCTCAACTTCAATCTAATCTTGACAGCCTTACTTCTTGGCGTCCACTCTGGTCCATGATATTGATTGTTAACAAATGCAAAATAATGAGGATTTCCCAAAGAACTACTGACTGTAGCGCCCCTGTTTATTCCATTACTAATTTTCAGTTGTCATCTGTCAATACTGATTAATACGTAGCTGTCCACATAGAGAACTACAGTCACGTAGTTAATATGAATACTCACATTAACTACGTGATTAACAATGCGAACCGCACTCTTTGTTTTCGGTGGCGTAACTTTGCTTTGGCTCCGGTTTCCTTAAATCTTCTTTATAAAACTTCAGTCAGATCTAAACTCGAGTAAGCTTCTTTAATCTGAGATCCTCACTCTTCTACACTTGTAAACGCACTTGAAGTCATCCAAAATGGTACAGCTTGGTTCATTCTTGCTAATTATTCTCGCACCGCCAGTATTACTTCAATAAAGATTTCTCTAGACCTTCCTTACCTTTCTATCGGAAGGAAGCAGGCCCGCCTATGTCTCTTTCATAAAATCTTCTTTACGAATCCTGAACTGAAACGCACATTGTTCTCGCCACCCTGTTACCTTTCATGCCGCGTCTACCCTAACTTCAAAGTTCAAGTGCCGTTCTGCCAGACCAACATGTAATTTCACTTCTACGTGCCGAAATGTCATCCGAATGGAATCACCTCCCCGCCTCCATCGCCAGCAACCCTCAGCATGCATCATTCAAGACTGCCATTATGAACACGTGACACCACTGCTCTCTGTAACGCTGCAATGGCATTGAGATTATTGGAACAAAATAAAATAAAAAATAAAATAAATCTCGTTGGTGTAAGTGCCTAGGCTACGAAAGGGAAAAGCAATCCCTTATGGCATCCATTACACTTATTCAGCATCATTGCGAACCGAGATGTTTCAGCCTGCTTCTTTCTTTTCTTTTCCAATCTGTCTTTTTATCTTTTCGATTGTTTGTTTTTCAAGACTTGAAGCGTGAAGCGTTCCAAATGGCTTTGGGAGTGCATGCCAGCGTTCAACTTGTGCGTGTTCAAGATGCGTATGCGACATGTTGTTTTTCAGCCTTCCTTATCGGCCAATCGCGCAATTCACCACAGGCAGGCACATTCTAGGCACCTTTGGCATAACCTCCACCACCCAATTCGGACCAAAAGTACCCGCCCCTTCGAACATTCACGCTCAGCTAGTTATCCCGCCCATACCTCGCAACTGCACCCTGAACACAATCAGGAGCGACGTCCAGGCAGAGTCAAACGACTACAAAAGCGCTACAACCAAGCCGCTGACGTAGCCTACGTGGACACAGCGGAATGTCCCAACCAGAACGCCATGGCGGTCGCTGCAGTCGCGCGCCCGCAGTACCGCTTCGTCGTTACCGCATCAATATTTATCACTCAACCCGAAGAAATAGAAGAAACGGCCATCGCTTTGGCCAATGCCTCTACCAATGCACTCTCCATCATCATCGATTCCAAAACGGCCATTCGCAACTACACAAGAGGACTGATAGCATCCCAAGCACAGAAGGTATTCTCCGACACTCCTCCCTCAAGGCAACGCCGCGTCCTGATCATCTGGGCCTCTGGTTACTCGAGTCTGGCTAGAAGCGAAGCCTCCCACGATGCCGTCCGAGCCCTCGCACACCGGTCACATCATCCTATACTGCGTCTTCCGAACCTGACGAGCCCTCTGTCCTGCATCGCGGTCACGCATGGGACCGAATGGTCACGTTCGGAGAAATCCGCCTCCACTACCACAGAGAGCAGTTACGTTACCCCTTCCACCCCCCCCCCCAGCACATAAAACATGAATTAATCTCAATTCACCAAATGGCGACTACTTCAGACGCGAACTTTCCCAAACCCGGTGCTATACAACCGCATTTACCCCGATGCATGCTCCCCACTCTGCAATGTGTGCGAGGCCCGCGCTGACCTCGATCATATTATTTGGGCATGCCTGAAAACCTTACCTACCAACACCCACCACACTTACAATACACGCATCATAACTATGGCCAAGCAATGGGAGACCTTGCTGCTCAGCTTTGACCCAGAAGAGCAGCTCTGGGCCGTCCTGATGGCTGAAGACGCCGCCGGAAACCAAGGACTCGCCGCAGTCGGAGGGAGGGGGGGACTGGGGGGTTAATCTCCCAACTCCCGCCACCCTTGGACCCCGTCAAGGACACAATAAATTTTTATCTCTCTCCCGCGCGAAACATTGACCCTGGCGTAAACTTACATATCCATGTCTATCAAGTTGGTGCAGTTGGTGCACAATAACTTGTCGAGTGACACGGTTAAATTATTTCACGCAAGCGTTCCTTCTTCGTCACCTTAACACGTATACGCGAAGTTCTTCACCCGCGAGTACATTTATCCACATATGAAAGGCTTAATGCGAAAGGCCCCTGGGGGCAGAGTAGACTGTGACCGGGCTGGCCGCAACGTATGGTCAAGATCGCTACAAAAGTGCAAGAGTAGTCTGTGTCAGGGCTGGCCGCAACGTATGGTCAGGATCGCTACGAAAGTGCAACATATCGTTAACGACACAGAGTTAATGTGAAATTGCTTATACTATTTAGAATTGTTAGGACAGCACGGGAAAATGAGAAAATATTAGCACGGGAAAATATTTACGACGTAAACGTTGCCATCCTTAATAATGACTTGCCGATTCTTATCAAGATAAAAACAACAAAGCTAGGAAGCGAAGGCCCCCGCACGAAGCGCTCACAGATCGACAATGACGGGTGGCATCATCATCATCATCATCTTTTATGTCCACTGCAGGACGAAGGCCTCTCCCTGCGATCTCCAATTGCTCCTGTCGTGCGCCAACCGATTCCAACTAACGCCCGCGAGTTTCCTAATTTCATCCCCCCACCTGGTCTTCTGACGTCCTGGACTGCGCTTCCCTACTCTTGGCTCCCATTCTGTAACCATAATGTTCCAACGGTTATCTAATCTGCGCATTACATGACCTGCCCAGCGCCATTTTTTTCTCTTAATGTCATTTAGAATATTGTCCATATTCTCCAAACTCCTCTCTGTCTCCTGAAGTTATGCCTGGCGTTCTTCGTTTCATCGCTCTTTGCGCGGTCCTTAACTTGTTCTCAAGCTCCTTTGTCAGTCTCAAAGTCTCTGCCACATATGTCAGCACTGGTAAAATGCACTGATTATATAGCTTCCTTTTCAATGATAACAGTAAGCTGCCAGTCAGGAGCTCACGATGTCTGCCGTATGCAATACAACCCATTTTTATTCTTCTGTGAATTTCCTTCTCATGGTCAGGGTTCCCTGTGATTAGTTGACCTAGGTAAACATACTCCTTCACAAACTCTACAGGCTGACTTGCAATCCCGAACACTTGTTCCCTTGGGCGGTTATTCATCATCTTTCTCTTCTGCATATTAATCTAAAACCCCACTCTTACACTCTCTTTGTTAAGGTCCTCAATCATTTGTGGTAACTCGTCTACAGTGTTGCTGAATAGAACAATGTCATCTGAAAGCCGAAGGTTGCTCAGATATTCGCCGTCGATCCTTACTCCTAAGCCTTCCCAGCTTAATAGCTTGAATAGTTCTTCCAAGCACGCAGTGAATAGCATTGGAGAGATTGTGTCTCCTTGTATGACCCCTTTCTTTATAGGTGTCTGCCTACTTTTCTTGTGTAGAATTAAGATAGCTGTGGAATCTCTGTAGATATTTTCCAAAATATTTACGCAAGCGGTCTGTACTCCTTGATTACGTGATGGCTTTATGACTGCCGGTAGCGCTACTGAATCAAATGCCTTTTCGTAATCTATGAAAGCCATATAGAGAAGCTGATTGTACTCTGCGGATTTCTAGATTACCTGATTAATGACATGGATATGATCCATGGTAGAGTATCCCTTCCTGAAGCCAGCCTGTTCTCCTGGTTGACTAAAGTGCAGTGTTGCACTTATTCTATTCAATATTATCTTGGTGAATATTTTATTAAATATTGGAAGTAAGCTAATGGCCTATAATTTTTCAATTCTTTAACGTCTGCCTTTTTGTTGATTAGTATAATGTTGGCATTCTTCCAGTTTTCTGAGACCCTTGAAGTCGATGGGCATTTCGTATAAAGGGCCGCAAGTTTTCAAGCATTATGTCTCTTCCATCCTTGATTAAATCGACTGTTATTCCACCTTCTCCTTGCGCTCTTCCCCGTTTCATGTCTTGCAAAGCCCTTCTGACGTCATCGCTAGTTATAGGAGGAGTTTCTGTGTCCTGTTCATTACTGTTTCGAATGGAGCTATCCTGAGTCCCCTTGGTACTGTACAGGTCAGTATAGAATTCTTCCGCTGCTTTTACTATACCTTCGAGACTGCTGACGATATTACCCTGCTTATTTTTCAGTGCGTACATCTTGGTTTGTCCTATGCCAAGTTTCCTTCTCACTGATTTCATGCTGCGTCCATTTTGTACTGCGTCCTCAGCCTTTCCCACGTTATAATTTCGGATATCCCTTATTTTCTCCTTCTTGATCAGTTTAGACTGTTCCGCGAATTCTATCTGATTCCTTGAGTTGGACGCTTTCATTATTTGTCGTTTCTTTATTATGTCCTTTGTTACTTGGGGGCACGACGACGAAGTGTTTTTGATAGAGCGCTGTTCTTTCTAGCTCCCGTTTATTTTTGTGAAAATCTAAGTTCATCCGCTTGTCCTTGCTACCTGCTCGGTCGTGATGGAAGTGGACCACCCCGCATGGCTGCCAGCGACGGCGGCGTCAGCGGCGGCCGCCGCCAGGAAGCGGATCGGTCAGCAGAGCGACAGCGACAGCGAGGATACCCATGTTTACTGTCGCAGCAGTGATGACATTTCCGATGACGACTTCCTGCTTGTGCAGAGCTGCAGAGCGAAGAGAAGGAACACCAGGACGTCCTCATCGTCAAGCACGCAAGCAGTAAGACACACGCAGAGGCCGGACACCAATACCACCATATTTGTGTCCTGCTTCCCACCGTCAACATGAAGCTACTTAACAGGCAATCTGTGTGATGTCACTGGAAGCCCTGGTGCCAAATGAGATATCGGACATTCGAGTGAATACCCGAAAAATCTACTGGCGGTTGATGCCCAGAATGCGGCTGCTATGACTACTCTACGCAGCGTAATGGACCTCGATGGCATTCAGGTGCGCTCTTACATCCCTCTGCGATCTGACGTAGTCACCGGCGTTATTTACGACGTAAACGTTGCCATCCTTAATAATGACTTGCCGATTCTTATCAAGCCAGCCAATTATGAGGTCATTGTTGATGCTAAGCGGCTAGTCAGTTCACGCTGTTTGAAGACTGCATTCAAGGGTAAATATATACCATCGCATGATAAGGTGGGACACTTCAGACATGCAGTGTGGCCTTTCATTGCGAAACCTCTTCAGTGCCGCAAATGCATGAAACTGGGACACGTGAGCAGCGTCTGCAAAAATCAGGCAGCATGCCCCCGCTGCGCCGAGTCCTACGCTGCAGATAGATGTAGCGCAACTGTAATGAAGTGTTCAAACTGCGAAGGGTCACATAAAGCTTCATCGAAGAAATGCCCTCATATCAAGAAGGAAATGACCATCTTGAAAGAGATGGCGAGAGATCATTCATCTCATCGCGAAGCCGCCGATAAAATCAGGAAGCGACGTTCCCGTCGCCGGCGCTCCTCAAAGAATGTTGTTGCCTCGGTGACGCGCATGTCACTTCTTACAACACCACCCCCTCTTTTGCAAAAGACTGTGCAAAGGACTGCGAAGAACAAGGCCACTGAGAAGACCCCATCTGCCGAATCTTGGCCGGCTCTACCGAAACGACAGTATTCACCAACAGAATCACAGCAAACTTTTGCTGGACAACCGCCGACGTCTACTGTCGATGATTTGTGCGACTAAGACAGCCACGTGGCTGATATGCTGCAATCGCTGATAGATACAATGCGCATTATACTGAACAAGCTGCAAACACCAGCAGCTCGAAGTGCTCTGCAAATACTGGATGCACCTAATCCAGTGCTTGCTAGCATCGTTTAAGCATCACGGCCAGACCAATAGTCCCCTTCCACATTGAAGTTATAAGTGCGTCGATCTTTCAGAGGAATGCCGGGGTCCTAAGGACCCGTATATTAGACTTTCGCCAATTCATTTTTACAAATCGCTTCCCCATACTGTTCATTTGCGAACCAAATACATCAGCTCCACTCAGACTGTCCGGTCACGAATCTTTCGTCTCGTCCACATGCGGTGCGAGCACAAAAGTAATCATCTACATCCGCACGGAGTCTACATATGCTGCTAACGCGGTAGAGCCTCATGATCACAACCTATATGTCTGCCTAAATATCCAAAACAAGGATGTGTCATTTACACTAATTGGAGCCTACATATCCCCAGCGGGTCACTTTGACGGCGAACGACTTAAGAAAATATTATTACTAATGAACAATGACCCCTGGGTTATCACAGGTGACTTTAACGCGAATCACCAGCTATGGGGAAGCACTAAAATTGACTCCAGAAGCAGGAGTCTTGCCTCCTTTGCTGCCGACCATGATTTGTGCTGTGTCAATGACGGCATCCCTACATTTCTGCGAGGCACAACCTATAGTAGCTGCTTGGACTTCACTTTGGTTTGAGGGCGCTTTGCCTCGAGCATCCAATGATTTACGGACATAGAAACACATCGAAGCGACCATATTCCAACATACATACAGGTTAGTGGAGTTGAGCAAAGCTCCTCTACTGTCTTGCGTACAGTTTATTGGTCAAAGTTTAAGAAGGATATGGATGACACATGTCGGGAAGGCCTTTCACACACTATCGAAGATACAATCGCAGAGGCATTGAAAACATCCACCTGCTCGCTTACAAGGTCAGCAAGGCGAACAGACTTGGACATGGAACTGGAGAGGGTGCGTGCGGCACGCCGACAGGCGGAGAGGAGGTATCGGCGCAAGAAGTCCGTCTTGGATCTGAGGGCTTCACGACGCATACAAAAGAAAGTCCAGCGTCGCATGGATAAAGTGGAAGACAAGTGATGGAAAACTTTCTGTCAGTCGCTTGATCCCCGAAAATCACTTTCGCACATATGGAGAACGGTTAGGGGCCTTCGCTCATCTCCGCATCAAAGGAAGCTCTTTCCTGCTTTGGCCCTCTACCAACCCCGCTCGTAACATCAACTGGCTGCAGAGTTCTGTACGCGGTTTGCTGGGTCCGTGGCCATCATTACTGACGCAGCCCTGAGGCAGATGTACCAGAAATGAACGTGTCATTTTCACTCGAAGAGCTCGATGCTGCGTTGGCGACCTGCAGGCGTTCTTCGTCACCAGGACCTGATGGCATCACGTATGCTGCCCTATACCACCTTGGACATGACGCATGCGATGAGCTGCTCAACTACTACAATGACTCTTGGCATAACGGCACCGTTTCTAAACAATGAAAATCGAGCCGCTTGATCCCCATTCTGAAACTTGGAAAGTCTCCGCTTGAGCTCGCTATATATCGTCCGAGTGCGCTTTCGAGCTGCGTCGGCAAAGTGATGGAAAGAATGATTCTTGCTCGCTTGGAATGGTACCTAGAGTGAGTCAGCATCTATCCGGGCGCCATGACGGGCTTTCGTCGAGGTCGCTCGTCCATCGACAACGTCATTGGCATCGTAACCTGGGTCTAAAATCAAAAAAGCCTCAAGCGCCTATCAGGGGCACTTTCTCTAGATATAAAAAAAGCATACGACAACGTCGCCCATGGGGCCATACTGAACTCACTTGAGGCTGTGGGAGTTGGTGGCCGGATGTATCAATGGATTCGGGACTATTTGAGTGAGAGGTGCTTTTTCTGACCGAACACGGCCCAACTTCAGAACGTTACATCTGCCGTGGTGGGCCGCAGGGTGGAGTGTTGAGCCATATTTTGTTCAATCTCTTCCTTGTAGGACTAGCGTAGTACTTACCGCAGACAGTTCATGTCTCAATATACGCCGACGACATTTGCATCTGGGCCTCTGCGGTGACTCGCCCTCAGGTACGAGCCAGGCTTCAGCGGGCGGCAACCATGACGGCGTCTTATCTCCAAGAACAAGGCCTCAGTGTGTCTACTAAAAATGCGCATTGGTTAGCTTTACGCGCAAACAAATGTCATTGTATCCTGTTTCAATCAATGGTCAAGCTGTATTCTATGTTAAGATGCATCGCTTTCTGGGTGCCATCATTGACCGCAACCTCTCGTGTAGCCCTCACTGTTTCTATCTCAAGAAGAAGTTAGTCGCCATTACTCAGGTCTTCAAATTTCTCTGCGGGAAAAATTAGGGTACACCAGTCCATTCTATGATGCAGCTGTACAGGTACTGTTTCTTGGACTCCTGCGTTACAGTCTACCAGTGTTGTCAAATACATGCAAGACGAACTTTCGCGCTTTGGAAAGCATGTAAGGTCAAACCCTACGCAGGTGTTTAGGGCTGCCTCCGTGCACCTCAACAGCAGCAACAATTTCCATGGTGGGAGACCATATTATCCAGACATGCAGCTGTCGACTCTCTCAGAGCGCACATTCGCCATCTGTCAAGGATCTCCGACCATCATTTGGCCTCCCTACCAGCTGAGAGTGCTCAAGCGACCTTTTTAAGAGTGATTAGCGCTCATCAGGAGTGAATACCGTCATTTTTTTACATCGGCGGCGAAGGCTTCATCTCCCCTGTGGGGCCTGCGACAGCCTCAAGTGAATTTTGCTATTCCTGGAATTACAAAAAAGGCCAATTATCAATCGCCGCATCTGAAGCAACTTAGGCTCCCATTACTGCACCAGACGTATACCTATGGTTCGACCTCACCTACCAGCTCAACTGTCCCATTCGTCGTTCCAGCTAAGCAGGCTACAGTTAGATCAAATTATCACACATGACTACATCTACGTCGGCAGAACTTGCAGCTCTCCATGCCGCTATGACGTGCGTCACCGAAGAGCCAACAGAGAAATGGGTCGTATTTTGTGATTATAAGGCAGCATTCACAGTATCAAGCCTGCATTACATCACAGAACTTACGAGCAGGTATCTGACATCATGGAAGTGCACTACCACACTCTGGAAAGAGGGCACAATGTTATATTTCAACTAATTCCTCCTCACTGTGGCATCGTCGGCAACAACCTTGCTGACAAGGCTGCCCCGTCTGCCCACGAAGATACCCAGACGTGTCCAACACCTTTGGCGAGGTCCGACGCTGCCAGGGAACTGCGCCTACTTGCACGCAAAAAGTCACAAGATCTCTGGAGTTCCAGTGCCTTCAGTTGCCGATTACATAAACCGGACCCCACGCTACGGCTACAACTGCCATCCAGCCTTTCCCGCGACGAAACAACCTTGCTGTGCCACTTGTGGCTGGCAGTGGCGTTCACGAACGCATACTCCTATCGTTTGGGAATGGTCGAGAGCCCTCGCACCCACGACTCCTGTGGGTGCGAGGAAACCATCGAGCCCCTATTGTGTACCTCCCCTCGCTACGATGTACAACGCCTCTCTCTGCGGGCAACTTTACACCGACTGGACTCAAGACCGTTCACCGAGTCAAAGATACTCGGACCATGGCCACACCCGTCACTGGCACGCAAAGCGATTCGTGCACTAGTGCAATACTTGAAGTGCACCGGCTTAAGGGACCGTCCATAGGGTCCCTGTGTATAGTGTCCCTCTCAGACGCACTCAGGGCTTACTCTCCCTTTTTTCCTCTTTCTATCCCCCTTTCCCCCACCCCCAGTGTAGAGTAGCAAACCGGGTGCTCTTCTGGTTGACCTCCCTGCCTTTGCTATCCTGTTTTCTCTCTTCTCTTGTTACTTGGGAGAGCATACCTGCTTGTTGCCTTGGTGTCTTACCTCCCACTCCAATTGCTGCTTCTGAAGCCAGCCTAGTTACGGTTTTATTTACTGCGTCTATGTCATCTTGATCTCTCTGTTCTAAGACTGCATATTTGTTTGAAAGTGCCAACGTGAATTGGTCTGCTTTTACCCTTACTGCGTCTGGGTTGGCCTGTTTCTTCTTGGTCAATTTTACTCTTTCTCTCTTCAAATTGAGGTGAATCCTAGCTTTCGCTAACCTATGATCACCGCACTTTACCCTACCTAACACTTCTACATCCTGCTCTATGCTGGGATCGGCAGAAAGTATGAAATCAATTTCATGTCTTGTTTCACCATTAGGGCTTTTCTGGGTCCACTTTTTGTTCCAACGCTTCCTGAAGAAGGTGGTCATTACTCGCAGCTTATTCTACCAACGTCTCTCCTCGAGTGCTCCTAGAATCCACGCCGTAGTTGCCAATTGTTAGTTCATCAGCCTGTTTTTTCCCCATTTTTGCATTGAAGTCACCCATGACTACAGTATACTGAGTTTGCACTTTTCGCATCGCTAATCGAACGTCTTCATACAACTGTTCTATTTCTTCACCTTCGTGACTGGAGGTTGGAACGTAGGTTTGTACTACCTTTATTCTAGACCTCTTATTCAGCTTTATTGCGACTACTGCTACGCTCTCGTTGATGCTGTATAATTCGTCAATGTTGCCCGCTATGTCCTAACGGATTAGGAATCCTACTCCGAATTGCTTCTTATCTGGTAGTCCTCTGTAGCAGAGGATGTGGCCATTTGTCAGCACTGTATAAGTCTCGCCAATTCTTGTAACCTCACTAAGGCCAATGGTATCCCAAACAATGCCTGATAGTCCCTCAAAGAGTCCTTCCAGGCTAGCTTTACTCGAGAGAATTTGAGTGTTAAACGTTGCAAGGGTCAGTTTTCATTGGCGGCCTGTCCGGGTGCATAGATTCTTAGCACCCTCTGCTGCGTCACAGGCCTGACCGCCGCCTTGGTGAGGTGCTCCACAAATGCAGGGGACTGAAGGCCATTGGTTAATCGAATGAATCATTTGTGAAGGAGTGGTCGAATACTGCACCAGGGAGGCCAATTCCTGTTGTGGTGAAGGAATGCCTTTTCTTGAAGCTTAGTGGGTCTTCCTTATTTGGTTGTACCTCTATTAATATAGCCCCACTTGCTCTTCAGCGTTTTTTCCGGTGTCAGGCGCCACTCCAAGCCTGGGGCCGTATAACGTGAAACTATTCCAATATGTTTTTATTCCAATTTCCTGATGTCAAATTTGCGTAACCGCCGACGCAAGCATCGGGCGGTGACCCTCAGGATTGTCTGAACAGACCAATCAAACGCTCTCTTCATTTATAGGAGGTCACTTTTGTTTGTTTTAAAAACGGATAACGTTGCCTGCACTGAGTGGCTCGTCTTATCTAATTGGCTCACAAGAGGCGTGCAGCATGCTCAAATGGAGAGGGATTCGATGGGGCCGTGCCACTGCACTGAATATCGATAACCGGATGAAGAGGGTGGTGCCGGCGTCTGCGATTGGTCCGCTTTCTCTTACTTAGCTTGCGGTGGCTCGTCGAGAATCGCGGTGGCATGCAACGGGAGCTTAAGAATGACGCTAAAACGGATCCTCAGCAAATAGGAGTTTGCAGAACGAGGTCGTAAACGTGCCAAAAGTTCTCGAAAACGTTTCACGGCCAAGCAAAAAGTTTTATTACACGCAAATAAACCCATGCTCTCCGGCAGGGGCGAGTAGCCAGTGCCGGAGCGATCGCGGAAGCCATTTTTTTTTATTTCTTTTGGAACGGGACAGCCTGCCGCTATTCAGAAAAAAAAATCTGTTTTGTTCGGCATTTTAATGCATCTTTAACGCGTACGCGTCACTTTGACGCGATAAGTTTTTGCGGTTTTTTGACGTCGCGTGAGAGGCAGGTGAAGTGGGTGCAGCCTGAAAACTTTTGACCAATAGCCGAGGTCCAATGACAAAAAGGCGTCGAATAAGAAATAACAATTTTTGTTTTGTTCGGTCAAATTATGAATAATCAGTGTGTACACGTCATATCAGGTGGGGAGCTATCGCTGTTTTCGTGATGTCGCGTGACAGACAGGTGAAGTGGGAGTGGTCTAAGAAAGTTTTTGACCAATCGCGGTGGGCTGATTGCATAATTGGAATAAAAAGTTTAGAATAGTTTTACGTTATAGCGCCCCTGGAGATGTAGTGTACTAGGGTAGGTGAGTTCGAGTTTCGCACCATCAGAGAAAAAAAATACGCGAGAATTCGAACTTCTGACTGTGGCAACCAAGCATCCAAGCTAGCTACAAATTTTCATCACGTCATAAACGGTCGTTGTTTGCGTCAATCATAGTTCTCCAGCCGCATCTTCTTTGTGTTGTGTTGTGTTGTGTAGTTGCGTCCATATAAATTTCTTTTACATTTGCTCTTATATTAGATTTAGCGTGTTTCCGTTTGTGTTCCCGTAAGCCACGAGCGTGTATTCGCAACTGCTATATTGCAAGTATTGCAAGTGCGGCTACAAGAGCGACGTCAATAGCTTTCTTCGCGCGAAGCGTGCAAACAATGTCTAACTGATGGCAGAAGCGTTCGCTGTAGCTTAAAGGAGGCATCGTATAAGCGCTGTCCAAGCATTTAGAAAGGCCGCTTCCAAGGTTGCTATTTTACGCGTGGCTCAGGCCCATATTGTTCTAGCGGCCCGTCTCGCTTACTCTTAGGATTTGCCCTTTGAGCGAAAGTTTCTGCCAATGCACCCTTCTCATACCCGAAATCTCGGCCTTCGGCGGCGCAAAAGACGCAGAATATCAGTTCCGTCTCATTCTGAAAGGACTTCGTCGATGCCAGAGGCAGGCAGACGCGACCGTAAGCTGATGGGTGTACCTAGGTGCATACGTGACGCGTGAATTCCCGGTAAGCGCTGATAGTTTCTTTCTTTTCTCTTTTGCTCTTTTTTTTCTACACTCGTTTTAAGTGCTGTTCAAGTTCGCCGAAAATATATCGTGTACCTAGCCGCGTTCATGGGCGCATGCATACGGGAGATTCCGAAACCACGATATTAAAACCATTGAGAAATACTATGTTGTGCCACCTGCCGCGATCAGCAAAACCCGTGTATCGCGGATAATACAAGCATGTTTCCAGACATGTAGGATCCTCTGGGCTGGAATTCTCCGACATAAGGTGGCGAAACATACAACTTGCAGAATTCAAGATTGCTAAGGCACTTCAACATTTCAAGCAAGTAAAGTCATAAATATCGGTTTCCCAACGGTTTGCGCCAAATGATTCTTCGAGAATGTCATGCAGTCACAGTAGGCTATGGATGTCAACCTGCTACTTCATGTACATGGCGTCTGCGGTGGTGAAGTGGAAAGACTGGTCTTTCTTTTATTTCCTATTCTGGCCTTTCGCTTTTTGCCACTGGCTTTGTTAAAGATGTTTCAGCTCGGTGTTGTTGATAAATCAGCTGTCCGTCGTCAGCAAATCACAACGCGTCCGCCAATCATAATTCTCTACCCGCATGTTCTTTGTGTTGTTGCATCGGGGCCGGAGCAATATCAGTCACAGTTAGTGTCGTGCTCTTTCGTGCAGTACCGTTCGGAATAAGCATTCGCAGCTACTACATGGCGGAGCAATGTAGGTGGCGGGATCAAATCCTGGCAGCAGCGGCCGCATTTCGATGGGGGCGAAATGTAAAAACGCCCGTGCCCAGTGCATTGGGGGCACGTTAGAGAGCCCCTGGTGGTCCAAATTAATCCTGAGTCTCCCACTACGGCCTGCCTCATACTCAAATCGTGGTTTTGGCAAGATTTAACTTATAATGCCAGTCGCGATGTCATGCGGCCTTAGGCGCTACCTATCAGGGATGCATATTATGTTGTCTTCATTTGTAAATACTTTTGTATATGTTACTTTCTTTTACTTGCAGAAACCTCGCAATAGAGAGGGAAAAAAATGTAAAGCCAATTCCACGCTATGAAAGCTGTCAAAACAGCGAAGCTGGTGGTCGTTTTCTCAAGTTTGAACTGATTTTTAGCACGATTTTCACGAAATTTTTTTGTCTCGTCGTCGTTTTGCTAGATTCGAGCTTCGGTTCCGGATTGCGCACACTCTTCAGTTGCGTGAGGTTGTGATCAAACCACCGTCTATCACACACACACCTTGCAGCTGTGGCCGCACTCACGGTCGGGGAATTCTCTCTGAACTGCCCATCGGCACCCTCCGTGAGAGGAATCTCTCTGCGTCGACGTCTCTGCTCGGCCTCCTACTCTCGAAGTTGGGGTTGTTAGGCCGCTCATCTCTCGAACATGCAGAATATACTTTCGCAGTGCCGCGAGTTGCCCATGTATTTTATGAATAGGGAGGCGTCCACTCCCCAGCGCGTCCGGGCAGCAACCATTTCTGTTTTTGAGGGGTCTGACGGCCCGCGTAGTGTCGGGTGACGAGCCGCGGCGCGCGCCGGGGGGGGGGGGGGGGGAGGGGAGGAGACGCGGTGCGGATACGGAGAACGGATTCGGAGAAAGCGGTCTTACGCGCACTGGGTTGGCATTCCGCCGATGGTCATAATAGGTTCACGCAGAGAAGCCTGGAGTAGGACGGCTGTACGCGATGTTGTGGTGCCGGCTCCTGAGTCCCCTGCTGGTTAGAGACGCCCCCGAGGTTTAGAGGGGCCTAGCAATGTTGACCACGTGTCGCGCGTACGGAGCGGGGGTCCACTCCCCTGCGCGTCCAGGCGGCAACAATGTGTATCTTGTTTTGAGCGCTGAGAAGAGCCCGCGTGGTGTCGAGTGACAACTTGCAGTGCGCGCCGTAGAAAGAGGCGCGGTGCGCATGCGGAGAACGCGTTCGGAGAACGTCGTCTTGAGAACACCGAGTCCGGATACCGCCAACGGTCATTATTTTTCCACGCGGAAAAACCTTGAGGGGGGACTGCGGTACGCGGTGTTGTGACACCAGTGCCCAAGCCCCCTGCTGGCTAGAAACGCCGCTGAGGTTCGAGATGGCCTCAATAAATCGTGCGTGCTTGGCGTGTTTGCTGAGGCCGTCACTGACCACGTGGAAATAGGAGAGGGAAACGAGGCTGTGGGAAGAAGGAAAACAGAGTTTTCTTCCAATGCATTTACTTTTGAGAGTAAGGCCAACCCTTTGGGTTGTGGCTTAACGAACTTTCAATTTTCATTGGCAAGTGCTTCGGTGGGATGGGCTAACGGTCCTACCGCCCTTTTTCTTTGTCTCGTTCACCTATAACAATCGGCACGAGGTGCTTGTTCCTCAGTCTGGGCTGTAATCACTAAACCTGATAGATTAGTAAAACTTCGTACGATGCAACGCTAGTCTGGGCCGTAACCACTTAGTGGTAGAACAGTGAGACTCGGTTGGTCGTATGTAGTGACAGTTGTCCTAGGCTCTAACTTAAGAAAAAATAGAAGAGTAAGGTGCTGTTTACTTGTGTGTTTTGCATCACTGATCTTTTGCTAACTCTGAATTTGACTGTGTAAATATTTTCGTTGCAATATATCTTCAAGTTTTATTACCTCCAACCTGCCTCCTGCTTCATCGTCGCCGATAATCATCTTGATGAGACTTTGATCGATTTCCAGGAGAAAATAACAAACTTAACTGGGGTTATTAGCTTGTCTTTGCTGGCGCTTGGCTTGGGTTGCCTTCTCTTGAAAGGGGGGGGGGGGGGTTGGCTTGCCTCCACCGGCGCTTGGCTTGTGATTCCCGTTCTAGACCCTCGGCGGTAGCGGCTTCCCTCCGCTGGCGCTTTGCTTGCGCTTGTCGCTCTCGAAGCTCGGCATTTGCGCGACGTCGACGCTGCCGCTCTCGTGCGAGCTCCCGGGGGTGAAAGGGGCGTGCCGGCCAAACACCTGCACCTATGCCCCTCTCCGCCCCTTCACCCGGCGCGCGCTCTGCCCCCTGCCCCTTGCGTGACACCGAACGGACGGCGAAGGCTCGACTTAGAACAGCTCCGCTGTTAAAAGGCATTGGGGCACCTTAGCAATTATTATGTGTAAATGCAAGAGCATTACTTGTCGCTGAGTCTGCCACTGAATTAGGTCGCTCAGTTTAGTGCTGCTTCGTTATTTTTCCGAGTGCATTGTTGCTGCTTCTGAGGTCGGAACAACGCAAGACGACAAACCGACCATATTGCGATCTGTCAGCTGACCTTTATTGGCGGAGTTCTCATTAGTGTTTCCCGCACATTGTGTAGGGTGCTCTTTCAAGATGACACCACTTTTCAGCCCGATGACACCACTTTGCCGAGCGATGACAGCACTTTTCCGAGCGGCACCATTGTACTGACACTACATTTCTTCATCTGGTTCGTAGGCAAACTCTACCTCATACTCTGGGGGATGTCGTAGTTGTCGTCGTCGTCCATGGACTCCAGCGGCGGCGTCTGCCGCTGCCCGACAATGCGAAAGGCAGTGCGAGCAGCTGCATCTAGCTGCGATCGCTCCGCCCCCCCCCCCCAAGCTCTGCCATCTAGTTAATCGCCCGCCAGACAGAGCCCAACCACGTGCACATGCTCGAAGATATTCATCACTGTCACCTCTTGCAACGGTGGCACAGTGGTCAGCGCGCTCGGTTACTGAGCTGTAGCAGTGGCGGTGGGGCAGAGGATCGAATCCTTATCGTGGCCTTTTGTGCTTTAGTTAACTAAAGACGACGTAATTTGTGTGCCGTTTACCTGCCACGGCTTTGTGATGATGACGGGGTCGCATAATGAGCGAAGTAATGATCACACATTAAAAAAGTGGATAGGTCGAGAGGTAAAACTACGGACTGGCAATTCGTCGGTTCAAAGTTGGAATCCTGGCTACGCGCCTAATCCTTAGAGCGATAGCTCTACTACTCCACGTACAAACCCAGAAAACGCCTGGTTCCCTAAATCTGATCTTCAATGTCAAACTGGCACTTAACCTGCCCTGCGTTGTGGAGTGAAAACGAACAGCGACTCAAGGACAGTCTTTCGTGCCGCCACCGCCAGAGGCGCTGGGTGCATTCAAGCTCACATCGCCGTCAATAACAGCAAAAGGAGGAAAGCAAGAAAGAGTGCTCACCATGCAGTAGGCTACATAAACATGCAGGGCGGCAGAAGAAAGGGAAAAGTGGGCAGAGATTGAGGAGCAGTTAAATAGAGAACAGATATGGGTGTATGCGGTTAGAGAAACGCACCTTAGAGACTCGGAAGAGCTGCCAGTAATTGAATATTATGTTTGGGAAGGGTTAGACAGAACTAAGTCGGAAATAAAGGGAGGGGAGTCGGAATGCTCATCCATCAGGGAGCCAAATGGAAAAGAGTAGACTCAAAATGTCAAGAACATCTTTGGTTATCAGGTACAATGAGTGGGAAGAAAATCTGGCAGGGCGTTACGTATTTGCGGACCGGAAATAATTGCACAGAGAAGAAAAAAGAGTTATTGGAATGTATAAGTGCTGATATTAAGGGTTTCGGGAATGGTGCTGCAATTATCCTGTTAAGTGACATGAATGCCCTCATATAGGATTTAGATGGCTATACCGATAACAAGGGGAAGTCAATACTAGATCTTTGTGAGCAACGTAACCTCGTTATCATGAATACGGGCCCGAATTACGAATGGCAGATTATGGGGCAAGTGGGAAACCAGCAATCGACCATTGATTACTGTCAGATGACAGAAGGAATTCATGATAAGTTGAGAGAAGTGGTCATTGACGAGGAAGGGTATAGCAGCATAGGGAGTGACCATAAACGCGTCATTTTCAAATTTGGATATGTGGTTGGGAAAGAGAGGAAGGAGTGCAAAATGGACAGTCCAGATTTGAACGCTGAACAAATAGCAAATATAGTCATAGGGTCGATGAAGAACTTTGCAAATGGCCAAGTAAAGAGTGGGAACGTAATGAGCTTCTAAGTGTAATAACTGCAGAAATATGGAAAGAGAAACAACATGTTCGTTGGAAAGGAAAAAAGTAACCGAAAAGCTGGTGGAACATGGAGATCCGAGAAGCGATTGCCGAACGACAGGAAGCATCCCGAGAGCACAGGCAGGCAAAGAAGGCGCAGTTGCCGCAGGATGAAGTAGCCAGTAAATGGGAAATATACCGGGAGAAAAAGTCTATGGTTCAAATACTGGTGCAAGCAAATATAAAATGTGAAAGCGCACGTTGGTTGTCAGAAATACGTGACAAAAAGAAGACCGCACCTAGAATATTTTAGAACCACATAAAATTATTAGGCAGGAAGTCAACCGCAATACAGCAACATATTCTAGACGTAGATGGAAACAAACTGGAAGGGGAATCGGCATTAAATCACATCCGAAAAACAACAGACGAATCTTTCCAAGGCATTGACGAGGTTGTATTTCAACAAAAAATAGCATGAAAGAGAACCAGATGGAAAAGGAACTGGTGCTGACAAATTTCAACTGGAAGAAAGCGGAAGAGAAAATTCCTAAGCGCACAGCCAGTGGTCTCGACGAGGTCCCCGTTAGGCTGATTAATGCACTAGGACCAAAAAGTAAAGAAGCTCTGGTGAAAGCAGTGGTAAAAACTTTAAAAGATACACGAATACCAGACAGTTGACGAGAAAGTACAATGAATTTAATTTATGAAGGTAAGGGGGAGAAATATAGAATTCACTCGTATAGACCGTTGACCATCACATCGGTAATATACAGGATAGCAATGCAGGCAATCAAATTAAAGCTGCAGGCATGGGCAGAGAATAATGGCATTTTGGGAGAACTTCAGATTGGCTTCAGAATAGGTAGGCGTTTGGATGATAGCTTATTTATTCTTACACAGTGTATTGAAATATCAAAAGTAGAAAGCAGACCGTTGTATGTGGCCTTTTTAGATATTACAGGAGCGTATGACAACGTATACCGCAACATTATGTGGGATATTCTGGAAGGGGAAGGCTTAGGTGACGATTGTCTACGGCTTTTCAGAGAGATTTACCCAGAAAATACCGTTTGCATTGAATGGACGGGATGAGGAGCGAGGAGAAAGTTCATATCAACAAGGGACTGAGGCAGGGGTGCCCTTTATCCTCACTGCTATTTATGATGTACATGGTGAGGATGGATAGCGCGTTAGAAGGAAGTAATATCGGATTTAATCTTTCATACAAACATGCGGGTACAGTAGTATAACAGCAGCTTCCAGGTTTATTTTATGCGGACGAAATTGTGTTGCTAGCTAAGAAGCAAAGTGATTTTCAACGTCTGGCTAATATCTGTGGATGGGAAGGCAAGAATTTAGGTTTGAAATTTAGTGTTAGAAAATCAGGTGTTATGGTATTCAGTGAAAACAGTGAACAAACCGTGGACACACAGGGCCAGGAAATACCTCGGGTAACAGAATATAAATACCTTGGTATATGGATAAACGAAGACAATATATTTATGGAAACACAGGGAAAACAATAATAGTAAAGGGGAAGAGGAATGCAGCCAAACTGAAACACAGAGCGCTATGGGGATACAATAGGTACGAGGTGCTCCGGGGTATGTGGAAAGGAGTAATGGTTCCAGGACTTACTTTTGGAAATACGGTTGTTTGCTTTAAATCAGGGGTACAATCAGGACTCGATGGCAACCAAAGGTCAGTGGGACGCCTTGCATTGGACACTCACGGAAAGACTACAAATGAAGCTGTGCAGGGTGATATGGGCTGGGCTAGTTTTGAAGTGAGGGAAGCTCACAGTAAAATTGATTATGAAGAACGACTGAGGAATATGGAAGAAAGTAAGTGGGCTGGGAAATTGTTGAGGTATTTGTACAGGAAAAACGTTGATCCACAGTGGAGGAAAAGAATAAGGAAGCTTACCAGCAAGTATGCGGCTTGTAGGGTGAGCAACGCAGCAACAAAGGACGTCAAGCGGAAAGTCAGAGAGGCTGAAATAATCTCATGGGTGGCGGCAATGGAAAAGAAACCTGCCATGAGTAACTACTTAAGAGGGAAAAAAATCAGGAAAGAAACAATTCATGATAACTCAAATGGAAGCTCATTACTTTTCGAAGCGAGATCGGGATGCCTTATAACACGCACCTATAAAGCGAGATATAAGAAGGAAGAAGAAGCATGTGCTTGCTGCGGTAAAGCTAGGGAAACTATGGAGCATGTTTTATTAGAATGTGAAGACATCTGCCGAGCGGTTGATTTAGGCACCACTGGCCTCCTTGAAGGCCTTGGGTTCAGCAAGAGCAAGGGAAAAGTAAACATGTCTGCAATAGAGATTAGTAAGAGGCGATGGGAAGATTGGCGGAAGAAAAGCAGTGAAAGGACAAAAAACGGAGACGTACAAAAGCAAAGTTCACAATAGGGGGTCAGAAAATTTGGTTTTGTTCTTTTCTTCTTTTTCTTAACCTAGGTAGGACAATAGGCAGTATAATAGCAAGAGCTCGGTGGCGCAACCCACCGCCCCGTTCCAAAGGGGACGCTCATAACATATCCATCCACAATTCTCACTGGGCGTTCCCGCCGAGGGCGCCGACGGCGCCGAGCAGCGTCTTGTGGTACAATTTTAAATGAGGTAGCTGCTGCTACAAAACACTATCTCTCGGCAAACTTGGGTTAACCGGATTCAATTTTTTCCCACTTTTTATAGACGTGTCGCAAAACACTTCGGTGGACGTCCGAAAGCTTAGGGTAGTGGTAGGATAAAAACTGTCGCTGTAAAAATAAAACATAGTGTACATTTTGGAAAAACACACATTGGGGAAAGGGTACAATCCCAAAAATTCGCCCTTCCAAATTGGTGTATTAGTTGCCTAAAACACCCATTTCTGAGCGTCTAAGGGAGTGAGTCGCCTTTAAGGGTGAGACGCCTTTAAGGGTGCAATTTCCCTTAGTGTGCAGACACTGTCAAAATCCATGACATCATGCGCACAGCCAACTGGTGCGGGACCTTCGAGGTGACGTCACCACCAGCCTTTCGTATTTGCATCTTTTCTGACTTATATTACTTATATTAAGCCTCCTTTCACGCTAAGAGCGTATTTCTTGGTGTGTTGATGGTGATGATATGGGCTTTCCTGTCTCACAGCCTTTTTTGGCATTGCGGAAGGTTAATTTATTAAAGCTGAACTACTTTTCTTTGGTGTCCCGTGCGGCTATACTCGCGCGACACCTTTAGCGGGCGTTCGCGGGTTTATTTCAGGCTTGGAAAAACCTTTCACGTAGCACGTATTGAGCAACAGAACAGTGGAATCGGAAATATTTAAGAAAGGTCTACAATTTTCTCATTGACACCTTTTCCCGGAATATAATATTTGAGAAGTTGTTTAATTAATAATAACTAATTATTTATTTAGGCTAAATACAAAAATTGTCTGACTTGCTCCAAGTGACCGCAAACAACAGTACCTTGTTTCTGCTCAGCTACGTGGCACTCGCATAATTTTTAATTTTGGCACAACTAACCTGGGGCGCTATAACGTAAAACTATTCCAAACTTTTTCTATTCCAATTCTGCAATCAGCCCTCCGCGATTGGTCAAAAACTTTTTGGACCACCCCCACTTCGCCTGTCTGTCACGAGACGTCAAGAAAACCGCGATAATTCCCCATCTGATATGACGTGTACACACTGATTATGAATGATTCTACGGAACAAAAGAAAAATAGTTATTTCTCATTCGACGCCTTTTCGCCATTAGCGCTCGGCTATTGGTCAAAAGTTTTCGGGCTGCACCCACTTACCTGCCTGTCACGCGACGTCACAAAACCGCAAGAACTCGCCGCGTCAAAGGGACGTGTACGCGTTAAAAATGCAATATTATGCCGAACAGAACTGATTTTTCTTCTGAACATCCGCAGGCTGCCCCGTTCCGAAAGGAATAAAAGATGGCTGCCGCCGATCGCTCCGGCACTGGCTACTCGCACCTGCCGGAGAGCATGGGTTTATTTGCGTGTAATAAATCTTTTTTCATGGCCGTGTAATGTTTTCGAGCACTTTCGGCACGTTTACGACCTCGTTCTGCCAACTCTTCTTTGCTGAGGATCTGTTTTACCGTCATTATTAATCTTCCGTTGCATGACGCCGCGATTGTCGACGAGTCACCGCAAGCTAAGTAAGGGAAAGCGGACCAATCGCAGACGCCGGCAACACCCTCTTCATCCGATTATCGATTTTCAGTGCAGTGGCTCGGCCCCATCAAATCCCTCTCCACTTGAGCGTGCTCCTCGCCTCTTGTGAGCCAATTAGATAAGACAAGCCGCTCAGTGTAGGCAATGCTATTCGTTTTTCAAGCAGACAAAAGTGACCTCCTATGAACGAGGAGAGGGTTTGATTGGTCTGTTGAGACAACGCTGCGGGTGACCGCCCGATGCTTGCGTCGGCGGTTACGCAAATATGACGTCAGGATATTGGAATAAACACATATTGCAATAGTTTTACTTTATAGGGCCCCTGGGACACATAGTGCATACATGGTGTCACTGAGACTATGTACGAGACCTTAAAAGACGAATCATTCTACCCGAATAAGACTAAATGCAAGTTCTTAGTCTTGCCGAGAAACCGACAGTAAAATTTCAGGCCCTCGCATCTAAAATTAGGTAATTACAAATAATTAGCGAAATCTTCAACAATTGTCAAGGTGTCCATTAGGCAGTTGTAGACAATAGCACGATACATCCAAATCCAATGCTCCCGTCAAAGTTCACACCGACTATACGCTCACACGCCCACTCGTATAGGGCACATAGGGATATCAGCACCACCCGAACCGACTCAGTGGGAAAGCGAGCTGTTCATCTCAGGCACGTCGGGAGCTGGTAACGCGTCACGGAACGAATAATAATAATAATAATATTTGGGGTTTTACGTGCCAAAACCACTTTCTGATTATGAGGCACGCCGTAGTGGAGGACTCCGGAAATTTTGACCACCTGGGGTTCTTTAACGTGCACCTAAATCTAAGCACACGGGTGTTTTCGCATTTCGCCCCCATCGAAATGCGGCCGCCGTGGCCGGGATTCGATCCCGCGACCTCGTGCTCAGCAGCCCAACACCATAGCCCCTGAGCAACCGCGGCGGGTGTCACGGAACGAGCCCGCGTGCTGTTGTCGAGTGGAGAAAAGCGTCCTTTCCTCTACGCGTGGCGAGGCGCGTAGTCCCATGGTATTTTTCGCATTTGGCGGGCTTTCTGTTTTCGACGGCGAAAAAAAAAATAATGCGCGATGTGTACCTAGCTGGAAACATATAATTTTGGCATGCCAGGGACTAAAAAGTACTTGCAGCGTCTCAACTGTACTCCGCACAACACGCACTTCATATTATACGCGGTTAATGATCCGTCCTTTTTTTTATTTTTCATGTAAGACAGCTGCTACACCCTGTATTTTGGCGCAATACTGTAGCTGCAGTTGAGTGTGGCTTTAATAAATGTGCATAATTTTATAATTTTATCACCTACTGAATTCTGTTCTATTTACTGAAAATTTACTTATTGCCACACTCGCTGCTCCCTGTTTTCGCACGCAGCTGGCAGGCAATTATTAATCGCACTTCTCATGACTGGCGCTGTTAGCAAATTTTCGTAGAGTTTTCGTAGAGCACATGGCTGTAACGGATAGAAGGCGATTTTTGTAGCACTCGGAGTCACCTGGCGACGACTTCATGGACCGTTTGGCCACTGTGGTGGAAATATGGCTGCATCACCGTGATCCCGAAACTTCACAGCCGTCCCTGCTGTGGCGGCACTTGGGTTATCCGCAATTAAATAAAGTCGGTGCCCACAAATCAGCCGGGAAGGTTATGGATACAATTTTCGACGATAAAGAAGAAATACTACTGATAAACTCTCCAAAAGTTTCGCACAGGGGAAACCAGTGTACTAACACAACTTATACTGTTTCGATAAAAGGACGTCTTAAAGAGCAGCGAAGCGGGAAGTTGCAGGAATGTGTTTTGTTTTACACATTCATTTTACACAGAAACAATGGTTTGTTTTATCAAACTATCAAAAAAAAGTCGAATTATTGGAGGTAATGACTGCGACGGAGTAGCATCTCAAGCAGTTATCTTTAGACGCGTGCGTGCGTGCGTGCGCGCGCGTGCGTGTGCGTGTGCGCGTGCGTGTGCGCGTGCGTGCGCGTGCGTGCGTGCGCGTGCGTGCGTGCGCGTGCGTGCGTGCGCGCGCGCGCGCGTGTGTGTGTGTGTGTGTGTGTGTGTGTGTGTGTGTGTGTGTGTGTGTGTGTGTGTGTCTGTGTGTGTGTGTGTGTGTGTGTGTGTGTGTGTGTGTGTGTGTGTGTGTGTGTGTGTGTGTGTGTGTGTGTGTGTGTGTGTGTGTGTGTGTGTGTGTGTGTGTGTGTGTGTGTGTCTGTGTGTGTGTGAACAAAGGGAAAGGGAAGCAAAAGATAACCATCAACTGCATAAAGTTAACGTTCATCCATTTTTGCTCGCATCCATCCATCAATGCAGCGCAGTAATGCCTCTCCAAGCCGCAACTTAGTGGGGTCACAAAAGGATAGATACAAGAACGCCATGTAGCAAGAAGTAGTGTAGTTGGCACAATTAAGAGCGCCTCTCAAAGCGTGAATGAATGCTTCGACGTCATTAGCGGAGTCTGCTCGACTGACACAGGCCTCTGGCATCAGATGCAATGTGCACGCCTCCACAGAGCGTAATTTCGGTTGATTACCTTCCTGCTCCCACGAGGAAAAAGAAAAACTCCATCGTACTATAAACACGAAGTTCGTGATGTGCTTGACTGAGGCGATCCAAAGAACGCAAGCGCACGTGCCAGGTTTATTTTAAGATCGACATTTCCGCCATGTGATTAAGCAAACGCGTCATTTAACCAAACGTAAACTTTTCGTCCACGATTAGCCACACGTGCCATGTTAAACACGCGTCACAGCACACGCGTTGCGTCATGTATAGGAAAAGGTACGTACGCCTGTTTGATATTCGCACGGCATATAATATACCAACATATGACGACCCTACCCATACCGAGAAAAATGGCGCTATTTTTGTGCTGTGTTTGTGAGAGCCTCGCTGTTATCGTGGAAAAGCTTCCTTTGGATTTAAAGTTCAGCATGCAACAAGGTTACGAAATATAACGCACCGCGTAGTAAGCGTTTCGGACGTGTTTTGTCGCGGCTCTCAACGCGCTTTTCCCTTCTGGCAAATGCGCGGTTAAGTATACAAGGCTTATAAATTCGCAAGAAAAATTCCGCCAGAACCCATGACACGTTGAATGTCGACGCATATGCTATTACCAGTGCATCAATGCAGCGACACACCGTATTGCCACCGCCGAAACGCGTCATGCGTGAGCCGTGTACGTGAGTTGGGCTCCTCTGTCGCGCATTCCACTCGACACGATGCACCATGTAGCGGCTCAGCCGCAAAGCCCGCGCTTGGCGCGTGTCTGAGTATAAATTGAGAGAATCTTGCCTGAATGTGTAAGACGCAGGTTGAATTTCACGTCGCACCGGAGAAATATTCGTTTTTTTCTCTCTCTCTCTCTTTCTTTTTCTTTTGTCGTTCAAGAGCAGCAAATACCCAGGAACACATCCACGCCTACCCAAATTGGTATGAAACAGGTCTCTTGAAGAGCGTCTGACATAAACAGTCTGACATAAAGAGTCACCCAAGCTTGTCCAGCGGTTGGTCTGGAAAACGGTTCCCTAAGCATAGCGGCTCGGAAAAATGGTTTGAAACATGGAAACATAGATATCGGAAAGTGTGTGAAGTGTACTAAGAATGCTAAGGGAATAAGATAGTTTGCACTCTTCGGACTTGTCCTGCACCCCCTAAAATAATCGCTAATTTCTTGTTCTTCCTTTAGAGCACACCTACGCAGCATAAATGGTTGCAGTGCTGTTAAGGGGTGTTAAAAGGACTTCTTTTTCTTTTCTTTGCACCCTCAACTGCACATATTTAGCGCCTATGTAAACTCATACCACCTCATAATAAGCATGCGCATGAAAACATCACCACAAAATAAAAACATTTCGACCTACATGAGTGCTGAATCGGTGTTTTAAACTATACACCTGTGGTTGCATCCTGCAGTATGTTTATGTGTATAGGCACAAGAAAGGTGTTCTTGTACCGGTTAGCGTGTTCACTTATGTTGAAATCTCTTTGCAGCTACAAGGGGTTAAGGACAGATTTCAAGCGCAACGAACGTATTTCCTGCCACACAAGGTGCAATCTGTGATCTGACGCAGAATTCCTTATGAAAGAAAACAACTTATTGGTAGAGAAACCTCCCTTTTAGGAATGACTAGTTTTTACGATAAATAACTCTCATATTACAGGATATTTTTGCGTGTCAGTAGATTTATTACTTTGCAGGGCTGTTTTTCGTTTTTCTAATAGAAACGCTAAAGTTTCCCTGCTGCTTTACTACTTTGACATAACGAATATCGAATCGCAATTGTATGTAATCATGCTGCTTTTATGGCGACCAACGACCAAATCTAATATTATAAAAGAAATTCGCTGCGCTTTGGCAGCGCAGAAGTTGCAAGAAAACACCACGGAACTTTCTATGCAAATTATATCTGCAGATATCAACAACCGAAGACCTGCAGTGTGTCTGCTGTGTGGCCTAGTGGATAGAGTGTCTCGTGCTCACGTGTGGTTCTTAGGCTTGAATCGACTTCTACGCATTCCTTCGGCAAACTTGTGTACAAATAAATCAGTATTTGTCCTTTGAGGATGCGAAGTAATGTTGAATTTCGCTCCTACTTTGGCCAAACACCCTTAAGGGTGCTAATGGTAACACCCCTTTGTTGCGTGTTGGTATCGTATAAAGGTCCGAGCCTTGCGGTAAGCAAACCCCACCTTTAAGTGGTGTAAATGAGTTTACTGTGCGTGTATCTAGCCTTTGCAGCCTTTCACTCGAGCTTTTCACCACGTGGTAATGCAGCTAATTCCGCCCCTTTCTTTGATCGGCACTTGCGACACCGCTAAGTGATCGTTTCTGGTGCTGTTTCGCATAACAACAAATAAGTGCTGCATAATGCTCTACAGCGTAGAAGAAAATTTCGCGTTAAACCACGGGTCCACGGAAAGCCGACGAACTATTTTTCGTTTTCCCATCTGAATCATAGATAAGAAGAAAAAAAAACGGAAGCTAATCCTCGTTGCTTGGTCAATAGTTTAAAGACGACGCAAGGAATAGGGGAATGTTATAGTCACGTCCCCCAATATGACCGTTTCCTTTTTTTTCAATATCGGGATTTAACTTAATGATGTCAGCATCGAAAAGTATGTTAAACGTTAGGAAAGGATGTGCGGAGAATTATGTTCGCGAACTGCAATTTTCAAATTTCCTCTTACGCAGGCGGTCGATGTTTTGCACCCAACTGGTATATGAATTTGAGTAGGTACACCCGTGAGCAAAAGTATACGGACCACAGGGCCGCCGATGATTAAAACAGAATTTCTTCGTAATTAACACGCATAAACGGAAACTGACGAGGGACGAAAATTTGTATTGCTAAGTTTGGACTGCAATCTTTACTTTCAAGTTGCATTCACAGACACGGGAGAAAATTAGTTTTATCGCGCAATCCCTGGTCCGTATACTTTTGCTCACGGTTGCACATACTTGCTCTCTTCTTTATCTCCACTGCAGGATGAAGGCCTCTCCCAGCTATCTCCAATTATACCTTTCTTGCGCTAGCTGATTCCAACTTGCGCTTGCAAATTTCCTCATTTCATCGCCCCACTTTATTTTCTGCCATCCTCCACTGCTCTTCCCTTCGCTTGGATACCCATTCTTTAACTCTAATTGTCCTCCTTCTGCCCGCGGCGCTATACTGTTTATGCGAAGGACAACATGTGCGCAAAGTTTCCGTTACCTCGATGATTTTCTTCTTTGTTTTCCATATGACCAGTTCGCAAAAGGTACTGAAACTGCAAGTGTGGGAATGTTCACAAGGGCGCTCCAAGGGCTCGAGTTTACGGTGGAAATGCCAGATAATGATATCCTCCAATTCTTAGACTTAAAGTTCACATACAGTGCAACTCACACATGTTGGGCGTACAAAATGAGAAGTGAAAAAGGACTGCTCCCTTACGATGCAGGACATTCTAAGTTAATAAAAAGAGCAATTGTGAACTCGAGCATTAACGTAGCCATCAAAAATCCCTGCGATCGCAGCATCAACGATAGTATGCAGCGGCAGGTCTCGAAGCTTAAGGGCAGTGGTTATCCTGCAACACTTATAACGTCCATCGAGGAAGAAGTTTTGAGAGCCTTAAATAACAAAAAGAAAGTAGCTACAAAGGGAAGCGAGGAAAGACCTTAACTTCATACCTTGTATGCATAAAATTTCACATGGCCTCGAAAAGATTGGCGAAAGGCACGGCGCCAAACTGTTTTTTTTTAATGACGAAACAAAATCTGACAAAAACAAATGCCAAATAAAGCACACAACAAATTTTTGGATTGTGTCGACAACCTTGTGTACGAGATACCTTTCACGTGCATATCATACATAGGCCGGACAGGCAGTTGTATTAATATTATGTTAAGAGAACACAAGTATGCGACAAAAATGCTACAGTCACCAGGACATTTGGCGACGCATCGCGCACGATACGCCTGCGAGCCTATCTTCAAAGAGACCAAGGCGTTGGCTAGACGCAGATCTAAAAAAGCACGTGAAATTTTGCAAGCCTATTTTAGGCTTAAAAATGGCTCGAGAGACCACGTTAGCACACCTTTTGTGGCGCTGGGAGAAGTAGCTTATAACTTCATAGACGGATGTTAGATCAAGCCATACTTGTCATTGTCAAATCAGGGGCCCTGTGACGTAAAACTATTCCAATATGTTTTTATTACAATCTACTAACGTCACATCTGCGAAACCGCCGACGCAAGCATCGGGTGGTGACCTGCAAGGTTCTCTGAAGAGACCAATCAAACGCTCTCCTCGTTCATAGGAGGTCACTTTTGTCTGCTTCAAAAAGGAATAACATTGCCTACACTGAGCGGCTTGTCTTACCTAATTGGCTCACAAGAGGCGAGGAGCAGGCTCAAGGGGAGAGGGATCCGATGGGGCCGAGCCACTGCACTGAAAATCGATAACCGGATGAAGAGAGTGGTGCCGGCGTCTGCAATTAGTCCACTTTCTTTTACTTAGCTTGCGGTGGCTCGTCGACAATCGCGGCTGCATGCAACGGAAGATTAATAATGACGGTAAAACAGATCCTCAGCAAATAAGAGTTGGCAGAACGAGGTCATCAATGTGCCGAATGTGCTCGAGAACGTTACGGACCAGGCAAAAAGTTTTATTACACGCAAATAAACCCATGCAGTCCGGCAGATGCGAGTAGCCAGTGCCTGAGCAATCGGCGGCAGCCATCCTTTATTCCTTTCGGAACGGAGCAGCCTGCGGCTATTGAGAAGAAAATTCAGTTTTGTTCGACATATTAATGCATCTTTAACGCGTACATGTCCCTTTGACGCAGTGAGTTTTTGCGGTTTTGTGACGTCGCGTGACAAGCAGGTGAAGTGGGTGCAGCCCGAAAACTACAGCCCGAAAGGCGTCGAATGAGAAATAACTGTTTTTCTCTTGTTCGGTCAGATGGTGTATAATCAGTGTGTACGCGTCATATCAGATGGTGAGCTATCGCGGTTTTCGTGACGTCGCATGACAGACAGGTGAACTGGGGGTGGTCCAAAAAAGTTTTTGACAAATCGCGGAGGGCTGATTGCAGAATTGGAATAGAAAAGTTTGGAATAGTTCTATGTTATAGCGCCCCTGGATTGGCTTCTTTTCCGTCTTTCATCTCGTTTTCTTTTTATTTATTCACCTTTCGTGTATGTATTTGACGTGCACTAGGGAATATTAAACAGTTGAAAGTTTGCGCACATGTGTGTCTTTCTCTTTTTGTCTTTCGTATCAACAGTATAGCGCAGCAAGCAGAACGCTGCCATACCAACTAGGCCCAGTCGAAGCTTTATTGATCTAATTGCCCACCGGTTATCTGCCCTACGTATTATATGGCCAGCCCAGCTCCATCTTTTTTCTCTTAATATCAGCTAGGATATCGGCTATCCCCGTTTGCTTCCTGATCCACACCGCTCTCTTCCTGTCTGCTAGCGTTACATCTAGAATTTTTCCTTCCGTCACTCATTGTTCTCGAGCTTCTTTGTTAATCAAGTTTCTGCCCCATATGCTAGCAACAGTAGAATGCAATGATTGTATACTTTTATTTTCAACGACATTGGTTAGCGCCCATTCAGGATTTGGTAATTCCTGCTGTATGCGTTCCAACTCATTTTCAGTCTTCTGTAAATTTTCTTCTCATGCTCAGGATCCCTTGTGAGTAAATGACCTAGATATAAGTACTCTAGAGGCTGACTGGTGATAATGAAGTCTTGTTTAATTACCAGGCTATTGAACATTACATTTGTCTTCTGCATATTAATCGTCAACCCTAGACTCTTACACAACTCTTCAACAGAGAAAGTCCCTGAATCACTCCCATGCAAATACGGGGTGATCGTCTTTAAGCTTTGCGAAACCTTTAAAACTCACCTGTGGCAGATTGCACCATTCTTGTCCTTGACCTGCGTTATTCGAAGAGGTGGACGTTACTATCACTAGAAACCGAAACACATATTCAACTAATTAACGAAAATCCACTATTAACGTCTTAATTAGTTAGTTAACGGCACACTTTGCAATTTATGAGTTCTTGCCGGTGACAGCTGCAAGAAGTATCCACTTGAAATGAATTTCCAGGATGACACAAGTTTCGAGGTATTTCACAAAGTGTGGGGAAGAAATACATGGGCGTTCTAGTTATTCTTATGCTTCAATGCTTGAAAGAGTGTTTTGTCAAAAAGTGGAATAACAGTGCAGTTTAACGGCGAGTTTGATGGCGCATATTTCCAAACTTGTGTCATTCTGGTAATTCATTCAAAGTGGATGTGTCTTGCAAATTCACCGGCTACAACTCATCAATTGCAATGTGCAATGAAGTAATTAATTAAGAAAATAGGTAATGAGGCTTTGTTAATTGGTTGATTACGTTTTCATTTACCGTGTAAGCAATATGCGCCTTTCGGAATAGTCCAGCTCAGGGACTAGAATTACGTTATCTGCAACAGGCGATTTTTTAAATTCCGCAAAACTTAAAAATGATCACACTATATATATACACCCAGACATTTTTTGGGCTGCCTTGACGGTGGCCTAAAGGAACAGACGTGTTCCATAAAGACTTCAGACAGGCTACTCAGCCTGTCACATCCAGCCAACGCTTATACGCAGTCATTCAAAACAGCGGTATGAAGGAAATAGAAACCGAGTACACCTAAGCACTATTTTATGAGTTGTGAATGCAAAAACGTTAATGTGCAAGTGAACACCGCTGAGTGGTACTTCGAGTTGCGCTCTGAGTAATGTACCAAAGCGGTACGTGCTGCCCGAGCCAGCAATCAGCAGCAGCCTGCGGTCCCAACGCCGCATGCCACCGACGCACAGCGTGGTGAGAGACCGAGGAAGCAGCAGCGGTAACCAATAATAATAATAATATTTGGGGTTTTACGTGCCAAAACCACTTTCTGATTATGAGGCACGCCGTAGTGGAGGACTCCGGAAATTTTGACCACCTGGGGTTCTTTAACGTGCACCTAAATCTAAGCACACGGGTGTTTTCGCATTTCGCCCCCATCGAAATGCGGCCGCCGTAGCCGGGATTCGATCCCGCGACCTCGTGCTCAGCAGCCCAACACCATAGCCACTGAGCAACCACGGCGGGTAGCGGTAACAAAGGCCGGCAGGCGCGCGCAGCAGCTAAGCCCAGTTGGGATTGAGAGAGATACGGACCTCGCGCCGGCTTCCCAGAGCGAGACACCAGCACCCACACGCAGGCGTCACGCGAATACCTCGCTGACGACGTCTCACTCGCCGTGGCGTTGCGTCGCCGTATCCTCTCCGTCGTGGCGCGCTGGTGACGTGGCGTCGCGGCGATGCCCTCTCCCTTCACGCAACACCGTTTCGCCCGATCTGCTCCGCCGAAGCGCACTTTTGATGTGGCGTCGCAGCCAGTGGGAATTTAGGTGCCATTTCGCTGCTACAGACGCCGGTTTTTCGATCAATGGGCCATTTTATGCTTTCGCATCGAAAAGGAAGGGGGGGGGGATTGCAATGAATAAATGAGGGACTACTTTCCATTTTTTTTTAAATTCAGCTCGCCACATTAAGACAGCTGACTCATGCGCTCCCGCAAACTCATATTTTGCTGTTGAAATCATTATAGCAAGTCATTAGAGCATCTCAGATCCACAGAAGTTGACTGCAAATAAAAAAAAGAAAACAGGGAAATCTTGCTACTGTAGTCATAGTGAAAAAGGTAATGAAGTATTTGGAAGAGAAAAAAGGAGCATAGGCAATTAAAATTCGTTGGGTTTCACTTTCCAAAACCATGATCTCATTATAAAGCATGCCGTAGTGAACAGAGAAAGGCAAAAAAAAAAAGGTCATGGAAGAAATACTGTGGTGGCCGAACGTTGCCGTGTGGCTGGTGTTTTTGTCTTACTTGTAACATCAGCAAACACGGCAAAGAGAAACAAATTCGACACCAAAATATTACCTACACAGTGCACAGTGAAGACGACGGTCGCATAGTAGGCTTGTTCATGAGTTGTTGCACACTAAATGTGCCCATTTCCGTGGCCATGTGTGCCAACAATAACCTTGAAAACTTTTATTGAACTATTCAACCAACTGGTTCGCCTGTCCACCTTATTGATTCCTTAAAGAATACATAAGCACCATGCTCTTTGCAGCCTTTAAACTCTTTCAAATACTCTGGCAACGCCGAAGGCTACAGTCTCACGCGGCACACAACGGTGTTCAATTCAGACTTATTTCCGCGGTGTGCAGAGTTCACAAAGGTGGTGACTTTCATGGACGTTGGTATGCATGCTGAATTCGTGATTCTTGAATCTAGCATCGTAACTTTTCTGCTGGTAATGCAAAGCAACTGCCTCGGAATACCTTTGCCAGCATATGATGTGTATTGTGTGCGTTTGCCTCTTTCTGAAAGCCTAAGTAAGGGTGTTGTGTAAGGGCGTTGTGTACTTTCCCAATATCTCCCCCCCAAAAGCTCCCTCGTGATGAAGTCTTAAAAAAGAGGGGATTAGTGATGTGCCCGAAGTCACTGGAGCACCGTAAGACTGCCAGCGTCCGGAGAAACAATCACCCGGGATACCCTAGTAGTGGCTATTTACGGGGTATGCCACTCAGTCCGTGTTGAGGCGGTCGATTTGTGCACGCAGATATGGCAAGCCCGTTGATACGGCACTTCCAGTGAAAGGTGGTGAAGGAGGGAGGGTTATAGGTATTCTGGATAGGCGACGCTGGACTCTCTCCGCGAAGGTACGACCGTGGACTCCCTGCGGACGGCCACAGAAGCCACAGCGGTAGAGTCCCGGCGCGTCTGCAGGGCTGATGAGTCGATGCGCACTGGCACGGGTGGGATGGGTGGAGGCCTGCGTGCAAAAAAGAAAAAAAGAAAAGAAAAAAGTGAGGCGAGGTGAAGCATATTGATCGCTTTTCGACCGACGAAGTTAGATGCGGGAAAGTTCTACAATTATACTTGATCCAACAAAGAGCTATACGTCTTCCCTTTTCTTCCTTTTCTTTAAAGAACACCGGCCAAGAGAAGACCAAAGTGCGAGGAACACTATAGGATGCCAAGTTTATCCCCAACCTCCATCTAATGTCTGTCAATTAGGACTTTTCCGGACCCTCATTGCTCCAGATTCCGCTATTGTCATGCACATGTGCTCGGCGGAAGCATCAGCACAGGTACAGTGGACCACTGCTTCACTTCTGGTTGGGCGGAACACTCGCCCTCGTTTCTCGCGAATGAGAGAATGCGTGGGCCTTCATCTGGCACCTATCGTGTTGTCGGAGGATAGAGACAGAGGCGCTTTGTCCATACTTTGTTTGGGTCGCCTCCTTCAAACGAAG
Source organism: Dermacentor variabilis (assembly GCF_050947875.1). Lineage (NCBI taxonomy): Eukaryota > Metazoa > Arthropoda > Arachnida > Ixodida > Ixodidae > Dermacentor > Dermacentor variabilis. The sequence goes on from NC_134568.1 coordinate 213,320,845, forward strand.
CGTGGTTCTTTTTATTCGTGAAAGAAGTTCTACGTGAAAAGAGATTCCCTCCCCATGCGCACGTATCCAACCGAACTCATTGTTCGGTTGTGTGATTCACGTAGGTACACGTGCGCAGGTTTGCGCAGGTATGCATATAGATAGCCATACAGAGGAAGATACAAATACATCAAAATGCACTACGAAGCAAGACCATAATCTTCAAGGTGAGAACACCGGCACCGACAGCTGTCGCGGAAAGTCCGTCACCTATCAGCAGTCTTGTTCATCTTTGCATTTGGTCCCCCCCCCCCCAGTCCCAAAGCTACTTAATGACTGCATATGAAATCGCCAAATGAAGGCACTTTTGAAGACGGTGAACTATAAAGAAGCAGATAATGTGAAACAAACGCTGCTCCCCTTTTTTCAAAATGTTGTGGCTCTGTTTCTTAAAACAAATATGTATTCTAATAAGGCCAGCCGCAGGGGCTAGTATGCACAAACACGGCTACACAAGCGTCGAACTATGAGGAGAGCTACACGCACAGTCAAAACCACGAAATAGTATGTGTGTATGACCGATTTGAAACCATTGGTTTTACCGCAATCTGTCGTCGGCGTCTACGGCTTTCGTTTCTTTGGTGCTGTGGCACTTAGCTGAACGTGTGAATGATCCCTAGTGCAGACGTCGGATTCCGAACGACCACCACGTTTTTTTTTTCACCTTTCCTCATGGTTTTTAGGACTCCCATATACCCATATATGGCCACATATACACTGCGATATTCTATCGAAACGTTGTTCAGTTGTCATTAGGTTAATATGGTACGGCATGCACGCGTCCACAAGTAGCGGCGTAGAACAGCGCCTTCGCGTGTCCTCTGAGCCCTTTCATTTACGCACTCATGGTTCGTAAACACGAGACCGTGCGTCAAACGGCACTGCTTATTTGCTTTGAGAAACGGGTTTCATTACTTAACCAGCCTCGTAACTCGAGGACAGGCAGGAATGCCGCAAAAAACGAACAAGACATATATATATATATATATATATATAGGTGTTTCAGTGAACACTCAAAAATCTTTCAAAGTTGCCTGTGGCAGATATCACAATTCTAGTTCATGAGCTGGTCTACGCGAAGCAGCGAACAATTGTTGCGCAAAAAATTGAGATGCAAAATCGACTAATTAATAAAAATTCATGAATTCAGCTTCTAACTAATTACATTATGGCCCATATTGCAATTTATAAATTCTAGCCGTGGAGTTCGCAAGGCACATGGAACGAATTTTCAAGTTTAGAGATATAAATTCCCGAACTTTGCTGAGAAATGCATTGGAGTTTCAGTTAATTTGTTAACACAACGTCGTTTCGTGCACTGAAGCACACAACTGGTACACAAATGCATTTCTCCGCAAAGTTCGGGAATTTATATCTCGAAACTGGCGTTGTTCTGAGAATTCGTTCTAAGTGGATCCGCCTTGTGAAGTTCACTGCTAGAATTTGTAACTTGCAATATGGGTGATAATATATTTAGCTAAAAAGTGAATTAGCTAATTCTTGTTAATTAGTTGATTTTTCATATCAATTTTTTGTACAAGTAGTGACCGCCGCTTCGAGTAGACCGGACCGGCTCATAGAATTGAGCTATCCGCCACAGGCAATCGTTAAAAAAAATTGAAAGTACTCGCTGAAACACCCTGTATATATATATATATATATATATATATATATATATATATATATATATATATATATATATATATATATATATATATATATATATATATATATATATATATATATATATACACAAACCGTGCCGCGCCTAAGAAAAAAAGAGGGAAAGCTTGCCTCAAGGCGCAGGAAATACGACAGAGAGCAGTCAACGGAGCTGGCTACCGGCTGTTTCCGCGCGCGTGTTATTAGGAAGTTTTAGAAATAGCTCACCCAAGCGTCCTTGTGTAAGCCAAAGCTCCACGCCGTGCTTGCGTTCTCTTGCATATGCCTTTTTGCTTTCTTTTGTACGTCTGGAGGTTGTCGGTCCTTAACTTTAGGTGCGCGAGACCTAAAGCTCTCTATATTTACTCTTTCCGTAGCATTGATAAGGGAAAAAGACAGAGAGAGAGAGAGAGCTACAAAGATTTCAAGAGGTTGCAAGTAATTTCTTTTTCTTCAGCGGAAGTAATCGCAGACTCTACTGTCTTATACACACAACACACACACAAGAAAGGTTGGTATTCTGCATGAAAGCAATGCAGAAGTAAACAGGCGAAAAGCATTCCAACATTTTCTGCGAAAATTGAAGAAAAGAGGAACAACAAAAAGTAATAAACGAACAAAGTCAACTCTGGGCCGTCCAGCGGGCCCGCGAGGCGGCGGCGGCGAGGCAACACCTCGACGTCCCCACGTGGGAGACCTAAGGCCCCGTCGGCGAAAGCTCCGCAAGACTACAAATAAATTTGTTACCAACCAAAATGAAATCATATAAGGAGGAGCCGTTCAGTTATTGCGTCCTTAATTCAATTAACGAATACTATAGTGTATATAGAAATCTGCGCCATTATGCAGTTTTAATTTCCGTGTGTATGAACACTTTAGAAAAATTATTGCGTACGGACATGCACGCGCGTGAATAAGCCGCTAAACTTGAAACAAAATGAAGGAACAGCTTTATCCTATACTAATGGAGCACATATTGTTTCTTTCACGCTCTACTATTTCCACCTTCGACAAACAGCACTTCCGATTCACTATGTTTTGCATTTTTTGCCGCGAAACGGTTAGCCTCTAGTCGATCGGGATGTTACGCGGCGTCGTCCTCTCGGAGAAAGCACCTTCCGCGATTGGAGCGAAAAGTGCGTACATTCTTTGGTATCACGCATACAACGAACAGCACCGCATTCATTTCAATAAAGAACAAGCCCAAAACAAGCATCCAAACCATGTAATTAATGAAAAGGCGCTCCAGCTAACAATGCGAAACGCGTAGAGCTCCCCGCATAGGCTTGCCGGTAAAGATTACTGTTGCACAAGCTGCCGCTGCGACGGGAGCTTGCGACGTGGATAGTAACGTCACTAGCCTTTCATATATAAAACAACCACCCTATCAACTGAATTCAACCAATCAGTGACCCTATCAACTGACCAGCGGCACGCTGCCGCTAGTCGTATTGCCGCGTAATTCCAGCACAGGGGAAGCCCGCACGTCCACATGCATTCTCCTGCGGCTGAATAAAGCGCCGGAGGAGGAATTAAACAGTAAAGCGTTGCATACTCCCTCAGCAGTTGCAGTAGTGGTTTTCAATAGCTTCGCAGGGTCGGGATGGCGAGTTGATCTTTACACCATACTGACCCAATTACTGTGAGAACACGCGCCGTCTTCCTTGTCATCGAAGGCAGGCATGGCATGGTTCCCCCTCACAATCAATTCACCTTTTTTCTTTCTTTTACTTTTCTTTAATTTCGCCATTTAGGGACGTCCGAACGGACAGAAAGCTATACGTACGCCCGAGCGCTGGTGCATTGTCGCCTCTCTGATTGACTTGACTGGCACGTCAGGATTGTTTATAATAAAAGTAAGGAGTTAGGATTAGGATTTAGAATAATAGTTAGGAGTTAGGATTGTTTATAAAAGTTAGGATTGTTTTTAATGGCTGGTGATTCTGGAATAAGTTTTCGGAGCGGTTGCTTCCTATATTAGAGGAATTGACCTATGTATTCCCAAAACCTACACTCACTCACCCTTTCTTGTTTGGGCCTTTCCATTTCCTTTCTTTCCTTTTGTTTATTTTTAAGCAATGCTTTTTTTTTCTATTACTATATTACTAAAAAATGGAAGGAGAGGTTGGCACGATTAATGGCGCTGACCACTCTTTCTCCCAGGTTAAGTAAAACAAGATCACGAAAAAGTGATTCCTGTCGGTTTCTTACACGCAAAGTGGGCCTATTCCGGTTTGGTGTAACCAAAACTGGGCCAATCCTGGAAACTGCAGTAAACTAGGCCGATCCTACACACTCGCAAGAGTTTTAATGTGGTTTATAACGTGATCCCATCCTGCACTAAGTGTAATCCTGATAATGCTACCGCATTACAGTCGCTCAAGTGTAGCCTGTAGATTTAGCTTCATTGCCGTATTTTGCGGGTGTGGCGTCGATGTCTCGCCAAGTCGACGTAACGAGGGTCTCTCACATAGCTGAGGCGCGGAGAGGGAAAGCTTGAAGCTGCTCGCCGGATTGATTCAGTAGCCGGAGGTTTTTGCGGTTGCATGAGTCGTGAGTGAGTGAGTGAGTGAGTGAGTGAGTGAGTGAGTGAGTGAGTGAGTGAGTGAGTGAGTGAGTGAGTGAGTGAGTGAGTGAGTGAGTGAGTGAGTGAGTGAGTGAGTGAGTGAGTGAGTGAGTGAGTGAGTGAGTGAGTGAGTAAACTTTTATTGGGTCCAGCAAAACGCGATAAACGCGCACCCGGCTAATCCCACGACGGGACTGACAGATCTAGGCTGCCGGCCCCATCGCAGGCGCGCTGGATGGCCAGGATTTGGTCCTCAAAGACAGGGATTCGCAGGAGGGCGTCCCACTCTTCCTTAGTGAACTTCGGGACCAGCGACCCGCACTCCCAGAGCATATGAGGCAAAGTAGCAACCTCACCACAGGACACGCAAGAACAATTTCGGTAAATCTCGGGATATGTATTGTTAAGGGTTGCCGGATGTGGGTAGGAGTTCGTTTGCAAGAGTCTGAGCGTGACCGCCTGCGGCCTGCTTAGCTTGGAGTGAGGAGGCGGGAAAGTCCTTCTCTCTAAGTAAAAGCATTTAGTAAGTTCATCGTGCGTGATACGAGCGTCTCTGTGTCCGGGGGGATAGTTGCCCGATCCGAGGGCAGCGCGGTCGGTAAAGCCACGCGCAGCCTCGTGGGCAGACTCGTTGAGGTTCAGAGGAACCCCCTCAATCGCCCCGACGTAGGCAGGGAACCAAAGGATAGAGTGTATAGAGGTGTCGCCGTGTTTGGCACCTTTCAGAATTTGAATTACCTGCCGGGCTACCTGGCCTTTCTGGAATGCCCTAACAGCCACTTTCGAATCGCTATACACCGCTTCTCTCCGACCGTCTTGTATGGCGAGTGCAATAGCCACTTGCTCGGCCACCTCAGGGTTCGTCGTGACCTTCGATGGCCTTGTTAAGCTCGGAGATCTTTTTCCTCGATCTTCGGTTAAATATTTGTCCCTTGCATCGGAGAAGCCGCGCCTGCTTGACCTCGAGCAGATGAGCTAGCCTGCTGTCCATCTTCTCTACCTCCAGGTCGCTGACGATAGTGGATGACTCGGCGTCACTCTTGATTCGCTAGCACCAATCTTCCAGGTCTTTACGGACGGGTGCGCTGTCGTTGCCGCGGAGCTTGCGAAAAAGGTCTGTGACGGTGAACTCTCTGGATTTACTTCGGGCGACTTCGAAGCGGGTCTCGAGCACGTAATGGTCGCTACCAAAATTCATTGCGGTGTTACTCCACTCGGACTCCTCGATGTTCTTCACGAACGCCAGATCGGGGGTGGTGTCCCGGCTCATCGAGTTGCCGATTCGGGTGGGGAACGCCTTGTCCGTGATGAGCGTGAGGTCCACTTCGTTGGCGTTCTGCCACACACCTCGGCCCTTGCTCGTGTCGTAGACGTACCTCCACACTCCGTACGGTGCGTTGAAATCCCCAACGACGACCAGGGGATGGGTGCCGGCCAGGTCGACGCACTTCTTGAGTATCGTATTGAACTGCTGTCGCGAGTCTCTAGGATTGCTGTAGATGTTGAGAATAAACACGCTGTTTCTCCGCTGGTTGCGTTGTCTCGTGTGGATCAGAACCTACGCCATGACGTATTCAACCTTGCAACTCACCAGCTTCAGGTCGTGAGACAAGTGTGTAAGCCTCCTGTCAACTAACGTTCATACTCCCCGACCTCCGGGCTGCACGGAGACGGTCCGATAACCAGAGAGGGATGCGGCAGAGACGAGAGTTTCCTGTAATGATATTACCTGTGGTTTGTTGGCTAGCGATTTAAAATATTGCTGCAACGGAGCCCTCTTATTGGAGTACCCCCTGCAGTTACATTGCCAAATTCTAAACTCCTCTTTGGAACTATCCATGATTAGACAAATTTTCTGTGGTGCCCGCTCTAAGCACAGGTGCACGTAAAAAATGCCCCCCACTCTGACGCGCCGATGTGCTCGTAGCCCTGATTATAGTCCCCGACGCGTTCGGAACAACGACCTGCATCGGAGTTGCGGACGCATTATTTGGGATCACCAGATGCTCCGGGGCGTCCATGCGATCGGCCAGCGATCCTAGGCGTCTCTTCGGGTCTCCTAGGGCGACTTGCACCTGTGCTAAGCCTTGCTGTAACTGCTACACGCTCTTAGCGAGCGTGGTCAGCATGCCTTTGATCTCATAGGTCGCACGAGGCGTGAGTCGTGTCGTGAGGGTGATTGATCGATCACATTTGGGTCAGAGTGTTGAAGTGTTAAAAGTGCATCGTAATGTTTCATAATCCTCTGTACATTCGCCTCCACTCATAATGATTCATTGCCCCCCCCTTATCACAGCCATGACTGTGGTTGGTGACATAGCACCCCATAATGTAATTCAGTTTAAAACATCCCCACTAAGTTTAAAAAGAACGAACGCGTGATAATTAAGTGTCGCTGCTTGCGTTCCAGCCCACGAAATTATGAGCAGTCAGTGCGCTTGCGTGACGTCATTACCCCGAGTTTCCAGGGGCGTTGCGTTACAACGTTGCTTGGCCCAGTGCAGCACATGCACCGCCACTTGCCAACCATGGTTGTTATCTTCAACGACTCACGAGTGCACATTCCGTCAGTCACGATCATGATCGAAAGCGCTGAAATGCAGGAAAAAGAACACGGGCGTTGAGGGTACGTACCTCGACTTGAATTTGGCGATGCGCGTCTCGACCACGAAGCCGCAAGTGACCTCATCAGCTGCGTCAGCGCCGTCTCCTCCGGGCCTATGCTTGAGCAGGTACCGGGTGGCCTGAATCAGATGCAGCGCCGATGCACCCAGGGCGAGGCTCTGGAAGAGTAAGCGGCGCTCGTTAAAGCGACGGGGGGCCGCTTCAACTGTCGCGTTCACCTGGACAGAGAAGCAATGGTGGCGCCTGCTGTCATGCAGGCTCGCTGTCCACGCCCGCACTAGAAAACTATCGCGTTCAATGTACAGTGAGTTGGTACACAATAAAGGTACGCATTATAAATCTGCAGAATAAAAATGTTCCTCATAGGATCTACGCCTAATTGAAACAATAAAACAAACCGTCTTCGCCCAATGACGCATTTCGTAAACACACGCGCGCACGCACGCACTCACAAATAACAGCCCAGAATGACGGTAAGGGTGTCTTGCGATCCTTGGAACAAATCGGAGCTCACATTCACCAAAACGCTTGTTACCCGAGTGCTGCCTGCAAATGGCTATCACTGCGCCGATCGTCTCGAGCGTGATGGCGATCGAGCGACACTCACCAGCGAAATGATGAGATTATTCGCAAGATGAAGAGCACTCTAAACCTCAGTGCTGATCAGCGCTTCAGCGAGAGCCTTCCTTGTAGTTAGGTCCACTGCACGGTCAACGACCAATACTCGCGGCCAGAGCTTACTTAATCGTCATTTTACAGCCCTAACTAAATGTTTGTGATCGCATGACGAGTGAGTCTATAATACACAAGTCATTGCAACGCAAGTACACAGTCTAGTGTATTGCTGTACTGAGTAATTCAATGCTTAAGAAAGTATCGGTTTGTGATCGAAATCATCGCACGTTCCTTGACAGATAACGTGGTGAAAGAAGCGGAATAAATTTAGAAACAAAGTTTCCTGAAACCTTGTTTTTTCTACAAAACATCTGATATCCTTGCAAACGGATGTCTTCACTGAGTAAGCAAGAAAATGTATAGCGTCGTAATTTTAATCGTAGATCTGCTGCTGGAAGCGCTTCTTTGATGACCTGTGAAAAACGAAAATTCAAAAAAAATAATCTTAGTGTGAAGCCTGAGTGAATCGTCTTAAGCATAGGCAGTCTAGTAAGTATATAGTTAGTGAACGAGTCACTAACAAAGCAGCGCAGGAATTCACTATTTACACAGCAGCAGACTAGACACGAGACTAAATATAGCAGTGTGTTACACGGTTATTGCATAGCCGAGAGCAAGTCTAGGAACCGCAGCATCAGTAAAGAAATATAAATTTCTTCTAGCCCAACTGTGCTACGCGAAATTGTCTTGATGCCTTAGATAGGTCGAACAGGTCTGTAGGCTACACTAATTTATTACATCCCTTGCATGCCTAGGCTGCAAAGAAAAATAAAATTCCGCGGCATCTGTGGTCATCAGACCTCTGCCCGCCGACTGTATATATGCATTCCTTCTTCCTTTTAATCATCATCGACTTTTATCACTGCCCTCTTTCTTACCTCCCCTGTGCAGAGTAGCAGGCCAGAAAACACTAGCCTAGGTCGACCTCTCTGTATTTCCTCTAATAAATTCTCCTTCCTAACGCATTCATCATGCCGAACTAGATACAAGTCAAACAACATATGGGACTTCACAGAGCCTTGATATTAGCTCGACTTGATTTCAGTCTACGCAGACTTTGTTATACCTGACTGCTGCCTCCACGGACGAGCAATTTTTTACAACGATTACACATATTTCTCTGAGGAAAAGGAGCTAGTGCTCCTGCGTGACAAACTAATAACAATGGGGCTATTCAGAAAGCCACGAATTCGGCGTGCGTCCGAGTCTCGGAAAGTTATGTATGCCTGCAGCTAGAACGTTCCTCGCACGCACCTGCTGCTCGATGTAAAAAGGGAGGACACATCGCGTGCCAACGCCTGAACTAGTGAAATCCTCTCTCGCGCTCTCTTCTAGCTGGCTAGCTCTATATATATATATATATATATATATATATATATATATATATATATATATATATATATATATATATATAGTTGTGTGTACGCCCATGTGCGTGCGTGCGAACGGCGGGCGTACGACGCACATTGCCAGAAAAAATGTGATAGCGAACGACGTAATTGATTCCTCATTGCCAAACGCAGGTAGGAACCAGGTGAGTTGCAATTGAAAACGCCCACCGACTGATACTACCACTAATCTAGCAACGGTCACGGCTTCATATGGTCACGACGTAGGCAATCAGGTACTGCTGCCGAGGAAACAGGACTGTTCTGATTGTCCCGAATCATGTCATCTGTCTCTGTCTGAATGAATGTGAACGATGCTGGCTCAAAATGCCCGTCCGTATCGGATGAAAAGAGAGAAAGGATGCATAGAAAGGCAGGGAGATTAACCAGAGGTAGTTCCGGTTGGCTACCCTGCACGGGGGGCAGACGTATGATAAGAAGAAGAAGAAGGGATAAAAAGAAAAAAAAAAGAGAGTGGAAGGGGGACAGAGATAGAGAGAGAAAGACGCGTGCACAAACAAACCCGTACACTATAGGGGAGCATAAGGGGTGCTGTTCTTAAAGCCTATATGACCGCAGGAACCTCAGTAACGCGAGTAAGGCCTTCGGTGCGGAAATTCTTTGGGAGCACTTACCTAAAGCTTTTAGTTCGGGTAATGGACGATTGTCCAATTGGTCCAGCACTATCCAGATATCACTTGTCTCTGGTCACAATATCGCGGGAAGACACAGATAATGTGTGCGCGCGTCTCATCGCTGCTGCATGTTTCACACGTGGGGCTGTTGGCCATTCCAATAAGGAAAGCATAAGAGTTCGTAAATGCAACGCCTAGCCACAGACGGCACAGCATGGTCTGTTCGCGGCATGGTAACCCAGGCTGTAGATGCATCCGTATATCCGGAGACAACGAACGCAAGCGACAAATGGTGAAAACGTTCGAGTCCTACAGGAGCAAAGTACATTCACGGGGCATCAATTACAGCCCAGCCGCAGCTTCTGTTCGCAAAAACGGAATCAAGACACATTGACCACTTTTATGTGCAGATTGGGCGGCTTCGTCGGCGTGGTCATTCCCGCTGATGTTGCAATGTCCTGGAAGCCATTGAAATATTATGTTGAACCCCCCCCCCCCCCCTTGTTATGGCTGCGATGATATATCTGTCGAATTTCTGAGGCCATTTGTTCACTGGGTCCGTGGTGCATAGGGCTTTGTATGCACTGAAGTCACTAAAGACTGTCCTGTATGACTTGGAGCCACTAAATACCGTCCATTTCTGCGGTGGTTCCTGATTATAGCGACGAAAATTTGCAACGGACATACTTTTGTGTGGCCAAGAGCGCCGTAAGCCCACAATATTTGCGGGAAGCTTGTGGTTAAGCTTAAATAACACAGGAACTCCAGCTCAAGCGCAAGCTCAAACTCGCGAAAAAAAGAAGACCGACTCCGCAGCCCCGAGTCAATGACCGCGCTAAGTAATTCCAATGACAGCAAGCACAAAGTGTCAATCTTTGCCAGAGACTAGGATAAAACTGCTTGCTGCGAAATTTACTTGCAGACCATCAGACAGAAGGGGTGCTTTATTTGAGCACCCCTTTTGGCTGCTCGCTCTGCTTCGCTGCGGCCGCTGTCACTGTGATTTCACTGTCGCTGTCGCCAGGTACAAGAATGGTTCCCTACAGCTATTCGAAGAGTTTCCACCTAGTGGTCCTCAGTCAAGCGGTTCGATGGCCTGAGGTGTGTGTCCGGTAACCTAGGCTTGAAAGAAGGCATATTTGTTATTCTTGGTTGCAAGAATAGCGTCTGCCCTCTACGGGTATTACCTAAGAAGCCCCCTCAATTGAGCGTGATGTCGTAAACCTTGGTTTACAAAGAAATTACCTGCGATATCGGTTTGCGTTAGGCTTTTTTCAGGGTTCACAGAAAAATATTCCAACGCAGGGTGACATGTCTGCAGCTAATCAAACAATGTTCATTTGTATCCAGTGCATCACATACACGGAATTCACAGAAAGAAAACGAAAATAATTTACCCTTTGCAACCACACTTTCACCACTAGAGTTTATAATGGAGTTTGTAAAGGAATGTTTTTGAGTTACGAGAAATATGCACTTTCCAACCTCGCTTAAGAACATCGTGACCTGGAATACCGGTGTATAATGAACGATAAAAAGGAGGTGAAAAATATCAATCTCGACACTGAGTGACACCTGTTGCCAACTTTCATGGTGTACCGGTTGAAGTTTTTTCCTATGAAAATGCACAGGTGGCGAAAAGCGCGCACGCTGGACCACAAAACAGAAACGATCGTTTCCCCGAGAATGCATTTCGCTGGAATTGCTGCCCACATAATAGATTTATGATGAATGTGAGTTTTACCCCCTTTTCTTTAGTTGCTTATCCTTGACAACTTTCTAGTGAAAGAGTATAATCCTAAAGAACGCCCTGCAAATATGAATGGCCTGTTTTGTGGTGGCTCTTGAGTTTGTGTTATATTTTCTGGCACTGTGAACGTTGCTAGTATGCATATCTCGTGATTAGGGTGTCAAACCCACAAGGACTGAACCGAAAACCGGAGCTGAACCGTTATTATTTTCAGCCGAGCCGGAACCGAACCGATGTATTTTTCACCGTCTTGGAATTGAAACCGAGCCGTAGCTTTTTACAGGAACCATTCCGAACCAGTTCGACCACAGGCTATAGGCCCAGGGTCGCTTTGGATGAGACTCTGCAGGCCCGACATATTACCCGACAAGTTACCCGAAATGTACCCGACATAATACCTTTTCATATTTCATTCTTCTTTAAAACTAATTCACTTCCTTATTTCTTGGCGAAAAGATCGAATGTTCTTCATTGCAAAACCTAACCGACCACCCTATTGAGCCTTATCATACTGGTATTGATCTTGCAATTAATCCAGGAAAAATTGTAAAACGACTTTCCAAATTTCCGTCGATAATACTTACACGTCATCCTAAACAATTTGTTTTTACACATGGAAAACGTGCGACCCGCGCATTATACGCGCTCTGTAAAACACTCGACGAAATTAAAGATAAAAATCTACACGCTTTACTCGTATCTCTTGATTTCAAAAGTGTTTCAAAGTGCGTTGCTCTATACACCAAGTTGACATCTGCCCTTGATATCATATGCATCACCCGTATGATGGCCAAGATTTCTGACCTCTCAGCTCCCTTCTAAGCTCCCACATCCAAACACGCACACTCCTACTAACCACCGCAGGTGCATTCCGCACAACTGATGCGGAATGCACATAGTCGGGTGTCGAGCCCATGTCCACTCGGTTCTCTCATTATGCAAAAAAGAGGTGAGGTGTGCAGACAGGACACAAGAGTAGAGAAGTAGACAACACGAACGCCGACTATCAACGGAAGGGAGCACTGAGGCGAAAAAAGAAAGAAGACACAAAACTCATCTGCGCAAGCTCAGGAATGGTATATAGTCGGCGTTCGTGTTGTCCACTTCTATACTCTTGTGTCCTGTCTGCACGCCTCACCTCTTTTTTGCATAATGAATCCTTACCAACTAGCTCAGCTTTCTGTCTCCTCTCTCATCCAGTCGTGTTTTTGTCCTCGGGTTTTAGCTATGAACATTCACCAACTAGCCCACCATAGCGTCGTAATATGCCATTACGTGTTCCCATAGAACTAGGTGCCGCCTTTTTAAAAAATAATATGAACACAAAATACATGGGTAGTTAACAATAGATTAAGTTTTTCGCTTCATTATCTGTAGTGCGAGTAACGACCACAAGCAAGTTCAAGAGTTCAATAAAGAAGAAAATTTGGTAGAGCCGTAACGCGGAAAGCATCGCATGAAAACGCTGGGTACCACGAAGCCCACTGATTTTGTAAATTCCGAACTGAAGATGCAACTACGCAGGGCGCATAATTTTTGTGATAACTTCTTTTTTCAAATTTATGCCCATGAAAAAGAAATGGTCTGCAGTAGTTTTACAGAGCTGATTCAGGGAACTTCAGAAGCATGTTTCTTCAAAAGCATCGCGCGTTTTTCAACTAGAGGGACGCAAATCTTTTTTTTTATTTCTTCGAACCCGTTTGCACCCGAACGAACCTGTTCAGGAATCTACAAACCAGTGACAATGGTTAATGTTTTAGCTCCGGAGCGGAACCTGAACCGAACTGAATTGCGTGAACCCGAACCCCAACCAAACCCTAAAATATTTCGGTTCGACACCCTGCTGGTGATAGTATCATTGCTTCATTGCTTCTGTCATTAGGAGTGCCAGTAGTTTATCAGGTGATGATACTTGTTAATGTTACTTTGCGGACTGTAACAAATACCATGAACGAGAGAAAGAATATACGGTTGTGGATTAGTGGCAGAGCACTTTCACAGCCGTGGCGCTCTTGGTTCGAGCCCACGCAAACTCGAGAAAATTTTTCCTCATTCTATTTTCGTTTCCGCCGCTTGGAGCGGGATACTACAAGCAGCCGTTATGTTACAGCGATGCACGTACGCCGAGCTATGAACTGCCTAGCGCCGTAAAATGAAAGCGCCAGAGTTTAGCGAGGGCCATCATGCTCGCATACAACAAACAGCGCGGTGGCAGGTCTTCGTGTTCATCTCCCGTATTGCGCTACGATCTGAGACAATATATGTTGGCTGGAGGCCGCCTTTCGACTGCGCATGGAATATTTGTGCCGGGTAGTAGATTCGCCGTCGTCGCGTTTTTTGGGTGCGTGCCCAAGTCTTCGGCTCGGACTCCGTGTCCTTTTAACTGTCGCCACAACGCGGACGCACAAGGTGAGTTTCAAACAAGAGTTAGCGTGAGCAATGTTGACTCAGAACCTAAGAAATACCAAGAGGAATGTCGAAATGCCGGACTCTTTATATTCCAGTTATTAGCGGTGCTCTGGGAGAAGATTATGATGCGCGCCTATACGAGGCGTCTTTGAGTAGGACGGCGCCGCTACAACTCTGATGCGCCTGTCGCGTGAACGCTGCCCGCGTGTGGTGTCGCGCATCGTGTCTTCTGCGCGGCCTCGGACGGCGGCTCGTCTTCTGGCACTTGACGCCTCGCTTCGGCCGATTGCCTTCAAACGTTCTGCCTCTTGTGCCGTGCGCCGTATGCACGCCGTTTTTTTTATTTCGCATTTTTTTCTCGTTCCCCTGGGCTTTATTGCACGCGGTTCTTTGCAAATGCTTTCGCATCGCAACATGGGTGCGTCTACCATTGCTCTGTTGGAATAGCTGCTTTACCGATGCAGCTTTTGACAAGAGTCCCTGTTTGTAATGTGCAATGCATGGAGGGAACGCGTTGAAATAAATTGCTGCGCTCGACACGTAAACGCTCGGAGCACTGAAAACACTTCGGACGGGCGAGGGAGAATCCGCGTATTATCTCTTGCGCGATATTTAGAAAAAGCCGCTGCTTTGATGTAAGCTTGACGACGCATACCTTTCCTTTTGCATGGAACTCATGACGAGAGAAAAAAAACCTAATGCATGCGCAAAACTTGCCAGTGACGCGCTTGCTCATGTTTGATTATAAAATTTTGCGTCGCAGTAAACAAGGCGAAGCGTTTTATCTCAAGCGCATGAACAACCTAGTGGAACGAAATAAGTTATTGAATTTTTTGCACACTGCTGCGGACAATGGAATGAAGCAGGAGAGAGTGTACAATAAATGCAGTTGAAGTAAAACAGTAACAAATCATACGGTGATATCTAACAGCGGCGAAGTTCGGGGTGATGAATTCCACTGTGCGAATGTTCGCAGGGTGAATGAATATTTGAATAAGTTACTTCTTGCAGATAAAGGTCAGATGTTCTGGCTATCTTTGTGACGCGATGCTCGACCGATATATTTGACTATGCAATCCTGTGACTGATTCCCAGCTTGCCCAAATACAATAACGTTAAAATTTTAGACGTGAAACTGTTCGTCTTTCGGCAAGGAATTCGAGTTCCGCCATCTAAATATAGCACGGACAAAGACGCAGACTTGCCTATAGCAGCCAGCACTGCCCATGGAGCAATGTGCGACATGTTGCAGGGAATCAAATAAAAGAGCACCGCGTGCTCGTAATTCATTGTCCAGTGCTTATTCAAAGTGTTCACCAGAGCTTAGGAGATTCCGAGCTTCGCCAGACTCGGGTCAGCGTATATGGAACCCCTTGCTATACGAAAATGATGTGACACAGAGAATGGCATTTTTACTGTTTGATTTTTATATTTCTAAACCTGTTTTACTAGCTACGCAATCTGCAGTAGTACATTATTACTGCTGAAATAATTGGCCAGGCGGGTACATTTGGTACAATAAGTTTTGCGCACGCAGGCGTAACTATGAAGTATATCTAATGGCCGCTAGAGGCTGTGTCTAGGGTTTCCTGAATTTGCCTGAGATCCTATCCTTTATACCGTGACGTGGACGGGTGCCATGTGCGCATAGTAGCCATTACATTTAGCCATGTCCCGTACCATTGTTCATATTAGGAGCTCGTTCTTGCACTGTACCTTTGGATTGCGCAAAACACTGCTGGCAAAATGTTGCCTCCCTCATCTCGGTAATCAGGAAACGAACGAACTGGTAAAAACGTACAATTCGTAATATAGAAAGTCGGTTATATCACGTATCCTTTCTGTAGCGACTAATGCTCACTTCTTCCTCAATTTACGAAACAGATCAACAAGACAGACATGGGCACAAGTCACTGGATATGTTTCAAGAGCTTGCAGCATAACATACAAGTGCCGATAAGAACGCTGCATAGAACGTATGAGAAACAACAAGACACCGGGCGCTTCAGGCATAAACCAAGAATCAAGCCTATATATAGCCATGTTCCGAATGGCATTGACTGGCCCGTTGAACAGCTGTAATTTCTTGCAGAAATTAAGGCTAATTGGCTTGGAGTATGAGATCTTTTGGCCTCACTTATTTGGGCGGTGAAGTTGCACCCAACTGTTCATTCAAAATAGTGACAAAAAATTATTTCGCGCGCTAGTATTTACTTCGGACGAAATTCATGTCTAGTTCTGCTAACATCAGTGAAAATTGCCTTTCATCGTAAACAGGCAAAATACATTTTAAATGAAAGAGTCGGTTGTTCCCACTAAAAAAAAATTGAAGTGAAAATTTTCCATCTTATCGTGTTTTTAGTTATTTTTACACGGTTTTTAGGTGTATATATTTGCTGCATATCAAAATTGTATGACTGGCAGTTCTTGACATTAGCGGTAGGATTACCGCGACATTTTCAGTTCTATGTTACTTGACCTGTATATAACTGTATACATTTCATGCATTCGCACGGCTTGGCAAGGATGACACTTGCTGTGCGTTCCATGCGTGCCATCACGAAACGGACATAGTTATAGTTTCCATTCATACAGAAAGAGGGTCCGTGTTAGAAAAACATATTTTCTTCATTTCACATAATAATGAAGGAGACGTCCGTGCGACGTAGCAAAATTCCACTTTTTTTTTACGTCTGTTACGTCCGTATATTTTATAAAGGAACGACTGCCTGTTTATTACGAACGTTAGCACCGTACTATGTCCGTAAAAAAATTCCGAAGAGTTCCTCTAAGTTGTGAATGCAACAGCATTAATGTCCAAATGAACGGCGCTGAGCGGTCCTTCGAATTTTGCGCAGCGAGTAATGTGCCATAACAGTACGCGCTGCCCGAGCTTACACCAAGCAGCAGCAGCCTGCGGTGCCCACGCCGCATGCCATCCACGCGTGGCCACTGAGAAAGAAATTCAACAAGAGCGCACACTCTCATAGAGCCTAGCGGCCGAAATGACTGTAGCGCACCAAGCGGATGGGATTAACACCTTCCGGTTTCGATTTTGGGCGCGTGCGTTTTGAACGCCAGCTGGTACACGCCACGCTGGCTCCGCTGATCGGCGCGGCATTATTGTTTTTCGCTTCTGCTGAACCACGCGCGGCCTTGGCGCGGAATCGTATTATTTAGTAAAACTTATTGCGAACGATTTGAGTTTGAGAACGAAACACACGTTTTTACAAGCCTCTATCGAACCTGTATCACGTGCAATTTCTTGAAGTAAACGCAAGACGTCTTCTGAAATGATGAAATGTTTATTTTGCTCTATATATATGCTCGTTCCGGGTTTTTTGTCCATTCATCCAAAATTCTGGCACCAGGTAAACAGCAGTAGTTGCCGTACGAAGCTCCACCAGACGCCATTAGCTGAAAAAAAAGTAAATTACGAGCATGTATCATTTTCATATATAGACCTAACAGGAATACTGCGTCTAGAGGCGAAACGTGCATAAGTGGTGAATGGGCGGCATTACAAATAAATTTACTTTTATGTGCATTTTGTAGGAAATAGACTTCTCCCAAACAATGCCATAAAATATGAAGAAAACATCTGATTTTCAAGCACTTCCCCGTCCCCGGCCATTATTTCCTGCACTTTTAAGAGCACAAATACACGGGTGACTGCGGGTTTCCAAAACAACTTGGCCTCAGCCGACGCGATGGCACGCAAAGTACACAGAGGTGGCCAGAACACAGGCTCTCAGCCAGAGGATGTTACACGCTCGCAGAATTCCTTCTAATCGCACTCAAGACAAATGCGTGGGTTCAAAGCCTGTTTTGAGACGCTCAGAAGACAGAATTTTCAAGATCTTGGTTTTTGAGCTCCTCGGCGCCATCTTTTGCGCGTCCTACAGGCGCAAGCAACACGTTCCCGTGTTATTATTACTGGCAATCGCTTGTCGCGTTTTCGAGAAGTGTGAACACTGAAAGAAGGTATATGGTGTCGCAGGGTGAAAGAAAGCGTCACAAACTTGCCCTACTAAAGTTCTGTAGACGCCAAACTTCCTGCCTCTCCCGGGCCGAGCTGCTTTTTCGCTAACTGCGGCATAACGCCAGGCGCGGCGCGCGTACCTGGGAAGTATCCTAAGAAGTACCGAAATTAATTACAATAATGTTGGGGGTCAGGAAAAGAGTCACGAACTTGTCTCAGTAAGATGCGGTACTGTGAAACCGTCAGAGCTGCTTTTCGCTAACTGCGTCACAAAGCCGGGTGAGGCAAGCGTGCCGAAAAACTACCGAAATAAGTTACATTAATGTTGGGGTCCATACAAAGCGTCGCAAACATCTCCCAGTACGAGATATTAACTCAATATAACTACGCCAGGACGGCCGAGCTGTTTTTCGCTAACTGCGTCACAAGTGTCGGTTTTGTGCCGAAAGCCTAAATTTGCTTGAAATGCGTCGCAGACTGGCAAACAAGATTCCTCACCTTGCCGTAGTCCAATAGTGCAGTGGTGCCGTGTGGAAATGCAGAAGGAACGCAAAAAAAAGGCCGGGAGCCCACCAAACAGGCTACATCCAAAAGAGACGGGTCGCCGAATAGGCGAACTTCCCATGCGCAGCCGTGAATTAACGGATGGGATTAACGCTATGCGTGACGTGTTTCCTGTTGCCAATTTTCACCGAGTGTCCCCTCTTGTTGAATTTCTTTCCTTATGGCGTCGTGGCGATTCCCTCTCTCCTGTTGTGCTACGACCTCAGCAGGTCTACCCTTTTTTTCCGCTCTGCCAACGCCTCCTAGACAGCATAATGCCTGTGCACTTCGACCCATGACGTCATTCTACCTTGCCCGACTACCACAGAATATAATAGGGATGCTCGCTAGTAGGCCGCGGTGATTTTGACGTCACCGCTTTCGTCACGGCGAGTTTGACAGTGAAATTTCAGGTACAAGTAGCATGACATCATGAAGCAGCGTGCGCAGGCCTGCTATCTAGAAGACATTAGCTCTGCGGCGTCGAGGAGTGCTCGTGCCGAGAACGAGAGCGAGCGTGACGTGGCGTCGCGGCGAATGCCCTCTCCCCTCTCGCAACGCCTGGCATGCCATCGCCGCTGCAGGTATTCCCTTTGACCCGCTCTGCTCCGTCGAGGCGCAACTCGTGACGTGGCGTCGCAGCCAATGGCAATGCGAGTTTAGGTGCTGTTTCGATGCTACAGACGACAGACACCGGCTTTTTCGCCCAATGGGCCATTTGACGCTTTCGTATTAATAACTTTTTTTTTACGGTTCGTCGAATATCTGGCTCATACAAATTTCGACGTGAGGCAGTACTGCGAGCTTGATGGATTATATTTCTATCACAAATATCGAAGCATTTATTTATCTAGGAGGTAACGATCATGTGTAATCGCAAGCAGATTAAGTTTGAAATAAGTGGTGCACTTTCCCTAACCTGTTTAATCTAGGTTAATTAAGCCAAGGCAATTACGTGTGTTCGTGCGTGCATGCGTGCGTTTTATCCAGTTATCTGCCGATGTCAGCTCCGATGCCCAGCAGTGTATAAAACAATATTTAGTGAATTGGATGGGCTAACGTCAGGCATCCTCTGTGAGATACCGTATGGGACCCTCCCTGTATGGGATATGGCATATTGTATACAAAGGAAGCCCAAGGCTTTAAGAAAAGCAAAACTGCAAAAATTTACACGCAGCTTGACCGGGACACCAATCGTGAGCGCATGCGCTGTGCCATTGAACGAACGCAGAACACTTATCCCTCCGACAGAACACTGCTGCACAAATAAAGGATGAGATGGCAGGGAAAACAAACTTTCCGTGTATACTTGTCCAAGCGACAGCTCCAGGTTTTCGGAGGTGATAAGTTTGCATTAGTAGGAAATATATTGTCGAAAGAACACAAGGATCGCACCCACACAGGTCAGACCTCTTGTTTCGCATGTGGATTTCAGCAGAATGAACACCAGCGAACAGAACTGCCCAATAGGGCCAAACACATGCGGTCTATTGTCAGTGTTTCAATTTCCTGTGCATTGAATTATCTTTCTCTCCAACCTGTTACATCGTACCTCTAACTTTGCGTCCACATGACTAACAAACTGTCATAGAAACATCATGTCGAATACATAATATCTAAAGCTAACCGTACTCTGGGATACTTAAGGCGACATTTTTCCTCGGACCGTCCGCATTAAAATTACTTATGTTCGTCGTCAGCTAGGGTATGCATAATCGGTTTGGGATTCGGATCACTCGATATTAGCTGATGCAGTCGAAGGCATCCAAAATCGTTCTGTCCGTTTTATATTAGCAATCTACGATCGCAAAGCTAGCGTAACGCAAATTAAAACCTCTCTTACCATCCCATTTTACTAGCTGTTCGCCGGAAGCAAACTCGAATTTGCCTCTTTCGTAAAACGTACTGTCATAACGCATCCCTCCGCTCTCTCATGATCCATGCATCACCACTTAAATCTGCTCGTCAAGATCATTGTAATAAAGTCAAGGCACACTCCTATAACACTGTCACGTGCTCACAGTCATTTCTTCTCAAGACCGCTCTCGAATGCAATAACCTTCCGGAGTCAATAGTGGACATAAGTGATATCCCTTCTCTTCAAAAGTGCTTTAGTTGACATGAACTAGTGATGTCGCGCTGTTTATTTACTTTTTTTGCTCTTTCGTCTAAGTGCCTTCCAGCGAATCATTTTCTGTGCTACAGACTGCTTTTTTCTTTATTCGACTGATGTTAAAGCTTCTTGTGCTTTTATCGTAGCCTTCCAACTGTATAATTTTTCAATTCTATGTTTTTATGTCGTATTCTAGCATGTTTTTGTTCCTTCCCTCCATAACGTATTGTGTGTACCTTGAGGATATTTTAAATAAATAAATACACAAATTAATATAGTCGCAGTTTCGCCCGAAAGGCGAAGCATCGATGGCGATAGCAAATTATTAGGCTGCTACACAAAGTCAGGATAGTCGTTTTACAGGTCGTATAAACTCGCAAACATTCGTCTACTGACTAAATTAACAAGCATGGTGTCACGCGCGCAGAGGCAAACAAACACATCTCACTTCATCACCGTGTAAACTCACTGTCAGAATGGTGGCGTGAGGAGGAGCGGCAGCAGCAGCGAGAGAATTGACATTCGTGCTGCCTCTCGCTTCAACACGAACTAAGCGGCGAGAACACAACGCACACGAAGCAATCAGCCCTCGGCGCACCTAGACTCTACACATCGCAGATTGCTTTCAAGATACGGCATTCTCGACCGCGCTCAGCCGCGCCATACGCAGCCGCCGCAAGAGTAGAATGAGTGTATATAGAGTGTACCAGCTATCATGCATCGCGTTTCTAAAAAGGACGGACTGACCATTTTACGCGATCACAAACAAGTGCAAGTTGTTCACAGTCGAAAGGAACAGCCACTAGTCAATTTTTAGTGACGTCATTCAATTTATTAATTAAGGTAAATTAGCAAATATTTAATTACACCTCTGAATGGTGTGCTGTAAATGATGAATTTGTAGAAAATTGAAAGCAACTCAGAGCTGGCATGTTTTCAGCCAGGTACCTTTTGTCAGTTTATTTATTCCGGGTGATAACGCCGGCAAGAAATGAAAAAAAAATGCATGGCTGTCCTGAAATTGAGAGCAGAGTAAGCATGAAATGGCAGCCGGCAAAGCAGATTGGCTGGAGATAATACTAGCCACAATCTTAAAACGGGTGTAATGCATGTTCGCAACGGCACACCCCACCAAACCACACCGTACCACACCACGCCATACTGCGCACTGGTCCATGTGCACGCTGCTCAGCTAGAAAAAGAAAACGCCTGAAGGAGGCGGCACACAGGGTGGCGCCATCTCTCGAAGCTACGCAAAACCTGCACCGCAGAACTCACGGACCGCTGGCGTTCAAAAGAGCACAAGCAGCCCTGTCTCAGCGCCAAAAGATGACACTGAAGTGTATGGTGCCTTGTATTTACGTTTATAACATCCACCCTATTGGAAATGGCAAATAACACTTCAGCGTACTAGAAGTCTCAGCTTGAGTGATATTGTGAACAAACATTAGGAAGAACTCGGAAGCAATATTTTTTTAAACTTCTTTCGGCAGCAACTAGCGTGTGTACTGCTGTCCTGTACAAAGGGTCGGAGGCCAGAGACTGCCTTTTCTTACGTTTTGACTGGGTGCCCGGGTGATCTCGTTTTGTTCTGGCAACTTGCACGGATAACGGCTCTGGCTTTTGGCACAAGGTAACTCGAAGGTAGCCGACAATGGGAGCTAAAAGCATTTCATGCTTGATATCATGTGGCTAACCACCGAAACGCATCTATAGCAACGCCCTCAAACTCGCTGCACAGGAGTTAATGAGCGCAGTTTTTCCACGACGCACCAACCAGCAGCTGTCGGCAGTTTTTCCTTATGACCACCAAGGCGTCGCGCTGCTGCAGGCGGGACGCGCCAGATATAGCGCCAGCTCTGCCACTAATGCTATGCAGCGTCATTGAGGGCTTTCTGATGCGGGTGGACGGTTAGTCACGTGGTATTTTTCATTTTTCGTGGGCTTTCCTTGCCAGCCGGAAAAAATGTGAGGGCATACGTATCTAGCTGGGAACATGCCAGCTTGCCTTTGCTTTTAATTTCCTACAAGTTCTTAATTGACAGCACGGCGTTCAGAGCGGTAAACAATAATATAGCTCAATTCAATCAATTAGTAAATTGAATGGCATCAACAACAAAATTACTAGCGTATACTCTACTCGACTCTGAACAATACTACACGTGTACTTATCCTTTTCTCGGGGACTGCATTTCAACCACCGACAACATAAAGCTATCGCTCAGCGCAAGACGCGCCTGCATGGTTGGAACTTACTCGAATGTTATCTATAGTTCTATCCGTTGTCCGTTGTCACCAAAGCTTGCGTAATCTGGTTGCATGCGCGACGAGAATTGTGTAGTATTTCCTGGAAGGCACACGGCACTAGCGATTACTCTGGAAACTTCAATGACTGATGTATAAAAGCTTACGCGCTTGCCTCGCTGATCAGATTTTCGATCATCGCCGACTGGGTTCGCCGCTATCGTTGTGCTTTGGGCGTAACTTGTTTTTCTAGGCACAGATTCAGCCAATAAATAGTTTCGCCATTCGCAGTTTTGTTGCTGTGTTCTTGACCGTCACGACCACGTGACAATATGCACTTTGTTATCTTCGCGTAGATATTATCTCGCACTTGGTTATCTATATATAGATATGTTATATGCACTTGGTTATCTTCGCGTATATGGTTATCTTCCCGTCCTTTTTTTTTTAAATGTAGTGCATGATAACTTGGACGCCCTATTTCTTCCTTGCCATTAAAAGCCAGTTGGTGCTAATGTGATTCGAGATATATATTTTTAATAGATGCTGGAGATGTTTGCCTGGCCTATGTGCTTCCATCGTTCGGCCCCCATGTTCACATTGGGATTCCAGAAGCCAAGGGTGGTTTATGAAATTATCCCCTCACATGCAGTACACAACACACACGACGTACGTGTATAAAAGTTGCACAAGCAACAACCCCGCGCACACAAGGTACCAGGTGATCGTGAACATCAGGTTCAGGCCAGTGTTTCAGAAGAAGAGTGAGAGCGCCTTCGTTGTTGCGCGCGAAGCACTGTCGCAAGCTGTGTTCCAATAAACTTCAAGAACGTGGTGCAGCTCGAAGCAGCAGCCACGCAAACTCAAAGCAGGATTGAGGCCTGTACTACTGCGGCCGCAAAGGGCGTGCGCGCGCACAAAGCATGAGTCATGGCGCCCACCGCACTTGGCGTTCGCTTCTATCGAAGTTTGTGGAATAAGTAGTTCGTCTATGCGACGTTCGACAGGAAACGGTGGAGACGTGCATGTCGCGCTCGCAAGGCCACTCGGTATGGGAAAATCACGTGGCTCGATATGCCGATTGGTCTCAATCTAAAGCCGCATGCATGTATATCGCCAAGGAACAAACTAGTTAATAAAAGAATAATGCTGTAATTAAAATTGAATTCCCCAAGTGAGAAATCTCTGCAGTTTTTTTTACGGTGAGTAAAGAGCAGAACTCTGAGTTACAAAACGTTCTATAAAACTTTACCCATTTGTTTTGAAACGCGGACACAACATCCGTGGCACACGTACTTTTTAGTGGAATATATAGAACGTACCTGAGATAACGTTTAGCCAAATGGTGGGATACTCCTTTGAAGTGAATCGCCATTGCGTGTTTGGCAATAGTGAGCATCTCGAATTGACTGTCAAACGTTAGTCTTCTACGACAGTACTGCAAGCGTTTTCCTTTCTTGGTTCAACTGGTTGGTCCCCAGTCTGGGGCCTACGTGTGTTCGTGCGTGCCAGGCCAGAAAATTACCAGGCCCAACTAAAAATTGCTTGGCGTAGTTCTTCTTCATTTTCTTTCTTTTTTTCGTGCGGCGTAGACGCCCGTTTCCCAGCCCCGATTGGCACAGCCGATTCATCCGCGAGCAAGCTCCCTGTCCAAGCACAGCCGGAAAAGTACACCTGTGAGGTGCACCTATTTTTCTTCGGAATAATCAGAGCGACATAAAATCGGTCGGCAGCTATTAGCTTTGACGCCACACGTTTCGAAGAAATGACCGAAGCGGCGCAAAAAAAATATTTCCTAGAACAAATAAGGACAGTGACAGTCCGTTGCGCATCGGGTAGTTGACCTGAAAAGAACAGTTAGACTTTCCTTGTTTTCGTTTTCGTAGTGTTAGTGGCAGATTGCTGTTTAGATATCTCTCACTGATCCGGCTGGAGGAACGTACAAGCCCACGTAAAAGCTGATCTATGACGGAGCTTTTTGAACATCATCTCTCACATTTCCTTGGCTGCATGCGTTGGTTTTCCCTGCGGCATAAATTAAACTATCGCATGCAAAAATTGCGAAAGCAAATGTATAGAATATGTTCAATATTTAAAACAGCGTACGCGCCGACGCTATACCATAATGTGATACTTGTTAAGTGTAGAAAAAAATGGGAAGGTGTCTTAAGGACCGGTTATTCCATAGTCCTAAACATTACACAGGAAAAGAAGGAACGCGGAACAGGAAAACAAGAAGAACATAAAAAATAACAAAATAATAAAGTAAACAACGCACACGCTATATAAAGCAAATGAAAAACACGTAAGTAGCGTCATCACGGGCATCACAACACCGGAAGCACGGCGGCCTACTTATTCGGTGCATCCACCACATGACACTAGCAGAAGTGCACATCAAAACTTGTACGCACGTACATAATGAGTGGAATGCACAACACCGAGCTGGCACTCAACATGGAACTGGCACTCAGAGGCAGTTCACGACACTGCTTTGCACCGTATAGCGCACTGACGGCGCGCCTCTGCACACAGCACACGACCACGGTCAAAACATTTTGTTCAATGCGAGGCGGCGCCTGTCAAGAAGGTTAAATTAATCCTGCACGAGATCTCTCCGTTGGTCATATCGTGGGTATTCCATATAGCGCCTTAATAGTCAAACTAGCTTAAGCTAGCAGTAATTTTAATAAAAACGCTATGCTAGCTACGCAAAATCTGCTTGCACTGGTGGTTTCGGTAGACAAAATTTTCGCGACAAATTAGTCACCAAACACATAATTAACAAAAACGTTCTTTTTTGCTGTATGGTATATCTTTATATTTGAAACATTGAGACAATCATATTTGAATACAACTTCACTCTCTTTTATTCTCCTGGAACCCGCCGCGGTCGCTTAGCGGCTATGGTGTGGCCCTGCTAAGCCCGAGGTCGCGGGATCAAATCCCGAACGCGGCGGCCGCATTTCAATGAAGGCGAAATGCAAAAACGCCCCGGTCCCGTGCATTGGAGGACGTTAAAAATCCCCTGGTCGTCAAAATCAGTTCGGAGGCCCCCACTACGGCGTGTCTCATAATCAAACCGTGGTATTGGCACGTAATACCCCAGAAGTATATTCATAATTCTATTCTCCTGGAGCACTTTTGTCCCGCGACATTCATGATAGCAGCACTGATCCTCCAAGAATGAGTGCTGGGTCCATTACTTTTTCTTATATATAATAATTATTTTCCTAGCTGTGTAACATCTGCGATTACACGGTTTGCGGACGCCTCCGTAGTTTATAAAAACACTAACGCAAGTGGCAGCCAGAACCTTAAAGATGACCTCAATAACGTATCAAAATGCTGCAATGACTGGCTCGTGGAGCTTAATGCTGCGAAATGAAAAAGCATGTTCGTACCCCGTCTACCACACAGCCATAACGCGCACAAGTTTCCTCTTAATGGCACGGCCCTCCCATTTGTCTACGCATCTTGGTATCCACAGTTCCGCGGATCTCTCACGGAAAATGCACGTCGATAAGGTTGCCAGTGCTGCTATGCTCACACCCTAGGATATTTACGTCGTAACTTCAAGGAAGCTTTAGAGAATATTCTTTAGTTTGTGTATATCGTATGCGTGGTTTTGTCGTTGTTATTTATGGCTTTGTGGTTGTTTTTTTTTTTCGTGCACACCAATGTACCAATGTACATCAATGTAATTACGTGTAATGCTAATCGAGTGTATAATGTCGCACCGTATCCCACTTCATTGCGTTTTATGTTACCAGCTTTTCCAAAAATATCTTGCTACTCGTTTCTGTCATACCCGCAAGTGGTGGCCCTGGAATTATCTGAACATGCATAAATAAATCAAATTTGACACTCCGTCGGCTAATGTCGCATTCGGGGACGTGGATCTCGATATAACGACAAGCTCCCGTTGTGACGTAGCTGACTGCGTGTAGCACATCGTTTGCAAGCTGGGCGAAGCTGGGCGAAGCTGGCGAAAGCTACGCTCTCGCTCTTGGCTAGGAAAAACAAGCAGCGACTGACGTTGCCTTTTGCGCATGTTCCCTCATCGCTTGACGTTGGGGCGAAATCCACGCCCCTAAAATGCGAAGTTGGCTGACTGAGTGCCACATTTGATTATGAATATCTAGAAACAGAAGCGCTCGAAGATAAAAAATATGTCTTCAAATGCGATTGCCTTAACGTTTCAGATATAAGAATGTACCATAATCGTGATATAGCAAGAACATTCATTAAGAAAGTGTCGTTAATTATGCGGTTGATGACAAAAATTGTTCGCGAAAATTGTGTCTGCCCAAGTCCATAAGCCATCTGTGCGAGCAGATGTTGCGCAGCTAGCATCGCGTTTTCATTAAAATTATCATTAGTTTACCTTTGAAGACCCTGTATATACATACGTTACACTGAAATGTCAGAGTGGTCGCAGAAACCATAGTCTGCCCGCGATGATCTTCTCTAAAGCGACAGAATTTGTCGTTGTTGTTGCTGTGCAATGAATTGTACAACGTACATGAGTTCTTATTGGAAACAAGCTGCTTTCTTTTTCAAAATACGTATTTTTTTTATAAAACGGCTATGAGCATAGAGAACGTGACACTTTTCTAGCGAAGTCTTAAAGCGAAGCGGACATATTCATTCTAAACAGCGCCAAAAAACACATTAACAAGGAAGACCACAGGACCAGCGCTGTCTCCCAACATCATTATTGAACCCCGCACGAATATGCACTATTCACAACGGTGTTAAAGAGAGAAAGGAAGAAAGGGAAGGCGAGTCATCGTCAATCAGCTGCCGCTGCGCATGTGTCAAACGTAAAACCATACAAATGTAAAATACACAATAGGTACACAATCGAAACTGATTAACTTCTATGGAACTTAAGTTCGTTATTGCAAAGAGCTATACAGGTTGTCCTGCGTAACTTGAGCCAAAGTTTAAAAAATTAAAGGCACCCCGGACGCGAGTTGTACCGAATACATAATGTTGGCACTGGCCTAGAGTTACTCAGGCTATTTTTTATTTGCCCCTTAAGTAACGTATTAGTTATGTTTAATTAGTCATGCTTTAAGTATTGGCTGCAGACCCCAAGTGTGATGCGCAAAGTTGTAGAGCACCTTGGGAAGCTTCTCAATAAATTGTTTCCAACACGATATATCTCACGTGGTCCTTTTTTCCGCGTACCAAAGAAAGCCCGCGAAATGTGAAGAAATACCACGTGACGGGGCACTTGCGCATTGTTATTGCGTGCTCTCAAGCGTACGATGGATGAACAAGGTCGGCTGCAGCGAGACTGGCCCACGACAGGGCGTTATTTCCGGTGTAGGTATCTGGGCATACGGCTCTTATCGCATGACGGTGCAAATTCATGCTGCTGGCCGAGCGTTGCTGAAACAATGAAGTGTCTAAGGCCACGAAAAGGAAAAGCCGAAAGCAGCATTTTGATTCGGCTTTAAAGAAGGAAAGGGCGAAGCGCGTGGGCACGATGGAAGGCGATGACGGCTACTACAATTTTGCCTTTGTACACAAATTACCTTGTAGTGGTATTGAATTGAACGATGATGCTACAACTTTAAACCTTAGGGCTCGAATAACAGCGGATAAATCCCACGGGGACAAAACTAACCAATGGTAAAAAAACCTTGGCTATATTCTAGAAAGATCACGTCGCAGTATTGGGCATGGCTGCGTCTGGCTTGCCGCTTGTGCACCGTGACCGGCGCGTCAGTCCCTGAGAGAGTGCGCCTGCAGGCTGTTTCAGTCTACCGGATGTAGATCCTACCTTATGTACCTCGTTTGAACCAATCCCAGCGAACTGCAATATATCCAGTGCTCCTCAGGCGCCCGTATCCCTGCGTGTTCTGCGCAGCAACGCTATTTCGCTCTGACCAACTTTGAGCAGGAGATATGGCTTACTCCAAAGATGAAAGAGCGGATATGGTTTTGGCGCTAGGTGCGTCAAGTGGACATAGAAGGCGCGCAATTGAGCTATTTCAACGCTGGCATCTAGGTACGCGTCCGAGCTCAATGACGATTGTGCGTGCATATGAAACGATGAGACAGACTATGACTTTTACGAAGAAACGACATAAATCTTCAATCCTAGGCGAGGTCATGGAGACAGATATTCTGTCAAAGTTTCCTTCAGACCCACATGCAAGTGTTCCTAGTGTGGGTGCTGAAGATGGAGTGTCAAAGTCTTCAATGTGGAGACTACTTAAGAGGCGACTTCATCCGTATCACGTGCAGCTGCACCAGATATTGGAGCGCCGCGATTTCCAAAATAGAAAGGACTTTGCAAACTGGATTATAATCAAGACGGAAGAGGACCCAGGCTTTGTCAACAAAGTACTGTGGACCAATGAAGCTACCTTCTCCCGTAATGCCCAAGTGAACATCTACAACGCTCACTATTGGAACGACGAAAACACTCACTGGGTTTTGAAGACACATCACCAATATCAGTGGTCAGTTAATGTGTGATGTAGCATTTACCGTGGCACTATGATTGGCCTCGTTTTTTTTGATAACACGCTTACAGGCGAAATATACGTCAACGACATCTTTGATGGGGCACTTGAGGATTTTCTTTGCGAAGTTCCATTGGCTAGGATCAATAATATTTGGTATCAGCATGATGGTGCTTCCGCGCACGGCAGCACCAAAGCTTGCAAATGGCTGCAAGAAGTATTCCCACAGAAATGGATTGGACGGCACGGGCCCATTGCTTGGCCGGGACGGTCGCCAGATTTAACTCCCCTCGATTTCTTTCCCTGGGGCTACGTCAAGAATCAAGTATATCGGACACCAACCACAACACTAGACAATCTAAAATAAAAAATAAGACAAGTAGGCAACTTCATCCATGATACCATGATCAAGAACGCCTCGGAAAATGTGCCTATGAGATGCGAAATGTGCATTGCAACAGATGGTGACCTCTTCGAACACGCATTATGATCAAAGGGTGCTTTTCGGATTGAAGGTCACTGGAAAATCATTCCGGCACCTAACATCGCCTCCCCACCCAACCCCATTACACTCCGTCGGTAGGCTGCCAGCTCTTGCCCGTTTCAAGAATCAAAAACTAAAGCTATGTTCTTGTTCTCTTTCCTCTCCTTAGACGCTTTATCGCTTCGGCACCGCTAGGACAGAAGCACGCATTTGCACCGTCATGCGATAAGAGCCGTATGCCCAGATACCTACACCGGAAATAACGCCCTGTCGTGGGCCAGTCTCGCTGCAGCCGACCTTGTTCATCCATCGTACGCTTGAGAGCACGCAATAACAATGCGCAAGTGCCCCGTCACGTGGTATTTCTTCATATTTCGCGGGCTTTCTTTGGAACGCGGAAGAAAGGACCACGTGATATATACCAAGTTGGAAACAATTTATTGAGAGGTTTCTCAAGATGCTCTACAACTTTTCGTATCACAGTTGGGGTCTGCAGCCAATAATTAAAAGTTGATTAATTAGGCATAACTAATTTGTTAGTTAAGGGGAAAATAAGAAAATAGCCTGAGTAACTCTAGGCCAGTGCCAATATTATGCATTCGGTTCAACTCGCGTCCGCACTGCCTTTCATTTTTAAAACTTTCGCTCAAGTTACGCAGGACAACCTGCAGAAGGGTCGCTTACGCAAGTGGCTCCTGACTCTCATATTGAAAAGGCCTCAAAAATTTCCCTGGTCATCTGATTGCCGTGCCTTTTAACACCCGTATGTCTTCTAGGCGGGGTGAGCAGCCACAATTTGCGCAATGAACAGCTAGATTAATACCGGTCTTAATCTTGAGACAGTGTGCATACTCACGTAAACGTTGATTAAGGCAGCGTCCCGTTTGCCATAAGAGAGTGCAGCCGCATACTTTGCCTCTAATAAGGCAAGTTAGGCAAGACTAGAAACATATGGGTAACAGCGCAAACAGACCACCACAAAAAGAGAGGCACGTACACACAAGCGATGACTAACGACTGGTTTTATTGGCAAGGATAGCACACCTTATATATGCCAGAGTGAAGCAAGGGAAATGAAGGGGAAAGCATGTGAAGAGTGATAGCGGACCAACAACGCAAGGGCAATGTAGACAACCAAGCGCAACAAAACGCAAACAATTATTTTCCTTTTTCTTTTTGTTTGCAATCAGAACCCCCGACAGCCGCATCCACAAGATGAAATTCAGCATCAAAGAGAGCAAGGAAAGGAGTGCTAAAGCACTTGCTGCCAAATTTTCTAATGTGGTAGGCTTCTAAATTGATGCACGCGGTCTTGTCAGCGCTCTTTCCTAGAAGCGTCGTGTCTTTCAACCGGGCCACACAATCCGTACACTTGCTAACGTGGGCAACTAGATGTGCGTATTGATATTCTTTTTTTTCAGTTTTTGAGCGTGTTCCCCTAAACGGTCATTAAAACAGCGACCATTTTCGCCGACAAGAAACATCCCACATGACATGGGAGAGCAATACACCACTCCAGTGGAGCATTTAACTAACGGCGGTTGGTGGTTCTTCTAGCATCCACGTTTTCTGGCGTTGCAGATACGTCGACACAACTTTCCCAGCTTAACTCCTAGACAATCAAGAGAGGAATAGCGGTGTTGTGTATGGAATCGGCTCTCCAAAAATTGTGCCCACCTCAGATTAAGCCCAGTTTTAATAATCAGGTAAGCCGTCTTTTGGCTGCAGGGTTCAATTCAAACGTGAATCAGGATGTACAAGGGCTGAGGATCAACGGAAGGCACCTAAGCCTGAGGTGGTCCATACATCCGTAAATTTTCCCAGAATATTAGGGTGGCAAGTACGCAAGGCGTGCCAATTGTTTCTCTGCCCCAAATAAGCTGGGAAAGTTGCGTCCACGTTATCTGTAACGCGAGAGAACGTGGATGCCAGAAGAACCACCAACCGCCGTTAGTTAAATGTTCCACTGGAGTGGTGTATTGCATTCCCATGTCATGTGGGATGTTTTACGTTGGCGAAACTGGTCGCTGTGTCCATGACTGTTTAGGGGAACACGCGCAAAAACTGAAAAAGAAAACTCAGTGCCCTTCCACTCTGTGAAGAAGGATGACCATCGAAGCTGTGTATGTGGGCCCCTTAATAGCGAACTGCACTTCCGCCGCGGGTCGGCCCGGCACTGCACTATCTTCGGGATCGGCCCACGTATCGGGAGTGCTTAACGACTGCTTCACCTCCACCGCGGGTCGGCCCGGCATTGCACTATCTTCAGGATCGGAATACGTCTGGGGAGTGCTTAACGCCTGCTTCACCTCCGCCGTGGGTTGGGCCGCTGTTGCACTATCTTCGGGATCGGCCCACGTATCGGGAGTGCTTAACGCCTGCTTCACCTCCACCGCGGGTAGGCCCGGCATTGCACTACCTCCTGGATCGGCCCATGTACGGGGAGTTTTTTGCTTACCACGCCAACGACACGAAAATTTTCTTGAATGGTAAAGGTATACAGCTCTGTTGTAAAAACTAGATGATAAATACGCACATTTAGTTGCGCACGTTAGCAAGTGTACGGATTGTGTGGCCCGGTTGAAAGAGACGACGATTCTAGGAAAGAGCACTGACAAGACCGCGCGCATCAGCTTAGAAGCCTACCACATTAGAAAATTTGGTAGCAAGTGCTTTAACACTCCTTCCCTTGGTCTGTTTGATGCTGAATTTGATCTTCTGGCTGTTGCTGTCGGGGGTTCAGATTGCAAAGAAAAAGAAAAAGGAAAATAATTGTTTGCGATTTTTTGCGCTTGATTAGCTGCAGTGCACTAGCACTGTTGGCACGCTATCACCCTTGGCATATTTTCCCCTTCATTTCCCTTGCATCACTCTGGCATATATAAGATGTGCTATCCTTGCGAATAAAACCAGTTGTTAATCAGCGCTTGTGTATACGTGTCTCCCTTCTTGTGGTCATCTGCTTGCGCTGTTACCCATATGTGCCAAGATGAACCAACTCGCCTCCCAAAAGAACAAGCAGTGATGTAGGGAACGTGATCTTGGATTGTAGCGCGAAGTGACACGGACACAGACTAGAAGCAGACAGGACGAGCGCCAACTCTCAACAAATGTAGGGGAGACTATTGAAAGAAAATTCGTTAATTAGCTTTTCTTTATTTTAACTATGCCCTGTCAACAAAATAACATGAAATGGGAGTAAACAGCTCGTCCCGTATCGCATCCCCGTTTCTGTTTTTTTTTTTTCATTCTGCGTACCAGTCGTGTTAAAAATTTACTCCCCTGCTGGCCGTGATGTTGCATGTAAAAACAGGAGTGTATATATATATATATATATATATTGTCACGTAGTGGTGACGTTGAATAACACAGTAGCAATACTGTGAACGACAAAACTAACTTTTATTGGGCGAACCTGTGCCCACAAAACAGGCTACACTTACAGCACAACGGTAGCGGCGAACACGGTCGGCGATCGTCGAAAATCTGATCAGCGGGTCAAGCGCGTAGGCTTTTATACAATAGCCGAATGTTCCAGACTAATTGTTGGGACCCGCCTGCCTTCCACAGAGTTCTACACCATTCGCGTCAGGCGATGAAATCAGATAACACAAGGTTCGGCGACAACAGACAGCGGATAGAAGCATCGATAACTTTCCAGAAACTTCGGACACACGTAGGCGCGTCCCACGCTGCGCGATTACATTTGTTAGGCGGCGAAACGTGGTTGCCCGATAAAGATAAGTACACGTGTCAATATCATCCATGTGAAGCTTGTTGAGGAGGACAGTCGGACTATTTTTTACTCCCTTCACGAAGTTTCTGCCGCTATTCATGAGATTTATTCCTGAGAGCTCGCCAGTTATGGCACCAAGTGTCGTGCTTTCGAGAATATGCCGCCTCATCTTGAATCGGTGGAACCCCATTTCCTCGTAGCGTAGGAAACCAAAACGGCAAAACGTCGCGATGGCTGCTTCGCCACGGCAGCGGGATCTTCGGCGGAAGTGAAACAGGCATAATGCTTGCACGCACGCGTAAACAAACAAACACGGCCATGCTCCGCACACAGCTTTCACTGCTCAGCTAACGGACAATGCAGTTCAGTTGTGCGCCCAAGCAAGGCACTTACCGGTTCCGCGCTGCCGTACGTGCTTCCCTGTGACGCCCGCTAAAGTCAACACAGCAATATGTTCGCCGATGTGTGGCCACGGCATGTTTTCCGGTGGCGTGGCCGTGCCCGTCGCTGAGTATAGGCTTAACTGAAAGGGACGGAGCTTGTGAAGGGTTGCGGAGTATAATGGTAGAAGTCAATCACGTGATCTTGAGCAAGGTTCTAGATTACGTAGTTTTAAACTCCCTATGGATGGTTTCTATTCACATGATCTAAATCTCCGTACATCGTAAAGTTGGGGAATGGCATTCTTTTACCACGTTCCTTAGAGGTGGTAGTAAAACAGTGTAATGTAGCGCATTTTACTCCAGCATTTCAATGCAACATTTTAGTACAAGGGAGTTTTCGAAGTGCATGAGCGGCGAAAACACCTGTCTCGGCTAATTTTTGCTAACAGTGGGGGGCCAGTTGTTTATAGGGCAAATTTGGAAGCAGTCACATTTCAATGCATCTATTTTTTTTAATCGCACCTAATTCGACATAGTCACCGTCCAATTTCAACGTTTCATCCATGCAATATCGAAACCGAGCAAGCCGGGAGTGCAGAAAATGCAGTGCCGCTATTTCGCCAGACGAAAACGCCCAGTGGTGAAGTGCAGACCGCATTCTGCGGCAAATATTAATAACGGCACGTCACCGCAGATGCTTGCCAGGTCAAACATGGCGTGTCAGGATCTACCGCAACGTGGAGTAATTCAAACATCGTCGCACCTTATATCAGCCTTTATACCACTTGTAAACTTTCAGATATCCCTTTTAGTATGCCCACATCTTTTCTTTTTTCTATCATTCATTACCCCCTTTTCTTCATTACTTTGTTGCTACATGTTACGCACTGTTCCTATTTCTCTGCATCTCTCTCTTCTTTTCTTTATTGAAATGTAGAAACATGGAAAGGTAGGGCTACGTCAAAGCCGGCAATTCCGAATTTCCAGATTCGTTACGCAAGCAAAATAAAAAAGAAAAGGAAAGAAGAACATTTCAGAAACGCGATAAACACACGAACACAAGCACGCAAAGATTATCTCGTCTACGGGCAGTAGCACCGAAAGCACAGTCCAGTAACTATAGGATTGGCACAGAAATGTAGGAGTCCACACAAGTTCCTTCGTGTATACATATAAGGATAACGCCACCACGAAATCAGCTCGTTGACAAAGAGCCACAATGTAGAAGACAAAACGTTAATTATAGGCAGTCTATAATATTAGCTTCCATTAAAAAATCACGAGGGGCAATTAACGGTGTCTCTCTGCTTATCAGGGCATGACCACGGTCCAAACACTTCGCTCACTGTGAGAGCACGTCTGTCAACGGTGTTCAAATGGTCCGTGAGGCGAAACCGGTGTTGGTCCTATTGAGTGCACTGTACGATAACATGCTCTGCTGAAGCGTCGAAGTTACTACAATGGGTCGACGTTCGTCTGTTGATGCGACACTCTTGGTGCGAAGCACGCATGGCTGCATTTCAACTTCAAATCGCATTCGTATGATACATTATCGCAGGAAAAAAAACAACTTTCGGTGGTAATGATTACCAGTATCTATGCTTTAATTTTCGACTGCCTTGTTGACCTCACGATGCCCTTGAATGAAAATATGCGAGCTGGTTGCACCCGGAGCAACACATTAGCGGTTGTTTACAGTGCGCCACGACGCGCACATAAGCACATATATTACATGCTGGACAGGAATTTCATCATTTTATGACGGTGTCCATAGACAAAGAGAGAGAGAGAGAAAGAGAAAAGCCAACACGAATATTCCTGTCACTCAATCACCACAAAGAACGAAACAAAATGACACTATCCGTCTAACAAACAAAGGATTATGGTGCACGCAGGTGTCACGCGATTCTTCTATTGCCCGGCAAGGCAATTCTCGGAGAGAGCGTGCCCCGCTAATGTATTGTGCGACGTCGACGCCCTCGTCGTGTCGGCGCCAGTATTCTCGTACGCGCTGCTTCTCGTGAATATACGAACGACGTCGGAGCGTCTCCCTAGCTTACGAGGAGAAAACAGCGCTAAACGGCAGGACAGAGAGAGGGACGGCGGCGCTGCGGTCCCCCTGTTCGTCCAGTCGTTTAGCGCTGTTTTCTGCTCGTAATCATGAACCAACCAGCCGAAATGCGTACTCTTCTGTACTCGCCTCCCTGATGTTACATTTTAATGACATCATTCCAGTTTGCAGTGCTTTCCGCGCATCACTGCGTTCTGTTCGCAACGAACGTGGCCATGACTCACGCGGCTCAGTTCGCCTATCCATGTGGTAGATGCTTTCAACATAAGGTGCAGACCTGTTGCCACCTCGTAAGTTCACGCCTGCTGTTCAAGGGATGTGCACCATTCGCCGCCTGGGCCATATAGGTGGCGCTGGCTAAAGCTGTCAGAACTAATACTTATACACAATACAAATACACAAGAAACTGCACGGGAAGATAGTCGTTGCGGTTTACCCCTGAGTGGTAAAGCACCGCACTCGTAATGTGGAAGATGTGGGTTTGGCTTCCACTTTCATTCGCATTGCCCGTATTAGTTCTACATTTCAAATGATAATAATAATATTTGGGGTTTTACGTGCCAAAACCACTTTCTGATTATGAGGCACGCCGTAGTGGAAGTGGAGGACTCCGGAAATTTTGACCACCTGGGGTTCTTTAACGCGCACCTAAATCTAAGCACACGGGTGTTTTCGCATTTCGCCCCCATCGAGATGCGGCCGCCGTGGCCGGGATTACATTTCAAGTGAGAACATCAGGTAATTTCCCCGAGGCTTTCCTTGACTTCATATACGATTCTAACGTAGGTGCGCGTTGTGGTAGTTAGCATGTGTGTTCCAACAAAAATAATTTGCGCCTTATTCGTTTAAAGAACGTTGTCTAATAAATACGAGCGCTAACTGCTTAAACTGAGGTAGGCAGCAACTACAAAAATCTAGGCGTACCTGCAAGTAACCAGTTGAATGTGAGTTCTTTATGTATGCACTCATGGTATGGATGATAAGTGTGTTTGGAGGGAACCTTCCAAACTGACGTTGCGCTTTTTCCAGAGGCCCTCGCGATTTCTCTTACGCTTACCAATGGATTTAATGAATACATTCTTGCGCCAAAAATGAAAATAAAGACTGGGGAGGGAGAGTATGAAACGACAGATCAAGCGCTTAACTTCAACTGATTTTATTCTTACAGCAGGGCAGGGAGAATGAACAAATGCGCATGCGTGCATCGGTGTTGCCTATAGCGATTAGAGTGACGTTTTTAACAGCTGCATCTCGTTTTCAAACAGAAAGACAGACGTATCACTAATAAAACTCGTGCCTCTCTCTTTTATGTGATATGCCTCCAAACGTTTACTTGCTAATGTATCACCGCTCCTGCCAAGTATCTTTATCTCACGCAGTAGTGGCTGGCATCTGCCTTCCAGGCAAACCATGCAATGCGCAGATAAATGCGCATTACCTTTGTAGATTACAAACAATTCATGCTCCCGGGACCGGTCATTCGCACATCTCGCCGTTTGTCCAACGTACGACTTCCCACATTTCAGCGGTATCTCGTATACAACGCCCGTCGCACATTTATTTATTTATTTACAAATACTGCTATCCCATGAATTGGGACATTGCAGGAGTGGTACAGAAGATTATACATAAACAATATTAGGAAAGTGCATGATTACAAATCTGAGTGCAAAGATTTACAGAGAAAAGAGTACAGTATCATAAAGAAAATACATGATTAGGCAATTCGAGCACAAAATGATCAACAGACATCTCACGTAATGTGCCATTTAAATCGTTCCACAATTCGACTGTGAAAGACGTACTGTCTAGTGTGCTTTTTCTGGCATCCTGACTTTTTGTCAACGCGGCTTATGCGCGGACACAGTCCAGCCAACTTGGGTAGCACCGAGAAAACAACGGGCACACCAAACCTAGTAGCGACTTTCTTCAAGTTGTGGGAAAACTTGCGGATTAACGCTGACATATATACGCTAGGACAGTGATGTCAACGTCCATATTTTCTTTGGCAGGACGGATTGGCCGTGGTTACTTAGTGGCGTCGGCATTGCGCTGCTAAGCACGAGGTCGCGGCATCAAATATCGGCCTCGGCTGCCTCATTTTGATGGGGGCGAACTGCAAAACACTCGTATACCGTGGATCGGGTGCACGTTAAAGAACCCCAGGTGGTCAGAATTAATCCGGAGTACCCCGCTACGACGTGCAGTATAATGATATTTTGGCTTTGGCACGGAAAACTCCAGAATATTTTTTTTTTTTGGGGGGGGGGGGTCGTTTTTTTTCATTTTTTTTTCCTGAAACCTGGACAGACCCGGTACATGGAACGCAAGAGGTTGAACACAGCCCCGGACGTGGCACGCGCAGGTATACGGTGATCTAGATAATCGGCCGCATACGGTAGCGAAGTAAAGTCTGTGTCTTCCTTAACCCTCATATAGTACATACTGGGGACCACGATGCCCTCCTTTTGAGCTAACGAAAACTGCGGCTGCGTTCATTATGCTGATTTCGCAAGCCCCAAAGTCAAGTGACCAAAGCGGCATTTTTGCAGGTTTGAAGGACGGACCTTTGTTCTCACTGTTGTGAGCCTGAAAGTTCGCCCATGCGTTCAATTATGCACAGGATGAAGTGTCATTCGCGTGTTACTGCGCTCCCTGGAGATTGCCGTGTGCGGAGCAATGAGAAAGGAAAAAAAGTTGCAGTACGCGACTATCAAAATGTGACCAAAAAAGTTCACTGCCGGTTTAAGTCAAAGCTACCGTTTTTCGTTGTTTAGGCCGTGGTCATCGCGTGCAAATTTGTTTCAAAATAAGCTGACCCGAGCGACATCGCCCACTACGTCGCTGTCGTGTGCAGGAATTTGGGTCACTGACCCCTGGTGCCATCTGTCGGTCGCGCATGCTGTGTGAGCGTCATTCAATGAGAAAAGAATTTCAAAAATTTAATACAGAGTAACGCTTTCTTATACACCCACTTTTCGGCACTATTGGAAACTCCGTAGCGATGTTTAGAAATTCATACCGGAAAAATGCGCCTTCATCAGCCCGAATCACTGAAAAGACGTAATCGCTATGACTCCCTCTTCGCACGTGTGAAGTTTCGATTAACTGTGCAAAGTTTCTGTGGTTAAAAAGGCGCTCTTTCTAAGCTGCGCTGCAGTGAAGCCACTTTACCGGCATGCGTTTTTTATGCGAATTAACATAAGGCAGCCGAAAACACATGAAATTAGCAGCGCTTTCATGTAATGTAGCATTTGTGAAAGTTGAAAACCTATCTCGAGAACCCTAAGGGGCAAAAAACTCGTTTCAAGTGAGATAGATCCACAATTTCGCCGCCCCCGAACAGCAAAGCACTTGTGTAATGCACCAACGCAACGCATAGGATAAAGCTGTGAACGAAGAAGGCGAAACAAGTTTCCTGGTAAGTAATGAAATGAATAAAAGAGTACTTTCCACATAGGAGGTACTAAAGAGATACAATGACCCCTACAAAGGCGAAAAAAAATGTTTGGGTTACTCCTGTTGAGGAATATGCGAAGCAACCCCAATGTTCCAAATGCCTGGGTGTGGCAACCTAAGCTGGGTTAATGTAACAATTTTATCCCAATGCTATTCCTTCTCGCGCTTCGACACTGCTCCGTGCGGCGATTCGCCGACGTTACCTCCGGGATCCATCGGTCGTGAACGGTGGATGATACGAAAGGAACATAATCGAGCGAAAGGAATCCTTGAATTGTACCGGCCCTATTGTCGAGAGCGTCGATGTCAAGGTGAACGAAAACGCATTCCTCAAGTCTAGTGGTACACGGCTAAATAAAGCAGACGTTAAAATAGTTCCGTTCTCCACTCTGCGATATGTCCCCGTCTCTATACAAGCGTAAAGGTGGCGAATAAACCTTCGTATGCTGCGCGTCATGCGAAGTTTACAGGTTCGGATCCCACCGGCGGAAATGATTTTTTTTTTTACCTTCCGCTTTAAGAACATGATTTTTTATGACGAACTAAGACTTGTGCCCCTCGGTTCCTTTATTCTCGCTACAGCTACAACATACCAATATATATATATATATATATATATATATATATATATATATATATATATATATATATATATATATATATATATATATATATCGAAGTAGAACCTTCTATGTGGATGAAACCAAGTGTATGTTGTTAGCAGCTACCACAACAGACCTCAGCTCTAGAGTGCACCAGAGTACGGTTGAGTGGGACGAACGGCTGG
This sequence comes from Dermacentor variabilis, assembly GCF_050947875.1. Taxonomy (NCBI): domain Eukaryota; kingdom Metazoa; phylum Arthropoda; class Arachnida; order Ixodida; family Ixodidae; genus Dermacentor; species Dermacentor variabilis. The sequence goes on from NC_134568.1 coordinate 213,360,878, forward strand.
GCGCGGCGCATGCTTTGCGGCGAGGCGCGCGACGACGAAAAATGCTGCGGCCGCGCTGCGATCGAAGTGGATTGGGCCGCGTCGAGGTGGCGCCGTTGGAAACTGCTGACGATCCTACTCGGCGGGGTTGTTCGTACTGCTTGGCGCGCTGCTGTTTACGATCATGCCACTCAAATGGTGTTTATGATTGGATATGACATGTATTTATGCTTTAGGACTAGATGCCTTTCTTTCGCTTCTTTATTTCATTTTATTTATTTCTAATGCCGCTCGGTGACTGCGCGTGCATTGCGGACGCAGTGTCGGCTTTCATTCTACTGTGTTGTTGTACGGCTCCCTTTGGAGAACAAACATGTTTCCTGTTCTTCAAGCAGTATATATCTCTCGTGTGCATTTTCGCGCATATAGTTCTTCATCAGTAGGTCTTGCAAAACGCTGACGGAAAAAACGCATGTAAGCTTCGATCCGGCTTGCCGCTTCAAACAAATAAAACATATCGGCCCCATCCGGCGCCCTGTACTCATATTTACGGAAAGTATTCTTGTAGAAACAGAACAAAAAACTGCAGTGCAACATTCCATTCATGTTTTCGTCTTCTCGCGTAACAGAACGCGGAGTAATTGCATGGCACGGGTTCTTTTATTACGGTCGGCACTCGGCCACTGAAAACAGCTTTAGGTAGCTATTATACTTGCTGATCTTTGGCCCGTAAGCTGTGTGAAATGTTTTGTCCAGTCCATGCTTAACAACAACAAATGTCACTGCCGTTCCACTCTGTGACGAAGGATGCCTAGCGATGCTGTTATGTGGGCCCCTTAATGGCGTACTGCACCTCCGCCGCGCGTCGTCCCGGCAATGCACTATCTTCGAGATTTTTTTTTTCTATGCGCGGAAACGATGGTGGGGAAAGTAGCCCTATAACAGTTTCGCTGTTAAAAAAAGGGCGGCGCTGTGAGTGAGTGAGTGAGTGAGTGAAAGAACTTTATTCGGTCCATAGAAGACGTAGGGGAGACGCCGCGCCACCCTGCTAGTCCCACGTAGGGACCGCCAAGCCGAGCTGGACGGTCCAGTCGCGGGAACTCTGGACAGCCAGAGTTTTGTCGTTGAGTTCGGGGCTGCCCAAGAGCGCAGCCCACCTATTCTCGCTGAAGGAGGAGCCGATGGCTTCACACTCCCACAACACATGGTCCAATGTTGCCGTTAGTCCACAGGCATAGCAGTCCGCACTGAAATACCTTTCAGGGTATATTGCATGAAGGACCGCAAGGTTAAGATACGCACGGGCTTGTGAAAGTCGAAGGGTCACCGCCCGCGCCCTGCATAAGGCAGGGTGCGCATAAAGCAGGGTGCGGAAGGAGGAATACCCGTCTTGACACATAATAGTGTGTGGTAATCTCATTGAACGTGATCAAGGCTTCCCCGCGGGGCAGGGTAACTGCGGAGGCGGCCCAGTCAGTGATTCCTCGCGCGGTCTCGTGCGCGCCCTCGTTAGCCTTAGAGGAAGAGCCCTCGGTCGACCCCAAGTGAGTGGGAAACCACGTGAGAGAATGGAGAGAGATACTTTGGCGCTTTGGAGAAAGTGGAGGGCCTGAGGAGAGACCATCCCGGTTTAGTAGGCCTCAATGGCTGCCTTCGAATCGCTATATACTGCGTCTCTGCGACCATCGAGCACAGTCAGCGCGATTTCAACCTGTTCAGCTACCACGGGCTCCGAAGAGCGTACCGCAGCAAGTGAGCCTGGAGTTGGAGTCCACGATGGAGACGGCGAATGCCTCTTGTTGGACATAAGTCGCGGCATCCACGAAGCTTGCCTCAATGTGGTTGTTACGATTACAAAGAAGGCGCCAAATAAAACAACAGAGATGTTGTTCTGTTGTTTTATTTGGCGCCTTCTTTGTAATCATGCATAACCAACTTACCCACCAGCACGTGCTCAGTGGTTGTTGCGGACATGCTCGAGTTGAGCTGTACCCCTGGCCCGACGTCTGCCGACGTTGTTTGCGGGGTGCATAATGCGGGGAATATTGGACGCGATGTGCAGTTGAGACCTGATGTCACTGGGAATCCGCATGGCGTCGGGTCACTGGTCGACAAGGCTGAGGCACATCTCGTCGAGTACCTTGCGGCCCGCCGGGGTGCCGGACGGCCTGAGCAGCTGTGAGCGCTCTTGCACCTCGATTATTTCTTCGAGCGTGTTTTTGACTCCGAGCTTGAACAGGTTTTCGGTGTGAGTGCTTACAAGTAAGCCGAGGGCAAGCTTAAAGACCTTTCTGATGAAGGAATTGAGCTTGTTCCTTTCTGCAACATGCCAATTGTGGATGGCCGCCGAGTATGAAAGGTGTCAGAGCACAAAGCATGTATAATGCGGATGAGATTGTCTTCCTTGATTCCCTGGTGGCTGTTGGCGATCCTCCGGATGAGGCCGAGAGCACTCTCCGTCTTGGCGATGATCTTTCTGAGTGCGGTTCCATTGGCACCGTTAGACTCGATATACATCCCCAATATTCGGAGCGAGTCCGCTCTGGGCACCGGGGACCCATCCACAGTGAAAAGCCGTATTTCGCTTTCGGACGCCGGTTTCCAATCACGATGGCCGCCGCCTGTGGGTCTTTTCTTGTAGAGAAGTAATTCAAACTTGGATGGAGGACATCTGAGCCCAGGTGGGGCGGAGGAAGCGCTCGGTCGCATCGATGGCGCGCTGCGTGGCGTCCTCAACTTCGCCGTCGCTCCCGCCAACGCACCAGATGGTGATGTCATCTGCGTAGATGGTATGGTTGATTCCTTGAATCTTCGTGAAGTCCTTGTAAAGCCCGATCATTGCGATGTTAAATAATGTTGACGAGATGACTAAGCCCTGAGGCAGGCCCCGTGAACCGAGGGTGATCTCTTGCGAGAGGTATCCTTCGATCTTGAGCTTGGCAGTTCTCTGGCTAAGGAAGGGTCGGACGAAGTCGTAGGCCCTTTTCCCGAGCCCGACGCCGGCAAATGACTGGAGAATGAATTCGTGCGCGATATTGTCGAAGGCCTCCTGCAAGTATAATCCAAGGATGGCTCCTGTATCTCCTGTGCTGCGGTCGACGATCTGATGCTTTATCAGCTTCATGGCGCCTTGTGTCTACTGCTGTGTTATTGTACGGTTCTCTATGGAGAAAAAATATTTTTCTTGTTCTTCAAGCAGTATATATCTCTCGTGTGCATCTTTGCACATATAGTTTTTCATCAATAGGTCTTGCAAAACGCAGACGGAAAAAACGTGTATAAGCTTCGATCCGGCTTGCCGCTTCAAACAAATAAAACATATCGGCCCCATCCGGTGCCCTGTACTCATATTTACAGAAAGTATTCTTGTAGAAATAGAACAAAAAACTGCAGTGCAACATTCCATTCATGTTTTCGTCTTCTCGCGTAACAGAACGCGGAGTAATTGCGTGGCGCGGGTTCTTCTATTGCGGTCGGCTCTCGGGCGCCGAAAACAGTTTTAGGTAGCTATTATATATGCTGATCTTCGGCCCGTAAGCTGTGTGAAATGTTTTGTCCAGTCCATGCTTAACAACAACAGCAAAAGAAAACTGAGTGTCCTTCCCCTCTGTGAGGAAGGATGGCCAGCGAAGCTGTGTATGTGGGCCCTTAAATGGCGAACTGCACCTCCGCCGCGGGTCGTCCCGGTATTGCACTATCTTCGGGATTGTTTTTCTACACGCACACACGATAGTGGGGAAAGTAGCCCTTAACAGCTTCGCTGTTTAAAAAAACGTGGCGCGGTAGCATAATTAGTGGCTCCATAGTGGATATAGCGTTCCGCTGCTAAACTCGAGCTCATGGGTCCAAATCAGGTTGCGGAATTCGATGGGAACGAAATAGAAAAACACTCGTGTACTTCTGTTTAGGTGCACGTTAAAGAACCCCATGTGGTGAAAACTGAACAGGGTGCCTTATAAGCATGTTGCCAGACGTTAAACGCTAGAATTTGCGTAATTTAAAAAAAAAGCAAGAATAGAAATGAAGGTAACAGCGTCCTTTGGCTTTTTTGTAGGGGTGTAAACGAAAGAAATTATTCTCGAGTCTGATTTCTCAGAAAAACATGTTACGCTTATCTTATATTTCATACCTAAATGTAGTGCCGTTCCCGATTGTACGTCCGCTCAACTAAGCAGCTTACGTATTATAAACAGCTGCTTTCAGTTATCCGGCGCACTATCATAAGGGCAAAAATGAAGCATTTAAAGGAACGGCATGCCTCACATACACGTAGAGATATTTGTAGATCTGCTGTGTTCGTTGAAGATAAGTGTGGTACCACATTGGGCAGCCAGTTTTAATGGGTTGCAGTCTTGCAGACATGATGAGACTGTAAAAAAATGTATTTCTTGCATGAATTAAGTTTGCAGATTTACAGGCTGTCCCAAAACAGGGCGTTTATATTGAGTGACCAGCTAGAAACTTGTTCAGCACAACCTATTAGCACCAGTGCGTTAATTCTCTCAAGAACTGGTACGCCTCTGCGCTACAACAACAATTCTCCAGCAGCACAATCATTCGGAATAAGAGTCCTCACTTGCATGGGCCCCACACCTTCGAAACTTCAAAGTTGCTGTTATTCGTTACATTCGAATGCAGACGGCTATTCAGTAATTTTCAATAGTGAATTCTGAAGTTGAATACGATCTGAATGGCAAATACCATTCGATTAGGCTATATGTTTTACTTCATTTCGCCTGCTGGCACGTTGAAGTAGATAACCAGACAAGCCACGGAGGTTGCTTTAGTAAAGACTTCCCGATCTCCCCGATTCAATCTAGAGTACGAAGGCAATGTCTTGTCGCTAACACTGTTGTTCATATTAACGTCCAAGAATAGCCTTGACTCATTTTCTCGGAAAGTCGATTGGTTCACGTGGGGCCGGCGCAACTTTTAAAAGAAACACGCTTATTCCGGTCAGGAATTCTAACTTTTTCAGCCATTGCAGTTAGAATATTACACAATTATTCTCTTACATACATGTCGCGGATGTGTATGTCTATGTACCCTTACATTTACTGAAACCTAAAACAAACCTAACTACCGTATGCTGTACATTTTCAGTTTTTTAATATTGGTTAAAGTGAATGAGTACGAAATAATTACGGGATATTCCAACAACGGATGAATGTAGGAATTGTACGCCAGTAAACGAACACTAGACGTAGATGATTTCAGTGAGCGCCTCAAGAAAAACAGTTTACGCAAGGAATTTGCAACAACACTATCGATGTGCTTCGTCCAGGAAGGCTCATTGGTTATCCATAGGCCCAAATATTTGTACTCTCTTACCTCTGATGGAGATACGTTGTCAACATTATATGCAAATTGAAGAGGTTTTTTCTTATTTGTGATTCTCAGAAAATCGACTTTTTTCAAAATTAATAGACATTTGCCATTGTTTGCACCAAGCAGTGACCTTTGCCAGGTCATTATTTAGACGCACCTGATCATTAACAGAAGACATCTTTTCATACAATATACAGTCATCTGCGTAAAGTTTCACGGAAACTGAGAGTAGTGCGACTATGTCATTTATAAATAATAGAAATAAAAGTGGTCCCAAAACGGATCCCTGGGGGACTCCAGACGCAACCTCTGTATTGTTAGAAGAAGTATTGTTTAAGGTGACGAATTGGTGTCTGTTAGTAAGATAGGCTCTGATCCAAGTAAGTAACTGTTAATTTTTTATATAATACCCTAATTTATGAATTAATTTGTTATGTGACACTTTGTCAGATGCTTTACGAAAATCCATGAACACAATATCTGTTTGCTTCCCTTCATTAATCGCCTGTGCGAGATTGTGAATAGTCTCAACTAATTGAGTACATGTAGAAAACCTGTCTGAAAGAATGTTGGACATCAGTAAGTACATTGTGCTCTTCTAAGAAACCTGATATATGTTTATGAATTATATGCTCTAAAATTCTGCATGATGTAAATGTAAGAGATACTGGTCGGTAATTCTCTATGTGTGTTTTTTCCCTTATTTATGTAAAGGTTTGATTTCGGCAGTCTGCCAGTAATCCGGTAGGGAACCATCGCGTAAAGATCTGGTGGATACGATATACAGGTACTTAGCACACCATTCCGCACAACGCTTTAAAAACGCGTTTGGTATATTATCTGGACCCGCCGTGGTTGCTCAGTGGCTATGGTGTTGGGCTCTGAGCACGAGGTCGCGGGATCGAATCCCGGCCCCGGCGGCCGCATTTCGATGGAGGCGAAATGCGAAAACACCAGTGTACTTAGATTTAAGTGCGCGTTAAAGAACCCCAGGTGGTCAAAATTTCCGGAGTCCTCCACTACGGCGTGCTTCATAATCAGAAAGTGGTTTTGGCACGTAAAACCACATAATTAATTGAATATATTATCTGGTCCAGGTTATCTTTTACTATCAACGTTCAATAGCAAATTGAAAACGCCGCTCTCAGAAATAACAACGTCAGGTATAACAGGAAGCGATATAGAAAAGTTGGGAAGGCAACCATTATCTTTGGTAAATACCGACTGGAAGAACTTGTTAAAAGCAGAACAAACGACAGTTTCATCACTTGAACATTTGCCGTCTATCATTAACCCACTGGTGGAAGAACATTTAGGTGTGATTTGGCGCCAGAATCTCTCGGGAGTAGTTTTAATAAACGAAGGCAGGATCGTTCCGTAATATTTTTTTTGTCACAGACTATGTGCTGTTTTAGTTGTTCTGAAGTGCCTTCTACAATATATTTTAAGGTTTTAAGGTTACTTCTTGCGAGAAAAACTGGCCGTCCGCGCAACAAACGCGCTCTCGCAAGCAGACGACGCACTTGACAACGACAGCAGAATTGAAGACGTCATGTAGTATAACCCATGCCTCAAATATGTATACGTAGCAAAAAGTTGTCAGTATAAATTTGCAGTGGAAATAAAGCACTACTATAAGAGCGTACGCGCGGAATCGGTCTCAGGGCCCGCCGCGAAATTATGTTGAATATGGCGCGAAGCACGTCTCCGCCCCAATCCAGTTCGCTCGCAGCGCCCTCGCAAAATTTTTCCACACGCGGCGCCTCAGCGAAAGAGCGTCGTTCGGTCCACTCGACAATAGTCCAGTACATTCTAGCCAGCTCTCGGCGATGTGCGCTCGCTCAGTGCTTGGTGCGGGTGTGCTCAACGCGGATGCGTCTTTTTTTTTCTTCTTTTTGTTTATTTTTTGTGAAACTCCACTCTTGTCACAGATTACCAGTATTGTGTGCAGGAGAACATCGGTGTGTGGTAAACGGCGTGATGTAAAGCTGGCGACGCTGACTTTCTTTACTAGCAGAAGTTAACATGGTGGTTTATGGCGGACAGCGACATCGGCTTTTCTTCGAGAATGCACCACGTTTCTTTTGTCGTGATAAAGTGTGCGGAAAAAATAGCGACAGCATGGGCCCATCTTTGCGTAGGGAAACGGAGTACATTACTGTGTGGTGTGAGAGAGAGAGAGAAAAGGCAAGGATATTGTTTTCTGTCATTGGGCGCTTGTCCAGTTTCTCTAAGGTGGCTGAGAGGACTGCTCTTTGTGGGTTAAAACGAGAGCACTGACAAAGAAGATGCTCGATCGTATCATTGCACCCGTGGAAGTCACACAGTGGGCTGTTGGCCATTCTGATACGGGAAGAGTAGGCATTTGAAAATGCTACTCCAAGCCATAGACGGACAAGAAGAGTGCAGTCACGTCGTGGAAGCTCGGGCGGAATGCATGTTTGCTAAAATGTGGACGTGCTGACGTGTAATAGGGGCAGTCTTAGTGACGAGGCATCGGCAGAACTGTAGAACCCTTCATTCAACAGCGAAAGCTGTATATCACTAACCTTCGCAGTTTTTTCGGCATCCGACAACAGAAAAAATCATCATGTGGGCCGATCCTGGTGATCGAGCAGAAAGAGTCCAAGCTTGATAATAGCGCATACCCATGTGGGCTCGGGAATCATGTGGGTGGATCCTGGTGATAGTGCAGAAAGGGTTCAAGCTCAATGACAAATACCCCTGTGGACTCGGGAACCTGTAAAGCGCCCTTGAACTGTTCTTGTCACACGTACGAGGAGCGCCGGAGGAAAAAGCAACGAGAATGTAAACGGCGCCGGGGCGAAACGACGCGATCCGCTACTGGATGGAGAGGAAGAAAGAAGTGTTCGCCATGATTCGGCAACTGGGCAGACTCACCGCGTTCCTCACGATGTCTTCGTCCTAGGTGCACTGGGATCGGCTGATCGAGCTCCTGGAAAGCCTGAGGGGGCAGGGCAACGAGGAGGTGCGGAGATCGACAGAGGACATGCATTATACCTCGACAGAATAGAACTGCGGAACAACGACCGGGTGGCGAGCGCCATCTACGCCAAGAAGCTGTTCGACGTGATTCTGAACATTCTCAAAGACAACAAGGTATTTCCGTTCAAGCCATACAACTTTGTGGACTTCTTCAAGCGGTTGGAATTTCAGCGGAGAGGAAGTGCGCACGACCACATTCTACTAAGGCTGAACAACGCGCCGAACAAGGAATTCAGCATGGATGTGCCCAAGACGATCAGCAAGGCCGAGTTTCCCATTTCGCTAGAGGCGTCTATTCTGCAACGGGAGCGGACGCAGATCCACCAGCACACGCACACGTGCTTCAAGAAGAACAAGGAGAAGTGCCGGTTCGGCGCAGCGTTCGTGCCCAGCAGGAGAACGACGGTGATCGTTCCGTTTCCGCCCACCGAGAACCCCAACAAAATGTACAAGCACAAGACGCTCAAGGCCAAGTTTCGAGAAATGCACGCGGCTCCTGACAACCATTCCACTCTGTCAAGATGGAATGGCCGCGAAAGCACTTTGCTTTTCGTTTGAGAGCTTTGACTGTCGTCATCTTTCGCTGCCATTCCAGCTTCACAGAGTGGAATTGTCATGTTTTTTTTTTTTTTTGTACAGGTGGGAATGAGTGAGACGCGACGATCAGTGAGCGCGTTGATGTTAGTGCCGTCGGCGCTGTGTGAATGAAAAAAAAAATTGTTTCAGCATAAACTATCGGCCTAAAGGCATGACTGTAAATGAGCTTCTCGCATTTCTATTTTTACCATACCCGGAACAGCGTACGCCTCGCCCGAAGGAACGTGCATGCACTACAAACATGTTTTCACCATTGCCGAAGCTGCGCGTGTGTACCTTTCACCACGGGGATTGCAGTAAAGGCGACCCACTAACCTTATCGCGCAGATATCATCGGTTTTAGCTAAAGCAGTGAACTTCCTCGTTTTATTTCTTGTTTTTCTACTTCTCTTTACGATACAGAATGTATGCTGTCATGATGCTCATAAAAACGTGAAACTGGGTCTTCTAAAATCATAACGAGCAAAGGGAACGCGCAGGCACAGCGAAGTTAACGCGCAACGAATTCAGGATGATTTATACACGCTTCGTGCATTCGCATTTCGATGACCAAGAGGTAAAATCAATTAAAGTATGGTGTTGAACATTCCTATTCAGCAGAGTGGCTTATGAAGAACGCTGTAAGAGAGAGCTCCGGATTAATTTTGAGCACCTGGGGCACCCCATTGGAATTTAGGCACCATAACTGGGTACGGCTGATGGTTGTAGACTAAATTAATCTTGTATATTGTTTAAGATTACAGTGTCAACGCAATGCAACTTCTTTTTCCTGACGACCCCGCATTTAAGCGCAGTGTCGTTTCGGCACGGGGAAAATGTTCATCTTCTGTGCTATTTTATTCACTTTCGAACAGTAGTGTAATTTTTGTGGCTGTTATCTACTCAAGAGGTATTCTAACGAAATCACTATATGCTGACTTAAAGGCGCCATATGCACTTGGCAACAACGCTACATTGTTGTACTAGTAACACGAGGGTCTGAGCGCAGTTCATAGATGCTGCCATCTCAGAAAATAGCAATATGCAAAAATTTTCGACCGTAGCCGCTTAGATGCAGGCAGCGCTCCTATGCAGAGAGAACCGGTCAGCTGAATGTTTTTTTTTTTTTTGCCCAGCAGCGCTCACTTCGGAGGCGCGGCAGATGGGAGGGGCACTCCCAGTGACGTCACGCTGTTTGCAAACAGGGAGAGGTCCATAAGCGTCAAGAATTTTTGGTGTCGTCATTAAGGGCGTGCGATATTCGAAATTTCAAGTACAAATGAAATGCGTGACTAGTGTGTGTTATTCGATTCGTATCCGATTCGAGGACTCGCTATTCGGGACTGTCGAATATTCACTTATTCCAAATATTGGAGCCTCGAGGAAGGGAGAACGACGGAAGTAAAAGCCATTCCGAAAAATTCCGCTGTGTAGGAGAGCTGCGGCAGCGGTGCAGAGACACCAGTTCAGCTTTCAATCAATAAATAAATAAATAAATAAATAAATAAATAAATAAATAAATAAATCGAACTGTGTTTCCAAGAACAGAAACCAAAACACAGATGGCCTCATGTGGTCAGTGCCAGGTTCTATTATTATTATTATTATTATTATTATTATTATTATTATTATTATTATTATTATTATTATTATTATTATTATTATTATTATTATTATTAGATTCGATATGATTTGAAAACATATGTGCTTTTGACAAGAAAGGGAGAGTGAGGAGCAGGACTGGCAACTGCCACCGGAAGAGCACCAACGCCTGCCTAGTCTTCAGAAAAGAGGAGACACCAACCCAGAAATGGAAGATAGGAAGGAGAGGAGGAAAGAGGAAATAAAGAGCAAGATGACAAATCTCAAAGAATAAAGCAGAACACGCACAGTACATGTCACACCACAGTAGGACACGCCACTAAAGAATGTTAAAATAGAAGGAATGGTGTCTTAGGTATGGCCATTTGAAAACAGAAATAAGCTACAAACGTGAACCTGTTACTTACTCTGAGAAAATTGACGGTTTGCAAAAATGCTGTTGCGCATGCGCGAACATGACTATAACGAGCGCCCTCTACATGGTTAGATACGAGAAGGAGACAACCAACGCAGCTCTAGCCGCCTTGAGACCCCGCTTTGTGGTGGTTTTGATCGCGCTATTTTCGTGAAAAGGCCGACTAGATGTGTTCAGTGGCGCAGCAAGAAATTTCGTTCGAGAGAGGCTCACGTTGCAGCTCGGCCTCCTCATAGAATTTGTCGAGGGATAAATTACATGAATAACTGCATTGCCATTGCCAAAGATGCGGCAAATGAATTCTTCAATGCTACGCACGGTGAAGACAAGTGAAATATGTATTTGTGTGTGTGGATGGGTGTGTGGATGGGTGTGTGGATGGGTGTGTGGATGGGATGGGATGTGTGTGTGGATGGGATTTGTGTGTGTGGGTGTAAATATGTGTGGATGGGAAGACGGCGCCGGCGTTAGCCGGCGCCGTCTTCCCATCCACACTTTCTGGGGTATTTATGTGTTACTGCTATAACTAACCCTGAGAGTGTTAGCCAGCGCCACCACACATAAACCTTGGCGGCGGACGTGGAACATCCTTTCTGCCGCAGGCGTCACGAGTACGTGATCTTTTTGGGTGAAGGCAACTGGTCAATATACCCACACGTGCTACCTGAAGGCAACTAAAGACTCAATTGGTAGAGCATCGCACGCGGAATGCGAAGACGTGGGATCGTTCCCCACGTGCGGCAAGTTGTTTCTTCATCCACTTTGATTTCCCTTAATTTATCGTTTCTTCATTTCATTTATTACGCACAAGTAATTATGTGTTGTCCTTGGTGTCTTTGTTTGTTGGCTTCTTATGACATGATCAATAAAAATCGGGCCCCTCGGTTAACCCCCTTTCTTCTCGTTCATTACATAACGAGGGTCTCGAATCCGGCAACCGCGCCGCCCATCTGCCCCCTTTCTGCCTCTTGTTTTCGTCGTAGTGCCAGGGAAAACCGAAGCAAAAAAAGAAAAAAAATAAATCGGCAGAGACACCTAAGAATGCTTACGCGTGGGAATGCGAAAGCATTATAGTCCTTTTGGGGAAATGTCTTTTTCCGCGTGTTCCTTGACCGTGCAAGCTCTTGCCTGGGTTCTGACTGCGCCTCGGTAAGGCCAAATCAAAACGTGCCGAGCCTCCCAACGCGATTCCTTGCTTGCCCGCAAGGACTTCATAACTCGAGAGACCGCTCAGTGGCGTTCAATTGAACATTAGTGCTTTTTATTTAATACGCTCATTTTATAGACTCGTGTAGTGGCGCCACCTCCTTCCCATTGGCTGCGCCGTCACGTGCCCAGTGACGCACGCACTAGGTCACAGCTTTCTACGTGAAGTGTGCAATGACGTGCGCACTAGACACACCTTTAGTCAACTAGAACTGTGGAACCGCCGTGGTTTCCTGATCCACTCTGGATGATCACTTTGACTCTTGATAGCCACTCTAACGTATAAGGTCTCTCAATAAAATACGAAGAATGAACTTGCTAACTTGAAGCGTTTTTAATGGGCCCTCCACCCAATGGCGGTGGGTCTTTTCATTTAACATTTCATGAACAGTCTTTTCTATTGTCTTTTTTCCACCAAACCGCCAAACTGGCAATGCTTCTTTCGTTTTCTTTCCTTCTTCCTTTCCTGGCTGAAACCAGAAACGCTGGACCCTGGAATACATAACATGGACATGAGCCCTAACCCTACAGTTGCTCATCGGGTGTAACGGGGCCCCCCACAACCCGTTATTTGCGGCCTGAATTTGCCAACGCTTTGTCCAGCATGACAGCGAGAAGTCTCTATCTGCGCCCAGCCCTTCACTCGCCATCCCAGATGGCGGGATCTCAAGTGCATTCACTTTACGTTCACTTTATATTAGCATCAAAACGCCCTGTCTTCAATCTTATCGCTGTAAATTGGCTTACGGAAACTGCAAGCGTTATTCTAACCTCAGTTCTGACATGGTGCTCAGCCAAGCTTTTCATTCCGACATAGAAATTACACCCTACAGCTAACATTTACTTTTTGGGCAGCCATTCGCGGGCTTCCACACGTTGGCTGCCCCGATAATTATACGACGTGAGTCCAATTCGCGCAAACGTTCGAGTGCTGCGGCTGCATGCATGCTTCTTCGAGAGCTTTTAGCTTCCAAATAGTTCACGTTCTACACATTTGAATTATTTAGACCTTATACAGAAATAGAAAAAAAAACATGGATGCATGGAGCACACATTAGTCGGTGGTTAGCACGGTCCGACTTTCTCATACCACGTCTGAATCCGGACTTGCATACACAACGACTGAGTCCACATTCCGCGAAAACCAAGAACTATACTGGCTTCAAGGAGGTATTTGATGGATCATGGCTCGTGCGGCCGCACGTGTTAGCAGGGACAAGAACCGACCCGGAAACTTATCCTCGTGTGAGCCGTGAGACCAGGCTTGCGATCATGGGTCGCCACTGTTGTTTCCGTACTCCGCGCAGCGGGCTGTGAACGAGGTCGCGGATATTGCCACCTTGGCTCATATCGAACCTAATTGACGCCCGTTGTTCCGCGACAAAGGCCCTTGTTTCCCCCCTGGTTTTCCTTCACTCGTGACGACAGCGTGTTGCCCCGTACGCACGCTGCGCGTAGACCTTGCGTGTCGCAAGCACACGTTTGGTGCCGAAACACACGTCGCATGCGTTCTCGAACGGCGAAGGGCGCTATCGGCCAGCAGGGGAGGATTTCATTCAAGAGCAAGCAGACACATTGTTGGCAGCAGTCGCGCAACTCCTCACGGGATGCCGCACGTACAGGCGAGAGAAGTGCGAGAAGTTGGCACCGAAACAGAATCTGTAAGAACCTGTAGTAGTGACCTCATTGCCCCACCACACAGGTCATTCACAAGCAGCTCCAAAACGTAGCTCCAAAAAGTACAGCATGAATCTGTTCGTTTCCTTAGAAGCGAATATGTAGCATGCGGAACTTTGTACAACCTAAAACGACACGTTTTGACGCGACCATACCATCCAATCATATATTTTCAACACGTTATATTGGAGTGTCCCTGTCCTAAATAATTTCTCAACGTGATTTCCCTAGAATAACATAATTTTTGTCTTCTAGGTATCTGCATAATGACACACTAATTACAGAAGTCATACTGTTGAATCCTATACGTCATCGTCTCTGGAGGTAATCGGAATCGGTGGCCGCACACTTTGTTGGTTATACGCGACTATATGTATAATCCGACAGTAGCTTTTTGTACAAACCGAAAATGACTCCATGCAGAGCTGAACATTACAGCTGCTGTAGCGTCCCTCAGGGAATAGTGTTATCGCCGAGTTTGTTCGACAAGATCCTCATTGGTTGCCCTGATGTTTTACCAAGGGTGGTTTACATATTTATATACGCCGACGAAATTCGGCTTTGAACTTCTGCGGTTACTCGCAATCAGGTGCGTGCGCGACTGCAACAGACAGCAGCACTTTGATCAGCTTACCTACGAACACTAGACTTGCCAGCGTTTACCGAGAAATGAACGTTAACTGCCTCTAGACACAAATTCACGACACCACACCCAGTCTCTATCAACGGGCGCAATATAACTTACGAAAAAAAACTGATAGATTCCTGGGTATAATAGGCGACAGAAGCCCTTCGTTGGAATCCCATTGCGCGTATCTGGAAAAGAAAGGGCTGTCGTCTTTTGCGAATGTACTAAAATTCATGCCTGGAAAATAACGGGGCCTATCAGTACACTCCGTGTTCCAGTTATACAGAGCTTTGCTTCTGATGTTTTTACGCTACAGCCTGCCAATGTTGTCCATTAAGTTCATATCTGCCGTTATTGGAGAGCTTACGGGACCAGGCACTGCGCGCATGTTTCGGGCTTCTCGAAGTCATCAGGCTTCAGCGAAATGCGGGCTTGCCAGAGATCATCAAATCCCGTTAAACATCGCTGTTTATTCCTCAGGGCGCACATTCATCATCCTTCTTGCTTTCCCGATCCCCACCTGCCCCCTCCCCTCCCCTGTTTCACAAAGATATCGAGCTACCTTTTCAGAAGTTTTCGTCACTCATCAAGGCTGCCTTCCATCAAAATATACACCCCCAAGAAAGCCTTCGTCTCGCTTGCGCTGTCTTTCAGTGTCTACCGGCGCACTGTGATGTCAGTGTAAACGATCACTCCGACCAATCCGCCAATTCTGAGAACGACAGTGGCAGGTATGTGTCAGTTTCACTCGCGAGGACAGACGCAGCACCTACACTTCGCTCTATGGCACACCATAGTACGTTCGCGTTGTGGAATCGAACGAGTTCTACGAACCATCGCCTCCATTTCCTGGCTCCTGATGGAAGATCTACCTTCTGTCGGGGCTACCATGGTGCGAAGAAACTGTTGTGCCGGCTGTGGCTTGGTGTCACGCTTACCAAGTCGTACTCGTTCGCAATTGGATTGGCCGAGAGCATTACCTGTGACACTTACGGCTGTGAACAGAAACTATACCTTGACATCTTCTGAGCATCTGTACACGTTATAGTACGGAGAGCCACGTGCCATGTACCACATAAGAGACACTGGACAGGCGGCCACTGTCCGAGCGAAGAATACTTGACAGTGGTCACAACAGCCGTGTGCGCTCAAGGCAGCTGGAGTGCTAGTTCGCTTCCTGCGGTCTATACGGGCCTGCGAGAAAGGCTGTGATAGTGACTGTGTCGTCTCAATTTTGCACGCCGATTCCCACTTAAATATGGCCTTTGTCCCTTCATATCTCTTTAACTCCCTTCCCCTTTTTCCCGGGATGGGCAGAAAACGATACTTTTTCTGGTCAACCTCCATGCCTTTCCTGTGTTTCTCTCCATGCGATTTAATATTCCGAAAGTAACGAACAACTCCGATCACCCAAGAACAGTTCTAAAACAGACAACGTTGCTATTTCTTTGTCAGACATACGGGGACCTAACGCACATACCGATGGGTCTATCTTGTCCACCAGCTCTACAGGTGTCGCAGTCATCCCGGCTACGCTAATCACAATTCAGTTTAAACTCTTCTATATAACGATATCAATGACGACAGAGCTTGCTGTCCTGCATACTGTTTTAAAATGCGTTCTACAAAAGCGACCTCGCCGATGGCTCATACTTTTCGGCTCAGGGCAGCCCTTCAGAGTTTGCAATTTGTACCATTAGTACTCATGAGCACTTGGCCCAGGAAGCAAAGGAAGATCACCATCAAGCTCACGATAAAGAGCACGGCATCCCATGTCAGTGGTTGCCAGGACACGCCGATAGTGTTGGCAATGACTTCGCCGGCGACGCTGCCCAGTCGGCCCATGAAGGAACCCGAACGGTTCCGACCACACAGGCGTACTCGTTCCGCATTGCAATGGGCGGCACGTGAACGCCCGACTCTAGAGTAGGCGAAGAAATTGTGCGCCCAGCGCCGCCCTCTCCGGACGGCATTAAACCCGCTGGAATCGAGACCATCTTGAGAAGCGAGGGTCCTTAGACCATGGCTGCAGGTGTTAGTTTTTGGCTCTGAAAACAAAAACAGGGCTACTGACGTTCGACAAGTGGCTGCGGCCGCTTAAACGCTCGGTGCACTCCTTCACGTGCGCCTGCAACTACTGTTCTTTCCCTATATTCTTCGTTTGCCACTCTTTTTGTCCCTATTTTCTTTTCCCCCGTGTACGCTAGCTAGCAAACCAGAAGTGCGCCTGTTTGTCCTCCCTGCCTTTTCTCTCGTCTTTAACTCATTCTGGCAGTCACCTCCATATATATTTTCAACGCCCATTTTATTAGAAAATCTCAGAAAGAAAAAAAATGTTGCCTTTTCTATTACAGTGGAGCTAAATATGACCTCTTTTGCTCTTTTCCTGCTGTGTTCTTTGAAAATATTCATGGCCGAATGTTCACTGATTTGTTATATACAAGCATGTATACAATGTGCTACCCTTTAGTGACTTTTGTAATATTCTGCTGTTATATATATATATACATCAATTATTTATGCAACTATCAGACAGAATATTCTAGCTCAGTTGTATGATCTGGTATCTTAGTCTGTGGATTCATTTATGCACTGCAATTTATTGGCCGAATAAATAATTCCTCTGACAGCACCGACAAATAGGGGCGAAAGGTAGCATCTGTTTTCTTCCTACATTCAAGGCATTTTGTTGCAGCCAAACTGTGACAAAGCACCATTTATAGTGCTAGCAAGTTGCTCTCCGCGCAAATTCATCTGCATTAGGCTTTACCTGTAGCAGCATCTGTTCAAACACCGCCTTTATTGTGCCAGCTGGCACGAATGAAGCAAACATTAATCGGGAGACGAACTCGCAGGGCGTTTCCTCCGTAACGACTGCTCGTAATTCAACGGGCACTTTCGTCATTTTTGGTATTATGGTTGCCGGCGCCTGCTCTTAGAAAACCATGTAGCGTAAGAGCCCTTTTGCGAATTGCGGCCCTGCATTGTTCGATCACCATTTGCCGCCTCGTATTTCTGACGCACAAAATTACCCACTGCCGGTTTTAATTTTGAAGCAATTCACCGCGTGATAAGATATGCGCGCATGATTACGCTGGCTTCTCAGGAAAACCGATTCCATTCAGCATACACATATGCATGCGGAACGACCGCTTGGTTTCCACGTTGATGGATTTGTTCAACCGTATAGACCTTTATTAACGGGCGCCACCATATCGCGTAGGCAATGGCGCCATCTAGGAGCTGTCTGCTGTCCCCGCCATGCTGGCTTCGGTGAAAGCTCAGTGCAAAACGCACTGAAGTGAGTTAAGTCGGCATGGCTGGCGTATCTGTTTGCGTTGAGGTGGACGGAGCACCCAGTGCGACGTATTCGCGCATGTTCCAGCGTACAATCAACCTCGGAGATCAGTAGGGTACCTCTCGAAATTCGTTTCACGAATTCACCCTTATTGCAATATTATCCCTGTAGTTCTATAAGCTGTGGTCTATTAGCAATGAATAGTTACGAAACATACGTGACGATGATAACAGCATGGATATACCATGCTAGCTGTGCAATAAGTCTTGCCGTTTGCTTTAACAAGCGTTCAAATTATTTCTGCAGATATACATTGCGCGACTACCTGGTTTGTTGGACGCTCGTTCGATGCGGTTTTTGCTTACGAATAAGATACTTTTAGTTAGTAATAACAGCATACCGCACAGTGTGTATCGCACAACTAGAGTGGTCTAGCGGTCGGCTGCGGACTGCGCGAGCATCCGGAGCACCTACTTAGGGGAAGTTGCTGGGTTATAGAACTGTTGTATAGCCACGGCCAGAGCATGTGCCATGTCCAGGTGGGTTCTTACTGCGGCGTTAGCCGGATTTTTTCTTCTTGTCTTTCTTGGCATGGTGGTGATCAAATTGGCCGATTGACCTCTCTAGACAAGTGTGTTTAAAGGGATACTAAAGGTTAACATTAAGTCAACGTGGACTGTTTAAATACCATCCCAGAAACCTCGAAACGCTTGTTTCGGGCGAAGAAGAGACTTATTTTAAGAGAAGATGCGTTCTAAAGCATCCGCGTACCTCTAGCACAGTTCAAATCACCCGCCCTCTGATCGAGGAGTATTGACGTCATGGTCGCATAGTGACGTTGCGCCGTCGGTGAGTAAAACGGCTCCCGCGGACGGCGCTACGGCTTTTCTGCACAAAACGCAAACGCGCGGCCAGACAGAGCCAAGACAGAGCCGACAGTAGCGCGAAAGCGGAACTATGGTGGCTAGCGGAAGGGAAAGCGCACGACGATAAGTTGGTTCTTTATTTTATGACGCCAACTTCGACGCTCGTTGCAATGGATGACCCTGACAACGACACATTAGCTCGCGATGCTGGGCTCGAGTTCAGCGATTTAGGCACTGATGAACGTGACCTGCTGTTGAGGGCTCGTGCTGCCGGCGTCGTTGCGTACTACTACGACGGCGTGCTTTGAAAGGCACTTGACGCGACTTCAGTAAGTTGGCGTTGAACGCGTAATCCTCTGGACAAAACTGCAGCGAGCACACTACGTGATTTTTCGGCTCTTTGCCAGCGCGCTATGGCAGAGGTACGGCACTTAACCACTTCGAACGGAGCGGTTCACTCGTTGACACAGTGATAAGTAACGTTGGATTCGCCACTGCAACTGCCCTTGACCAAGTCTGCGGACCGTTCGGCATCCCAGGACATCACATGGACGTGACATTCTCGCTGCTTGTTCCAAATGCAAGTTTCGCGAGCCAGCAGGACAACCGCAGCACGACGCGATAAAGAAATAACTGAAACTCCAAAGCGCGCACGGTGCAAAGTCGAGCGCGCAGAGCCGAGCGAAAACGAAACGTTTCGATCACCCATACTACTCAAGGGTAATGTCAAAATGTTATTTTTTCTTAGAATCGAATAGAAGTAGACAAGTAGCATTTTCTTCCGTCTTATAATCTAATGAAATGATCTTTTTAACACGAGTACTTGAGTACTAGTGACATAAATTATGATGAGGAGTGCTTTCGTCATCGGGCTAGTACCGGAATGTCGCTGGGGGGTGGGTCTCAAATCGTGTCATGCATTTACCTCAATTTCTCGGTTACTAAAGCTCTGTTCGCGATTATGTTGACGCCTTAGACGTTCTAGAGCATTGCTTTATCACTTTAACTTGACTTTCTGGTAACCTTTAGTGTCCCTTTAACACTGTGCAAGTCGCAAGGGATGAAAAAAAAATTAAATTCCGATGTTTTACGCATCCAAACGATGATCTGATCATGAGGCACGCCGTAGTGAGAGCGTGCACCTAAAGTTAAATACACGAGAGGATGAAAACTGATTTTAAAAAAAATTATTGTTGAGTCCGTCCATGACGCACTCACTCGTTTTGCGATAATGTGTTCACAAAAATAGCTGTAGCATTCTTTTTGTGCGATCTCCATTGGATATTACTGCTTTACAGGGCAAGAAGGTAATACCGAAGCACAAAGCTTATGCATGTCGTTTTCCCAATTCCGCAGTGATCGCAGTTGAACCAGGCCATAGGCCTCATGCATGAGGCTAACGTATGGATAGCATATAGTAGAGTTGAAATGCGTTAAAACGATGCCGGTATCTGACACAAATATTATAACGCTTGGCGCTTAGGTGCTTCGTGGTTGCATTGGTTTAGCCGTACACGAGCACTCTTATGTTTCTGTTCCCCAGCCAAGCAATCAGAGAGCGAGAACATTTTCCCATTCACGCTGGCACTCTACAGACGCCGTTGCTCTTCGTCGAGTGGAAATCGGTACAGCCGAAACAGTTCCCAACACGTACACACATCTAGGCTGGTGATTCTTGTTTCATGCTTGCGGAGCCCGTTGAAATTACGGCATACTGTTGCTACTGCTACACCCAAAGCTTACATATTGCATGGCTCCGCAATGAGCTTATTTGAACTGAGATTCCGTAAATATTTGGCGGAATGAGCTAAACACCTACAAGTCATTCCGCAGCCCGCGACGGTGACACATTCAAGCAGCGCCGCGTCGACTCGCTGAAGCCACATAGAAGGAAAGGCTCGCGGCGCGTTGGTTGCCAGACCTAGCAATCAAAAGGTCACAGCATATTTTAGTAACGCCTGCGGTCGGGCTAGTTCGTACATGACTTTTAGAAATGGTTTTAGGCTCAAAAAGTAAGACACGGACGACAGAATAAAAGACACGGACAGGCGCACACTCGAAAATGTTTTTTTTTTTAATTTTTTCCGATGCTTCGCTTATATACCCTCAGGAATGCGAACATGGCCAAGCACAGGTGAGTTCAGATGAGATAGAAACCAAACCTTATCATATCCTATCTGCCATATATCTCGTGAAGAGGAGGACGGAACTCTGATACACTGGTCACCAAACTTTCTTATATACATCGCCTCTGCTTGTTCCCATGCCACCGCATCCTTACTTTTCTGTAATATGCATGCGTTTTCCAGCAGAAGCGAGCCTGTCCCATTCTTGATTGATAGAGCATGCTCTTGCAGGCGATCATTCATACAAAGCTCAGTTTGACCGATGTATACCTTGGCGCAGTATAAAGGAATCTTATACACAACACTAGCGGAAAATTTTTTTAAAGAAAAAAAAAACACTTTGTGGGGTCCTTTACGCACTCGGCCCTTTTTACGGAAGACAGGCGCGCACAAATTCGAGAAAGTTTCCGAGGAGCCGAAAACGCTACCGGTACATCTTACCTAGAAGCAACATTATTTAGCGAATGAGCAAGTCTGTATATACGGAATGACAACAGGACGTGTTTTCCGTTTCTTTTCGCATTCTTCCATGTTACTGGAAAGTAAGGATACGGAGGCACGGAAACTAGCAGAGGCGATGTATATAAGAAAGTTTGGTGACCAGTTTATCAGCGTTCCGTCGTTGTATTTTCACGAGAAGGAGTTTAGTTTCCTAGCTGATAGGATAAGATTAGGTTCGGTTTCTATATCATGGGGAACTTACCTGTGTTTGGTCATGTTCGTATGCTTGAGGGTATATAAGCAAAGCATCGAGAAAAATAAAAATGAGTTGCGCCTATCCGTGTATTTCATTATGTTGTCCGTGACTTATTTTTTACGCCTAAAACAACTTACGAAAGTCACAACATACGTGCACTGTTACGAAGTACAAAACGCCCTTGACAACGTTAATTATGCCACGTTTCTTCCTTTCTGGTGGTTTCCTTTTACAGCGAAGCTGTTAAGGACTACTTTGCCCACTATCGTGTCCGCGTGCAGAAAAAAAATCACGAAGATAGTGCATACCGGACCGACCCGCGGCGGAGGTGCCGCTCGCCATTAAGGGGCCCACATTACACAGCTTCACTGGTCATCCTTCTTCACAGAGTGGAAGGGTACTGAGTTGTTTTTCATTTTCATTTTCTTTTCTGGCATATAACCGGTGAAAGGATCTTTGAGGAGTCTTAAATTACGTGTACGATGAGCGTATTATTGCAGGCATTTTAAAAAAAATATTACTAAGTGTACTGGCAGTCCAGAGGGCTCGCGAGAGGGCCGTCAGGTTCCACCTGATGGTCCCCGAGTGGGCCTAGCCAGGTGACGTGTAGTTTGCTTACGTCTATAGTGGACCAAATAAAGTTGTTTCACTCACTCACTCACTAAGTGTACTAAAGGAGAGGTTGGTGGCTATATGTGGCACCGGCTACTCTTCCCCAAGACACCTCCGTAATCTAGCAGCAGGTAAATATTTTTAATACTGATGACAGTGATACGTCATGTCTGCCAACTATGTTTTCAACGATGGTGAGTTAGCAATACTGTAAATTAAAATTTTTGAAACCACCTAATGCGTTATGAGGAACGGCGTAGTGGATGGCTTCGTACAAGCCAACAAAGCCATCAATTCCCCACAAAGCTAACCGCATCATTTTTGATGCGCTAGTTTGATACGGGAGGGAACCTAACGGAAGGATTCTTGATAGCCTGTAGCAACGTTTTAATTGTAGACAGCTCAGCAAGCTAAACAATAATTTTAAAAAATCACAGAACGCCTAAGCCCTTCTTATGAGTTGTGAATGCGAAAGCAATAATCTCCAATTGAACGCCACTGAGCGCTCCTTCGTGTTACGAACTCCTCGTGGGCAAGCGAGCGCGTTGAGATGCTTGGCCAACGCCTGCTAGATATCACAAGGCTAGTGCACTTCGATCCGTGACGCCTGCTACCTTGCCCGACTGCCACAGAATCAAATGGGGACGCTCCCGAGTAAGCCACGGTGATTTCGACGTTACCGCTTTCGTCACGCCGGGTTTGGCAATATAGAAATTTCGGCCTATGTAGTACGATGTCATGAAGCAAAGTGCACAGGTCTGTTATATAGGAGGCGCTCGTTTAGCCCAGTGGGTAAGACACTCGGCTTCTGAGAGGTTCGAAACTCACTACTGACAACGGTTTAGAGTGCAGCTCTTAGACACCCATTTCTGCGGCAAGCGTCGGCGTCGGCGGCGTAACTGAACGAACGAACACAGCGAAAGATGAAAGAGTGAACGCGAAGCGGGAGATAAAAGACGCGAGCCACGAACGACGGAGACCAATGAGAGCGGTCCCTTCAGTGGTGTGCGCGCGGGAAACTGGTGTCATGCGGAGCTGCCCGACCGCTAGATGCGTACTCTGATCTGGTCTCAGCCGGAACACTCGTTTTTTTACTATCGTCCGGTCGTGTCAGCGCTCGCTTGCGTGCGTGTGGTTTTCTTGGTTTGGTCTTGCTTGCACTTGTTTCCATTGTCATGGTTTACGATTGTTTTGTGATCTGTGTGCGCGGAGCGAATCTTGTTGTACTTTCTGGAAGCCACGCAGCACCAATGATTACACTGGAACCTTCGACGAGTGATATATAAAAGCCGACGTGCTTGACCCGCAGCTCAGATGTTCGACGATTGCCGACTCTGCTACATGTCTCTCTCGAATTCTTTGCCTCAATATATAGCGAAATAAAAACACGTATAGAGCTGCGCTCAAATTTCGCATTAGGTAGTATCGTAATCGTCGGTGAATTTTTCCATTCAAATTTATTCAATTCTTTCATACAATAATTCCTTTATAGCGATTGTCGAGGCGCCGTTAGAACGCAGGCCAGAGCTTGGGCGGACGAAGAACGCGCGGCTAACACAGCCTTCCGAGAGCGAGGGTGACGTAGCGTCGCCGCGATGCCCGCTCCCTTCACGCAACACTTGGCCCGCTAAACGCCACAGCAAGTGTCAAAGAGTTTCCTTTAGTTTCTAGAGGGAGCTCTGGCATTGCAATCCTTAAGCCAGCATGGGAATGATGGGCAGTCCATGGATTTGTCTGATCTTGAGGCTTCAGAAGTTCTTGTGGTTTCCTTTATCACGTTTTATTTATACGACTTTAGGTCTCAATTTCAAAGCAATTTACACTTTCTTTAATTGAGAACGTAATAAGGCTCTGCAAGCATGAATAATTGCTGCTAATTGCAGTGGTTCCGCATGTCCTTGCGTCCCTTGCGTAATCCATGGTTTCAATATCGGGCTTCTGTACTAGAATTCCTGTGTTCGAATCCTACCGCCGGCCACTTTTAGTAAATTTTATTTAATAATTTATAACAATGCACTTTCTTAAAAATGATCTCCTTGCAAAGTCACGAAGCCATTTGAAGCCAAAAGGATAAAGTTTAAGCAAATCCACGTACTTCCCATAATTCCCATGCCGGCTGAACTGCCCCGATTGCAGCTCCCGTAGACACTAGCACCAGACTTCCCTCTAGTAATTATTGCATGAAAGTGTTTGGCACGTGTTCCCTTACGCCCGCTCTGCTCCGTCGATGCGCGCGCGTGACGTGTCGTCGCAGCCAATGAAAACTTAGGGGCCATTTTTCGCTTGTCCAGACGACAGACGCCAGCTTTTTTGGGTGAATGGGTCATTTGATAATGTCGCATCAAAAATGTAATGAAAGAATATTCGAGTTTAAAATTTAAGTAGCTTTAAGCCCAAATTACAGCACATTACGGCGTTGTGCTGCTGAGCTCGAGGTCGCGGGTTCGATCCCGGCCAGGACGGCCATTCTTCGATGGGGTTGAAATGAAAAAAAAAACAAAAAACACTGGTGCACTTAGATTTAGGGGCACGTTAAAGAGCCACAGGTGGCCAACATTAATCCGGAGTCCCCCACACGGCATGCCCCATAATCATATCGACGTTTCGGTACGTAAAGCCCTCAGGATTTAAGTTTTTTTTTGCGTGTCATTTGGGTAGTTTTCAATTTCATTGCGTGTCATTTGAGTATTCAGTACGCTTGCACGTCTATAGCACTCAAACGTTGGGCTGATGATGACAATGATAATTTACTGGCATACCCTTTGAAACGGGGCGGTGACAAATAGTCACATAGCCTGCGTGATTTAGTCAGGTATACTGTACAAGTTCTTCATTCCAGCATTTTTGTATACACCTCTTTAATCATTTTTCACTTGCTCAAAACTTCTCTAGCTACCTTGAGCCGCTACCGATGTCTGTAACGAATCCGGTCGTATATAAATCTCTTCCGTCTGCTTTTCCATCGACACTCTAAATGTATCTGCTCATCTCGACTGCTGACCAGTTGATGCTCCTATACATTTTAAATCCAAGCGCTTCTGGAAGGTGTATGCTACCTCCGGGTCTCGCTGGGTGAGACACAGAAAGAGAAAGCATTTATTTCTAATGAGGTAGGGTGACTTCCTTGTAGAGTGGAGCCCTTAGTTTAGGACCCCATTGGCTCGCGCCGCTCCGCGTACCCGCTGGATCAGCCATCGTTGCTCTTGAGGCTCTAAGCTAATCAGTGCAGTCTCCCAGGAGGAAGGTGAAGGAATAGGGGGGGGGGGGGGGGGGGTAACCCGGAGGGTGTAAGCATTTACAGGGGCAGTTATATACTGTGGGCTTTGCTCCACAGTAATGGCAGATGAGGGATATTGTGTGGGCTGGAAGAGGTGAAGATAAAAGAGAAAGGGGAATTAATTTGTTTGAAGCTACCGCCACGCGACGGCATCTTCTCGGTTAAAGGAATTATGTGGTGGGGAAAGTGTCTCCTGGTATCTCTGTAATGTTGTAGAGTTTCATTGTAGTTCAGTGGTTCTGTCGGTGCGTTGTCTGAATTGGACAGCTCTTCCAGCGGCGCCCTGTTAGCGAGCTCTCGGGCTACCGCATTAGCGCGTTCATTACCATGGAGAGCGGCGTGTCCAGCTGTCCGGACGATACGCACCCTGTTTAACGCTGTGGGGTGTAATGATGTAAGGATTCGGTGTGTGTAGGGTGTGGCCATCCCTTGTGTCAAAGTCACGCAGGCGGTCTGTGAATCAGTGACCCCTGTTATGAGTCCTTCCGGTGCCGGTGCGGCTGAAGCGTGTACAATGTATCAGGCGATAGCAGCCTCGTCCGTCGTGCCACTGTCGAGTGTTAAGTGTGGCCGAAGCCCTAGGCGAATCTCTTCGCATTCCATTAGGGTGTGCTGAGTGGTGTCCGGATCTTTTCTGCAGCATACAGATGCCTCATCTTGTTGCGAATATTTGCTACGGCATGTTTTTGTCCCCAGGCAACCACCTCTAGCCTCAAATAGCAAAGCATTGTCCTTTGTGTTATCGCACAGATTTTCTCCTCCAATTTCTTTATTCCCATGCTTGTAAATCTCCATAGTCATTTTGTTTCAATTCTTTGCATCCAATTCGCTCTCTCTGTTTCGCTGTCTTTCTGATGACTGCTGGTTGTTTATTTACTCTTTTAATTACCTTGTAGTTGGTTACTAACTCTCTGGACCTCTTCCTCCATTCTGTGGCCACGCTTTTCACGTACAGATGCGTGGGCAGTTTAGCCACCCATTTATTTTGATCCATGTTCCCGATTCTTTTGTCAAACCAAATTTTGCTCTGCACTTCTGTGACTTCATTTTGGACTACACGGGCGCCGTCTACCGATAACGCCTGATTGTAGATGACTTGCATATGAGCATGCGCCGCCAGCCTGATGGAAACTCATAATATTTTTCACCCTGCCGGCTACCGCTCGCCTTCAGCAACTGCTATCGCGGCAAAGGCGCCGCAGGGCCACGGAGGAAAAGCGAAGAAAACACTTAAGAAAACTTACAAGGAAGGGACGTGTCTTTCTGCGTTTCAATGCGATATTTCTTGCTCTGCGACCGTCTGGGTATCTAACTTCTTTCCTCCGGCCTCTTGGATGAAAAATTCACCAACAATTACGATACTCCCTTATGCGAAATTTGAGCGCAGCTCTATACGTTTTTTTTTTTCATCTCGCGTGTCAAGATTTTGTTTTATGATTATTTAGATACACGGCTTATATTAAAAAGAGAACGCCGTGAGTGAGAACACCCTCATGAGAACGAGCTACAGTATTTGAATATTCGCCTGCGCTTTGAAGTGGCTCATACCTGCTGGCTATTTCGTCCCAGATCCGTGAAAGCAACCGTTAATTTTTTCTTCAGGTCATTGTAAAACAGTAAAAAACGGCATTGTTGGGTCCAGCATTGATGCTGCCTTGATGAAATCATGCGGCCACACAGTAGCGGGGATTCTCGAACAGCAAGTGGTTAGACTAAATACAGCTGGTTATCTGAGTTCTGTGGTAACAGCAGATTGCGAAAAATTCATTAAAAAAGTTCAGTGTAACGTCACAGCTTCATCTCAAGATAAGAACCAGGAGCGTAACAGGCACGCTGTGATCCCTTCCAACATAATGTGTCGCACAATTTGAAGAACGCGGCGCAAAGTTATGGGGTGAATGTACTGTTTTCTGCTCCTTTAAAAGTGGCCCGCTTGTGTGCACGGGTCCCAAGAAAGATTGAAAAGATCCCTAGCTATAGCCCTTTTGCTTGCCATGTAAGCCACAGGTCACAGTTTGTTCCTTGCACGCGCGGTGTGGTTTACGAATTTACTTTCTTCTGCGGCTGTGTTTATGTCGGTCAGACCGCACGCTGTATTAATATCTGTTTTAAAGAACATTTTAAGAATCGGTCATCTGACGAGAATTCCCACGTAGCAAAACATTGCAGGGCTTGTGAAAACGAAACAAAGAAGGTGTGCCTTCCGCTTCTAGAAAAAACAAAAAAATTATACCGTCATAGGGATCGTCGTACACTGGAGCTGTTCCAGGCGTATGTTATAAAGAAGAAAGTGCGTGTATGTGTTAGCGATGCTTCCATTGTACTTGCTGATTCTGAGAGGCAATTTCTAGACGCAAGATTGTGACGACAGCGATTTTGGATGGCCTATCAGCATAATTACGTCATGTTTATATATATGTATATATATATATATATATATATATATATATATATATATATATATATTTCACCCAATAAAAGTCAGTTGTGACTGCGCGCGTCCTGTTCACTTCTACTTATGTTAGCCGTGTGTTTTAGCGCAGTAACCCCCGTATGACAAGATAAACTTCCACCAACTAGCCCAACTTACCGCTCTATTGTTTTCAGAGTTAGGCTCGACTTCGCTAGGCCTTCGGGGAAGACGTGGAGGAGTTATAGTTATCGGGTGCGGCGCGCTCTTCACAGAGCATCTGCGTTCTTTGAAGTCCGACAGCGTCGGGAGCGTCTCTTCCCAACGGCCGCAACAGCTTCCCGACGAGACGATCGGTCTCTCCACATCTGGTTCAATACCACCCTTTCTTTCTTCATTCTGGCGTCCTTACAGGTAGCATCATGTGACCCAAAGAAATTGGGGCATTTGAGAACCGTGGCTACATAGGAGTCAGTAGCGTAGGGCTCGGCGCAGCGCGAGTAAACTCTCGTCTTCTTGCACACACCACTCACGTGTCCCAGCATGCAATTGCGGCATTGGAGTGCCCATTGGATAAATGGTCGCATGGAGTGTCTAAAGTGGCCCACCTTGACATGTAAGGGAAGAGATTCACCCTAGAAAATTGCCTTCACACAGCGGTATGTGCCGAGTCAAGA
Source organism: Dermacentor variabilis (assembly GCF_050947875.1). Lineage (NCBI taxonomy): Eukaryota > Metazoa > Arthropoda > Arachnida > Ixodida > Ixodidae > Dermacentor > Dermacentor variabilis. The sequence continues at coordinate 213,389,258 of NC_134568.1, forward strand.
CACATGAGCCATGGCGAAGCAATCAACGACTGCCTTCACTAGAATGGGCAAGTCAGCGCTGGAGATGGAGACGTCCACGTCGTAAATGACACCAGTAATAATGTCACTGTCCAGAGGAGTATACGAGCGGACCTTCATGCCGCCAAGTTCCGTAAGCTTGCGCAAAGTGCTCAGCGCAGTCTCATGGACAACGTCAATAGCCAAGTAATTTTTTCGTGTACTGACTTTGACGTCCGGTACTTGATTTGGCGTCACCGCTTCAAGGGGTGTCTGTTGAGTCGCCTCAGGTTTTCGGTAGCAAGTTGTGGTAGAAGTAGAATCGTACTAACTGCAGTACTCCGAGTTGGCCTTACAGTTGACGTGCTTGAAGACAGGTAGGCCCTGGTGTTTCTTCGTTTCGCCTTGCGGCTCCTCACAAGCTTTAAGTCGTCATCGGAGAAGTCCTCACGGCTGAGCGAGTAGACACTGGTATCGTCGCGATCGGTGTCGCTCTGGAGTCCAGTCCGCTTTCTAGACGCAGCCACCGCTGAAGTCGCCATCCCCAGCAGAGGCGTGGGGACGTCAACTTGCATCCATGGAACAACCCATGGCGGCTTCCCTGAGATATACACAGAAATCAGGCGAAACAGCTGAGCAAGATAAATAGCGTTCCGGCTCGCAGACGCTTGGTCTTCGTCTTCCTGAACGCGCATAATTATGCAAAATATAAAGGTGCTCACTGCTCCGATGGGTGCTCTCCACAGCATGTCGGTAAATACAGATGGGTATATAGTTGGTGAGGTGTGGCGAAAGGTGTATGGCATCCTGTGCCACTTATTATGCCCCTGCTGCTTTCGTGCGCAGTGAATCGCGTACGAAAGTAGGCCAGCTTCCTTAAACAATTAGTGGTGACTATAAGTTCATGTTCGCGCCTCGGTGCTTTTACTGTTGAGTTTGCTTCTTTAGCAAATATTGAGACAGAAAGCTATGCAGTATATACCCACTTTGTCAGCGTAATGACGTCTATGTTAAGGTATATTGTCAACATGTACGAAGTGAGTAATGTTGTAATTACACACATGAAAATCTGAAGTTACCAAACTTAGAAGGTAATGTAGCGAACCGCATCGTTAATGAAGGTCCTTCTTCTTACAAAACACCCTTTTCGAGGGGTGTAAGGGTGTAACTTCTGGACTGCGATATAACCATTGCTGAAAGCTGAGCAATTGGTTGCAGGCATTATGAAACAATGTTACAGCGCTGTGGAACACGAAACACAAACATGAGATGCACCCGTCCTGTACATATCCTGTTTGTATTTCGTCTTTTTTTAGTCAATGTTAATATCAAAACAACCCTTCTAAAGCGACGCTTTCATTACGTCCTCCCCCTGGTGTTCAATGTAAGTATTCTATTCTACTTGTGTAAGCCGAGTCTCACACGTATCACTAAAGCACATGAACCTCTTCAAGGAACCGAGCACGATATTAAAAGGTTGCTGTCGTTCCTGTTCTTTATTTTATTATTTGGGCTACCTTGGCCCACTGGGTATGTGCGACGGGGTATATGCCCATTCTTGGCGAATAACCCGGAATGGGTATGCGCTATTCTGAAGCAAGGGGTATAGAAGCCTTAGAGATATTTATATGTGTGTCGCACTTATCAGTGCACGCGCCTGTCATCAACATTCTTACCCCGACAAACATCAAACATCGCCTTCGTTCTCGTGACGAGGCAGTGCACGTGTCATCCGCTGACGCGGCCGCAACCTCGCTGACGAGCTTCGCGTCATTTAGAATCCAACATTGTATTGTATCTGCGTGCATCTTGCATTGCATTAACGCCTACACCCCGGGTCCTTGTCATCTATATAACACTTCTCACGAATCCGATGATCTGCGTAGCTATATTGCTATAAACGAAATTTTGGGGTGTGGGGACGCACAGCTTCCGGAAACGCAATGAAAATGCAACAAGCTAGATAGATTGTCGATCACGTGTATATAGGTAATGCAATATCCTGGCAGGCTCTCTGGATAGGCAAAAAAAAGGACAGGGCATAGATGAGTTCCCGTAGATAGTGTCTTCGTGGCCATATAAACGTCTGGAGCCGTACTCTTATCTCAGTTGACAAGTGGCTGCGCGACTGCAGCCGGTTGTGTGCTCGCGCTGCTTGACATTGACTCCGTGTAGCAGCAGGTCGCCGCCCGCTGGACGTCGTAGTAATTAATTCCGTGTCCTCGGCCGGCGCGACCTCGCAAGCGCCAGCGCGCGTGTATCTTGCGCGAAGGCATTCACCAGGCAATTATAAGCAGCACCGGGTGGCCCCACGTTCGTCCGGCGGATTGTATTCGCGCCGGGGTAACAAACTCATGGCGGATCCACGCACACGTGCGAACGGCATGGCTCTGGCGCGAGACCGATTGCATCGGCTCCCGTGGGTCGTTTTTACTTCCCGAAGGTCGCCTGGGTTCGATCCCCTCCACGAATGCCGTGCCCACGGAGGCCGCGCGAGACGGCAAGATATCGTGAATACGCCATGGGCCAGTGCACCTTAGTACTCGCCTCTGTCTATACAAAACACACCAAGCCGGCGTGAGGCATGCTTACGTGTCTGGGGTAGCTATTGGGTGAATCGATTGAGTTATCTATTTATTATGTGTTGGAAATGTTGGCAGCTGGCAGAATATGTCGCCGACCAGTGTATGCGTACAGATTCCCTTCATTTAGCTTTCTTTCTACACGTTGCAGAGGGCTACAAAATCCCGTATATAATCCTGCACTTCATCGTACTACAGGGGACGGTTTCCTCGTCTGTTCAACGCTGCGTGAATGTGGAGGTATAGATATAGGGACTCACTGGCAGTAAAATCACTTTTGGGATTTCGACGTAGATGTGCCATTACTTTTACGTTTCGAATATAGTGCTATTCGATTGGCTTCTCCGATCCAACGGCAGCTATTTGAAACTTCCGACAACCAGGCACGGTGGCTATGGCGTGGCGCTGCTGAGCACGGGGTCGTGGTGTCGATTCGAGGTCGCAGCGACCGCATTCCGATGAGGGCTGAATGCAAAAACGTTCGCATGCCGTGCACAAAATTGATGCGGAGCAGCGGACGCTGCACAATGAAGTGCAGGCGGACCAACTGTCCAACTGGCGGCTGTCCAGAGGGCCCGTGTGACGGCAGAGGGACTCGGCCTCTCTGTACCGACGTGGGTGCGGCCCGCGTCAGTCCCAGACTGATCACTGAGGACTTAAATAAAGTTCTTCATACCATACCCCAACTATGACGTCCCTCAAAACCCACTGCGTAGTTTCGAGAAGTTAAACCTCACAATTTAATTTAAATTTCCAACATTTCTCGCGTATATATTTTGGAATATTACGCAATAATGTGGCAACGGTTGAAAAGCAATTACATAAGAGCCGTCGACAGTCGGCCGAATCGCAACAGAGGTGGGCCAGAAAGTTGAACCTGATATCGTCGGCTTGCGCAAAGCTCTAGAAGAGGGGTTCGCAAACTTTCTGAACCTAGGGAACCCCATTTCCTTTCCCAGAGTTCTACGGAACACTCCCCCCCCGCCCACCCACACCCTACCTTTTCCTCTACCTCCCTCCCCCCACCCACCGATGAGCTTATGCACAGCCTCGCGATGATTCTTGCGATAAATCAATTGATCGGCTTAAAATTGAGAACAAAGGAAGTGCACAAATTATCCAAACATATAAACAGGGTAATAATCAACCCAAGGAGGGATGATGTTGGATTCGTTCTGGCCGCTCGCGGAACTCCTGGGTTCCGCGGAAATCAGTTTGGGAACCCCAGCTCTAGAAGCAAGTAGTTCCCCGGAAAGTATACTTTCGGTGACACTTCTTCTAGAGCTGCCCATTCATGTGGGCACTGCAGTCGCGCGGCTCAGTACCACCAGTGCTTTTACCTCCACTGCCTGTCCTACAGGCAATAAGAAAGAGTAAGAAAGAAAGAAAGAAAGAAAGAAAGAAAGAAAGAAAGAAAGAAAGAAAGAAAGAAAGAAAGAAAGAATCAAGCGAGATTCACGGATTCAAAAAACTGTAAAACTTTGTGCGGTAGACACCTCCGACGCGAGAATCATAAATCGAGAATTTTAGCTGCAAGTACAAAATGTATGAAAACATTGATGAATCAACACACTAGAGGGTCAAGTAGTTCAAAGTTCAAAGAGTGTCAAGTAGTTTCGCGCAGCCGCAAAATGCGGGAGACTAGGAAGAAACGCTGAGCTAGTGCAAAAACCAATCGGGAAAAACACGAAAAGGTCTCTATCATATGATAAGCTCTACATTAATGATCGCATATTTGTTTGGGATCACGAAAAGAATGAAAGGTTGTCACTACAAAAAACATAGAAAGAAATCGTCCATCAACTCGACGTCAAACAAGCGTGAGACCCTGGCAAAGAAAATTGAGACTCCAACAGTGCTTAATATAACTGCGAGAAGCATAGTAAACAAAGTGGAACTCCTGGAAGAACTGTTACTAGAACACAATCCCGATATGGTGGTCATCACTGAGACCTGGCTATCCCCAGATAGCTTCAGTCACGAGATATCTCCACCAGGCTACTCTGTTATTCGTAAAGATAGGCTGTCTCGTGGTGGTGGCGTGGCCCTGCTTCTTAATAATGATATTCCATTCGTTCCACTCCCTGAAGTCTCCAAATAAGAGGCTGTATTTTGTAAAATATTGTACAATGACACCGGTCTATTTGCTGGTTGCGTCTATCGAAGCCCTACTAGTGGATCCGAAGGCGCGCTTGCCTTGCAGGAGTATATGCAGTTCCACGTTCGTACCAGCAAAGTGGTCCTCATGGGGGACTTCAATTTACCAGACCTGAACTGGAGTACCATGCACTACACTTCAGCCACATCCGCAGCACTTACTTATCTAATACTAAATTTCAACCTTTACCAGGTAGTCGACCAACCAACTCGCTCACAAGGCTCTACGAACAGCATACTTGATCTCATACTCATAAGTGACCATTTCCCACTTCATGCATTCAACGGCCACGCCTATATAGAAAAGATGTGCGACGCAGAATGGTTACTGACGTGGGTGGGCCTGCTGTCATTATTAGTTCTTACTAGTTAGCGTTGTATATGGCGTTCGTTAACTGAAGTACTCATGGAGCGCACATGAGCTCTTCTTGAATAATGTTCTCTATGCCACTCCGACTCTATTGTTGATTACTATTTGTTTAGGTCATGGGTATATTCCTGCGCGTCATAGACGGAGCAGCCAGTGCCTCTGACAGGTGTCACCTCCTTGCATACCAGGGGCGTAGCCGGGGGGGGGGTAGCTTATGGGGCTTCAGCCCCCCCCCCCCAAATTTTTTCGTGCTGTCATGCGCCGCCGACCAAAGCTACTCCCGGCGCCGGAAATTATGCTAGATTTTGTCTAGAATGTCCTTTTCACGCTCGAAAAGACATTTTAGCGCGAACATTGCGAAATCAGGCTGGATTTCGCGGCAACGCCCATGCATCGGGAGTCACATATCGTAACGCGAGGAGCCCCACCGAGCATAAAGTTTCAAGGGCGTTTTGATAGCGAGCGGGCTCGTCTCGGCATCTCGCGGAGGCCGCGGAATTTACGAAGCGCTTGGATTTCAATTCCGAAACTTTATGGGTTTAAAGTTCTCATAACCTTTTGATGCTAAAGGTGCATTGACATTTCCAAAGTCGTGCTTTAGATTTTCAATTCCGAAACTTTGTGGGTTTAATGCTGTTATAAACATTTGACGCCAAAGGTGCATTGACTTTTCTAAAGTCTCACATCGGACCATACAAAGAGACACACCAAATCAACACACTGTCAAACAAGTTGACAAAGCACGTAGCGAGGTCCGATGAGACGAAGCGTTGTGGTGGTTCTTTTGTGCCGTCATGTCACAGAAAAGATGATCAACATTTTTTCCCCTGCGCCAAAGCATCCATGTCAAGATGCTGAAGCCAGCAAAGGTAACTTAGCTCTTATTGATTTTTCTAATTGGATTTTTATTCGCGAGGACACATTGAGCCTCTTTTTCTTTCTTTCTTTTTTTTTGTTCTTGCTACCCGTGGGCTGCCGATCCAATCAGAGCGCATGCGCTTTTCTCGTGCTGCATCGACCACCGCGCGGCGCAATTTGATGCGCGTTCGTTTTTCTCTGGCCGACTGGATTCTCGCCTGGCAGAGTTTTGGACGCTTTCTGGCTAGCAGACGAGAAAAAGAAACACTGTATTGTTCAGGACAACATTAATTTGGGCTAGATGGTGCATACTAGAATTAGGAAGGAACAGTGGTGCTTGTCCTGTGTCGTTCTCGCGCTCGTGATCGTCTTAGTTGGCACTGTTCCTTCCTAAAACAATGCATTATCGCTCGCCGCCAGCACTGCGGGGTCTCGACGTATTGCAACGCGTTAACTTGAGCGCAACCTCTCCGGAAAATCTTGTCTCACCGGTGTAGGGTACCCAGCACTATGCGTATGGTTCTCTGAGGACCAAACGTCTCACGTTTTCTTCGATATTCCTTCGGTAGCCACATTAAGTGCCCAAAGTAGGCATTCGATTGCAGCCAACATGCTCCCATTTGCGTTATTTCATTTCGGCACCCCCCGCCCCACAAAAGAAAACAAGAAAGACATTGTTGCAGCGCAGCGAATTTTCGCATGGTGAAAGTTCGATTTTGTTACTTCTTTTGCGGAAAGTAATGCGCCACGGGACGCTTCAGTTGCCGGAAACTCTTATCATATTATTGCGATAGCAGCTATATGGAGAATCCAGGCGCACTCCTGCCTCCCCGTCGCCCTCATGTTCCGTATAAAGTCCAGGGGCGGTAACATCGTGACCGCGCGCCGCATGCTGTATGTGCGAGTGAAAGCGTAAGGGGGCGGTGCGGCATGGGTGAGCCGACGATGGTGGCTCAGTCTTGTGTGCGCAAGGGAGAAAAGCGGGGAGGAAGCGCGCCGCCTTTCGTCGCGCGCGATGCATCGGGTGGAGTGGAGGGAGGGGGGCGGACCTTCGGATTCTGTGATCTGTGAATCTGATTGCGCAACATGTTTATTTGCCTTGTTTGACGCATCATATACAGTGACTTTTTCTTAGATATGTAGATTTATTGGAGACCTTTATTTAAATATCTTGTTGCGAGGATTTGTGTATATGTGCAGTGAACTTTGTCTCCAGGAATACTTTTGGCCCTTTATCAAGCTGTATCTTCACACTTGTATATTGTATTGTACCTTCGCATTTCTAATCTACGAGGGCGAGTCAAATGAAAGTGAGCCAACCTGCCCCGCGCAATAATGATTCGGTTCATAATTTCCGAGGCATGCGCATAGCACACAGGCATCTCATTTACAAAAGTGACATGCAGCGGTGAGTATAAATGTTCTTTAATGCTCTTATACACTGGGTTGAACATGGTTGCGTGACATAATGGACACCCCAAAAGTTGAACAGCGTGGTGTGGTGGGGCTTTTGACAGACAAAGATTTTTCCCAAAAAGAAATTAGTCGCGGTATGGCTGCCGACTGCGTTGTACATTGCATTTCATTGGCCACTGTGAAGCGTTGGAGTAAACGGCTCAAAGAAGGACGTGAAAGTTGCAAAGACGATCCATGGCCGGGCCAAAGCCACCATGTAATCCCTCCCAACACAATTGCAAAGGCTGATTAGACAAGAACGGAGGATAAGCATCGATGAATTGGCAGGGCGTGTGAGCATCAATCACGGTTCGGGTCACACTATAATTCATGAACATCTTGATTATCGGCTCTTGTGCGTGCAATGGATGCCCAAGATTTTGACTCATTGCCAGAAGACGGAGAAGTTCGGTACTGCCTTGACTCATCTAATACGGTGTCACGATGAGGGTGACGACTTTTTGTCTACAAATGTGACCGGGGACGAATCATGGTGCTGCTACTACTAGCCTGAAACACTACGGCAAAGCTTACAGTGGAAGCATTTGAATTCACCACACCCAAGGAAAGCAAAGGCAGTCATTTCTGCGGGAAAGGGGTTGTTGACTTTCTTTTTCGATCGTCAGGAGCCATTATTGATCGAATTTGCTAAACCTGGAGAGACTGTCAATCGTTTGCGATATTGTGAAATGTCGTATCGGCTGCGTGTCACAATCAAGAAAAAACGACGTGGAGAATTGAGCAATGGTGTCATCTTGCTCGCCGACATTGCCCATTCCCACATCGCTGATGTGGTTAATACAAAACTGGCAAAGTTCAAGTGGGAGACGCTGCAACATCAGCCATACAGCCGAGACCTGTCGCCTTGCGATTTCAACATTTGGGAGCATTTGAAAAAACTGCTCAAGGGAAGCAGATTCGTGTCGGTCGATGACGTAGAGCCAGTTACAGATTTTTGAAGCAGCAACCCAAGGACTTTTATGAGACGGAAATTGCGCGACTCGTTAGTCAGTGGGACAAATGTCTAAATGCTCATGGAGACTACTTTTAAATAAAATACGTCATTTGTCATATATTCGCATTGGCTCACTTTCATTTGACTCGCCCTCGTATATTTTGCTGAACTCCTGCTTTTTATATGTGCTCTCTGTTGCGACTATAATTTCAGAGTAATTACTCGCAATACACAACCGGTGACAGCTGCTCCTGAACAATACATTCTAACAAAGGACAGCGTCATTGAGATTTTTCCCTGGTCATTGCATATGTACAAAAATGGAAACAAGGTTTTGAATGACACACACACACACACACGCGCGCGCGCACACGCACACACGCACACACGCACACACGCACGCACGCACGCACGCACGCACGCACAGAGAGAGAGAGAGAGAGCGCGAGAGAGAGAGGTGCAAATGAGAGAAAGGCCGGGAGGCTAAGAAATTTTCATTAAAATATTTGTCCTCAACTTGTACAGTTCGTGGCTTTTACATTTTTCATATGAGCGGCATACACTGCTTTGCTGGTTTCAAACTGATGTAGTTATAAAGTTCGTGTTACATTTGCTTTATTTATTAAATATAGAGAAAACATGGAAGCATTGATATCAGTTATTTCTGGCACAATTTTGAGACATGCGAGTACACTCTTTTATGAAAAAATACATATTTTACTTATTTTGACAGTGCCTAGCGTTCAAGAATTCGTTTGCAGCATCTTTGGCAATGGCAACGCAGTTATTATTAATGTTTAACGTATTTGATCCCTCCACTATATCTATAAGGAGGTGGCCGAGCTACAACGTGAGCCTCCCCCCCCCCCCGAACGAAATTTCTGGCTACGCCACTGTTGCATGCATTTAAGAAACAAACTTTTTCGGCATATACGCCATATTGACAGTGCGGTGATTGAATATCCATGACGTGTACAGCGTACGTAAAAGTATACTTTTTAGCAAAGGTCGCGGTTCTTCATTAGGCATGCAGTATATATACATCTATATATACCGGCGCGAACCAATATACATTGACGTATGTAGTGCCCCTTGCGTAATAACTTCAGTTTTATTTTCAGGAAGCCGTTAACGACAGGCGACTACTGCGGACACTGAGCGCGGCCGCGCGGGCCCTATCTTATTTAAAGCGTTCAACGATGGGGAAAGAGTCTAGGTGCGCCGAGGGCTGATAGCTTCGTGCGTGCTATGTTCTCGCCGTTTATTTCGGGTTGAAGCGAGGTGCAGCACGAAGGTCAATTTGCACGCTGCTGATGCAACCCTTCCTCACGCTAGCGTCTTCACAACGAGCCTCCATGGTCATGGCGTGAGATGCGTTTATGTTTTTTTCTGAGCGTGTGACACCATGCTTGTTAATTTAGTCAGTAAGCGAATGTTCACAAGTCTGTACGGCCGATAAAAATACGATATTTACTTCGTTAGCTGTCTAATAATTTGCTGTCGCAATTATTGCTTCAGCTTTCGAGCTAAACTGCTATTTTTTATAATCCAGGGAAAACACGGGGAAGGCTGGGGATGGAATTTCAAGACGATAAGCAAAACGAGAGCAAGGTAAAAGCGGAAGCGAACATTCCGACAAGTGGACTTGTCGAAAAAGACAAGCCCTTGAAAAAGACAAGTCCACTTGTCGAAACGTTGGCTCCCACTTTTACCTTGTTCTCGTTTTGATCATTGCTTTTTATAATGCGTTTTATAGTTTGACTTGCACCATCTGTGGCAGCGTGTTCGTTTGTCAGACGTTCCCGAACAACCCAGACGGTTTCCACCAGACCCACAGGGGTCTTTGTATGTGTCGTTGGGAACCTCGATGCTGTACGCCTGCTGCGGTATGAATCTTGCTCGCAACCTTCTTGAGGCGCACTCACAGCCAGAACACTGTCACCTCTCCCACTTTTTCATGGAATAGAGGCAGATTTCCCAAGAAAAGGATAGCAAAATAAAAGAAAGAAAAAGTATGCCGTCTTCACGCTGCACCATTAATAAGAGGCCGCAAATGATTTTCAATAAAACTACAACAAAACAAAGAGCTGGATGCTGTTTTTAATAGAAAGCTGAAGGTGTTTGTCTGGCTGACGGCCTGGCGTACTACTCCAAGTGTCGCGTGGGTGAGAAATAAGCACTATGATCCAAAATAAACACTTACACGCAGACGGTACGTACAGCCACAGGCACTCACACTTATACGTATGCTTTTCACAAAGTCTCATCAAATTCTGTAGTTTTCAAAAACACTACAAGTGCTTTGGTTCCACGCAGAGCAGGGGTGAGGCTTCTCCACAATTTAATGATGGCGGAATGATGCGAAAACACCCGTCTACTTATATTTAGATGCACGTTAAAGAACCCCAGGTGTTCAAATTTCCGGAGTCCCCCACTACAGCGTGCCTCATAATTTGATCGTGGTTTTGGCGTGTAAAACTGCATAATTTTTAATCTCTTCCCTGCTTTTCTTCCGCCAATACGCGAACCCTCTCTTGCTTATCTCGACTTTTGACCAGTTAATGCTTCCGCCCGCTTTAAATCCCAGTGCTTCTGGAAGGTACCTACGGATGTCACTAGGGCCAATACCTTCGCATTCCATTAGGATATGCCGATTTGTCTCAGCATTTTTTCTGCAGCAGACAGATGCCTCGTCTTGTCTCGAATATTTGCTCCGGTATGAATTTTTCTTTAGGAAACCAACTCGGGCCTCTTATAGCAAGTCACTGCCCTTTGTATTATCGAACAGTCTTTCCTTTCTAACTTCTTTCTTGCCAATCTTGTAAATCTCTATGGCTTTTTTGTTGTTCTTTTCATCTTTTGCATCAAATTTACTGCCTCTCTTTCTCTCACTTTCCTTATGATCACTCCTGGCTGTCTATTTACACTTTCAGTTAACCTCCATTTGGTTGCCAACATTCTTGACCTCTTCCTCCATTCTGTGCTCATGCTTTTCTGGTACAAATACTTGTGCACTGTAGATACGCATTTATTTTCATCCATATTCCTGAGCCTTTCTTCAAAACTAATTTTACTCTGAGCTCTGACCTATAAAGTGGGCCAGTTCATCTCACCCTCCTCACTTGTAGTTTTACCGTGGTCCCCCAAAGCCAACTGGCCTATTGATCTATGGTTAACCTTCAACACCGACAAGATGTCCGATTTTAAGCACAGAATGACATTTCCGAAAGTCAGCGCCAGCACCATTACTCACTTCCAAAGTCTTCAGGAAACTCCCTTCCCTCCCTTCAGTAAAGTTGATGGGAGCCTCGCGCCTCAACAAAAGCGATCACTGCGCCACATAGAGAATCCACAATCCTTGAGAAGCGTAGTGCCTTCTTCAATCGAGATGCGGCGCTGTGCTCGACTCAGTGGAACACAGTGGAACATGAAACATTTTTTTATTAGAATGTGAAGATATCAACGCAGCTGTCGGTTTGCGCTCAGATGGCGTCCTTGAAGCCTTTGAGGTCAGGGATAGCAAGGGGAAAGCAAAAATGTGCGCAATAGAGTTTAGTAAAAGACGATTAGAGGTATGGTGGCGGAAAATTCGGGAGACTGCACACAACGGATGCGTACAAAAACAAAGTTCCCAATAGAGGTTCAGAAAGTTTGATGCTGGGAACTCTTCGTGTGTTATCTTTTAAAAGATATGTAGGAAATTAGGCAAAATAAGAACAATGGCTTGGAGGCGCAACCCACCGTCCCGTTTCAAAGGGGACGCTTGTAGCATCCATCCATCCATGGAGTAGAGCTTCGAGTCAAGGATTCTTTGAGAATACGGGGTGTTAGTGTCTCTCACATAGAAAATAATTCTTTAGCTGACGTGCAAGTTCCATGTGCGACCCCTGCAGCACGGTCAGCACCAACATTATCATGTATGCCACAGTGGGCGGAAAACCACTGCAAGACAGTGTTGTGATGCAGTGCGCAGGCTTTATTACGCAGCAGCAGCGACAGGAGGAGGGCGAGAGAAGGGAAAATAAAGTCAACCACATGTGCGTCTGTATGACTGCCATGTGAGCAAAGGTGAAGGGGTTAAAAGAAAGGAAAAGGGGAGAGCATCTAGCAATATCAACACGGGGGGCCGCCCATCACAATCGGTCACTGAGATCAGTCGATTTCAGGAACTCTAGAAATGATTTCGTTGCTTTGTAAGCTCGTAACGCATAGTGTCATGGCTAATACACAGGCGCCTACTGTTTATGAGCTGCTGTCGTGTGTGTTTCAACTTTACCACCTGCAGGACCACTCGCGAGTAGGTGATGATGGCTCGTGATTGACTTCTTTGATCCAAAGTATAAACAAAAGCTGCCCGCCGTGCTGCTAGTTAGGTGGTTGCAGCTGTAATCTAGTGGCTAAGCGCGGCTGAAATTGCAACACACAGCCACAGAATCCATACACCGATGGCGAATCATGCACGTGTGACGAAGCCGTCGGTGTAGATGTGAAAGTGGGTACTGTAGCAGTCAGTAATATGCCCAAGAGCAAAATATGTGATCACCCGACTCAGGAGCTTTTATTTTGCTCTTCATTCCAGGCACTGACGTGATGATCGACCAGGTAGGGAATCTCCGCTATGGTTTCGTCGGCACAGAAAGGCTCTGATAGTTCATTGAGAGAAAGCTGCGTGCCTAAGGACCGCAGCTTCAAGTTAGTGGGTGATCTGGCGTTCTGGCAACAACGGGCACTCGAGCTACGAAAGACCTGCATACCTCAGCAGGCGTATGAGAACCAAAAGGTGTCTGCTTTCTGTGAGTACAGTCAAGGTGTTTTTCGGCAAGGCTATGTACTCCTCAAGGCTCCCGCTTTTTCCTTGCATGTTCCTTTGTTATTGCGTCCTTACATTGCCGAACAACTGACATCATACACATTTATGGAGGGTGTTTTAGTGAACGCTTTCAAATTTTTTTTTTAATTGCCTGTGGCGGATAGCCCAATTCTAGCCCATGAGTTGGTCTACTCAAGGAAGCGGATATTCCTTGCACAAAAGAATAATGAAATGCGTAATCGACTAATTAAATAATCACTAATTAAGTTTTTAATAACTACATTATGAGACATTGAAATTTACAAGTTCTAGCCGTGGAGTTCGCAAGGTGGATCCACTTGGAATGAATTCTCAGGATGACACCAGTTTCGAGATATTAATTCACGAACTTAGCGGAGAAATGCATTCGCGCTCCAGATACTTTCGTGCTTCAATGCACAAAATGACGTTTCGTTAAGAAAGTAACAGGATCGACAGCGTATTTTTACCGCAAGTTTGACGGCGCATATCTCGTAAATGGTGACATCCACACAATTATTTTCAAGTGGATCCACCTTGAGAACTCCTCGGCTAGAATTTGTAAATTGCAATGCGTGCCATGAGATAATTAGTTAAAAACCTAATCGTGAATTTTTCTTAATTTGTCGATTATGCGTTTTAATTTTTTGTGCGAGTAACGTGCGCCTCGTCGAGTAGACCAACTCATGGACTAGGATTGCGCTGTCGCAGGCAATTAAAAAAAATCGAAAGTGTTCGCCAAAACACCCCGTATACTTCGCACCAATTGTAGTTGGACATAAACGTTTGCACGGCTGTCTCTTTTTTCAGAGCACGTGAATAACAGACTGACGTGTCTTGCCATTAACACTGGTGCAGCTAGGCCTTCCGCATTGCCGCAATCGGTACCGTTAACGTCATTTCACGCAGTACGCCTCCCAGAGTACACGCCCTTGCTTTAAGCCGATGCTGAAAATGCAACTCGCTTTGAGTAAGCAGCACGCGCGTAGTACGCGACGTGATGAGGATCTCAATCGCGTAGGCACGCGCGTGCCTTGCGCTTGCGGCGCCCCACAATCGACGCGTGAGAACATGTTATGCTTTCACACGCACAACATCCATGTGTTCCGTACACGTGCCAGCAGAGGATAAATGAGCCTGGATATTCGCAGAAACGTATGTGCAATACAAAAACTTCAAAGGAAAAATGATGTATTCTTTTTTCACGATCTGGACGTCGCAGCCAAGCAACCGAGGAGTGCTCGTTGCAGTTCGAGTTGCGACTTTGTGCAGTCATTTGACAAAGCGGGAAGCTTTTGGCACTGCACGAGCGTCACAGGTTGGGCTTTGTATTGTACTTTTTCTCCTCTTTCTTCCTTATACATGGGCCTGTTTCTTGCAGGCACAACTAGGCACACGTTGCAGAGATGTGAACAGCGCTTGTTTGCGATACGAAGGTAAAATTTGAAAGGTGCAGAGTAAATGGAAGCGCCGTTGGAAAGCATCAGTCCGGCTAATTGACGTTAACGGTAACCGGAAGATTTAAAACGATTACTTCAGGACAACTAAGTGTGGGTGGAGAATGAAGCACTTTGAACGAATGGATAGGATGCGTGCATATTATACAGGGGAAGTTACAAAAGCACGGGTAATTGTGGACGTTACAAGAAGTAATCGAACTCGTACTCATCAAAGCGATCCAGCGATTGCGGGAAGACTAGAACAATTTAGAGAATTAGGCGAAACGGTTGCAAGTATACGGGGAGACGTGTCAAGGGATCTGCGGTGGAACATGTGGCGGGAAAGACCATAAAACTCGCTGCCTGTCATACGAAGATTAGAGGCTTTCCCTTAGAATAGCTTTAGGTCATTTAGATGACAGGCCTTTCACCGAAAAGGAGGTCCTGGGATGTGCAAAGCCACAAAAACCCTGCTACGCTTCTCGAGGCGCACCAGGCTGCTTGTGATGAACTGAACGTTGAAGGCTTCATTGCGGGTGTGTGCCTGTATACTGTATACTGCTTCTTATCCTTCAGTCCTTTTTCCTCCTTCCCTGGTGCAGGATAGCCAACCGCTTGGAATGAATGAATTTCAAGTGGCCTGGTTAACCTCCCTGCCTTTCCCTTATGAATGACTCCAGCATTACTGGTATCAAATCGCGTCTAAATTTATGTTCACTGGAAACGCGAAGACTTGTTACCCTGTTATATCTCACTTTCACCGACTTTATTACAATCCAGCGCCATTCACAGAATGTCATATCAAACCGGCCCATCGCGTTTTTCCCTGATTAGACCATGACTTTAAAGTACAACCACAGATCGCTCATACCAAGCTTATGTGTCATTCCCCACATTGTTCCTTGCCATTTACTATTGGAATAGGCTGCCTGCGGAAACCATTTCTGTGAATAACCATGACGCTTTTGTTTGCAAACTGAAGTGCTTATTGCGTGCCGACCGTTAGAATTGTATTGTGCCGACTGCTTAGAATTGTATTATTCTCTATTGTTGCCACTACCATTCTAGTTCTACTTTTTCCAGTATGTTCTCAGTGTTTGCAGTATTTTTCAGTATGTTTTATCAAAGTTCTGTTCTCAGCAGATAGAGCTCGTTTTCATTACTTATTCACCGTAATATGTTATGTAATGTTACGTAACCCCCTATGCAATGCCTGTAAAAGGACCTTTAGGTTACATGAATTAAAAAATTATCTCTTTCTCAAGTGCATAAGGCAATTAGAGGAAGCACAATGATTTAACAAAGTTCTGTGCGGGTCTCTAAAATGCACTTCAATTAGATGAGTGAAAATATTTTAGAATTGCCGCTTTCAGCCGAGGAAAAATTGTTTTGATCTAGAACTTCGCGCAGGTATACGCTTTGAGAAAAGCTTGGATGCACCCTTTAGGACTTCCTCTAAAAAAAAAAAGAGTACACCTTTTGGGGCGTATCTTGTCCACAAACAATAATCCTCATCTGTCATTGTGTTTACTTTCTTGAAAACTCTGCGCTCGCTACTTTCCTGTCAAGAATGCGATGTCACGCTGATAACGCGCACGCAGTTCGTAACATGGAAATACCGAGTGCGCAGCACTAAGGAAAATAAAGGCACGCAAGGGAGATAACGATTATTGTTGCAGGACGAGATAAGCCCCGAAGTGTTCCTTTCACCACCATTAGCACGTGTTCCGTACGTAGCGCCAGAACAATTACCGTACATCAACTAGCGTAATTCATCGCTCTGTTTAATATAGGACGGACATGCGCGCTGCGCGGGTCTCAACACCACGCAGACGAGCTCAAGCGGCCAGGAGGTGTTCTACAGGTTGCGCGGCCGTGATGCAGTTGGGCATAGTCCGGCCACGCGCTTGCAGGAGCATCGTAGTGGTTGTCCAGCTGACGAATCTCCACTATATATACGCTGAACAGTTGCGCCCTTACCTAATCCACTATACCCGGCAGCACCGCTGAAACTGCAGCAAATGTATATGGTGCCCTTGAAGTCGCGTGCCGGCAGCGTACCCCGGACACGCAACAAATAAAAATTCGCTGCCGAAGCATCATAACATACAGCGCCAACGGCCCGCGTCGACGCACCGTCTTCCGCGCACGCTTGACAAGGTCGCCGAGAACGGCAGGAAACTAACGAAAATAGAGAAGGATATTAATAAACCGAACGCGTCGGCCGCTCAGCTCAGGAGGTCACACACTGCCTGATAGAGATCGGCTCGTATACATGTCGCCCACTTCCAAACCCTCCTGGTTTTCCAACCTTCACCGCCACACGCGCTGGACCGCGTTTTGCGTTTGCTGCGTATTTTCCCGGCGCACGACATCGGCGCAACCCCCCAATTCGCTATGGAAGAAGAATGAATCGCCCAGATGAGAGATACAAAGGCTCGTCTCTCGCAGCGGCGCGTTCAAGGCGAGCACGTCAATGCAGTCCTCCTCCTCGGCGGTGCATACGTATGACTGCGACAGAGGCCGCACGGACGAGTTTCACATTGCGATAAGAGGGGGAAATCGGCGCGTATAAGCCCCGAACGGCCTGCACGCAACGCAATGCGCTGATCAAGGCGCTTGAATTACACTCGCCGGCAGCGATGTGCACGCGGGCGTGTCGGCGATCTCACAGAGATTGGCCGAACGAGCGTAAGATTCAGGCGGTCGATCTGCGTCGATCATTACGCGCCGCGTTATTGCAAACCTGGTAAGATGATGCCCGAAGGCAAAAAGTTAATTTGTTGTGCATAATTTTTTTTTCACAACGTAGACGTAGGGCCAGTAGGGCCCCACGAGTAGCGTTAAACGCCCCGCGTAAAATGTCCCGAAGCGCGCGCCTTGGAAAAGCTTCACAACTGAATCGCTGAGCGGCGATCAGCAGTGATATCCGCGTGCCTTGGACGCGTTGAGTTATGCACTCTTCTTAAATTCTGCAACAATACGCTCTCTTTCCTTAAACTGCTTTCAGCTTAATCTTTGCGTGAGAATACGGATTATACTATTATTCACGTCATTTTTAATGCGTTAATGGTAATTCTAGGGCGCTTTCATTTCGTTAAGCCAAGGCAGTTTCTGCAGGTTTGACTTTTACCGCAGTAGTTTTTCCCCAGGCCTCCCGCAGACTTCCGTTTCGTGGAAACTTCGTCATCGCCCGGCAAGACGACACCCGGCCTGCCCGCTTCCGGCTGCACGGGTAGCTGTTTTTAACCCGTTAGCCACCTTCACGGGAAGCAAATGCAGTCGCTACCTTTTAAGTCACCTCGACAGCAAAGTCTTCTCAAGAGTGGTTCTCGATATGTAATTGCGTTGTAGCGCCGGAAGAAATTAGAAGAAACAGACAGAGCGCCAAGGGGGCTATTTCTGCCCTTTCTTATCCTTGTTCAACGGATAAGTCATTACCATACACTTCCAGACCTGCCTTGCGTTCTGGCACATCTTGCCGAAATCTACTCTCCTCTCATGAATAATGCACATTTCAAGGCCACATACTTGCAAACATGTGACTGCTTTTACTGCTCCTATATGGCACTCAGCAGCCGCAGCTTCCGGGATAACATATACTTGGTTCAGAAATCAAGTAAACCTTTCAATGCGATTAGCATACTTCACATAGTTTTTATTTTTATTTTTATTTGTTGCTCTGTGACCATCTGCGTATATAACCGTTTTTCCTGAATTCTTCAATAAAGACAACATCTTTAATATTGATCCCGTGCTGGGCGGAATCAAACCCGCATGGCATGGATTTCTCAGGGAGCAGTCCGACGATTTAGCGATCCACGCGAAGAATGCACCGCGTATACGTGAGCTCTTCAATGAACGACTTTCACGCCAACTAGGGTCACTGGGTATGTACCACTGGGTAGAACATACCCAGCGGTACATACGTTACAGAAAAAAAATAACAAATTATAATTAACTCCTAATTGGCCATCGGTATTGAACCAAAGAAGCGCAGTTTCAATTTGTCAGCCAACATGGTAAAACTCCACCCGTTGACTTTCATTCGTTAGCTATATACACTTAATCGACTAATTATAACGGACGCCAGCAAAGTTTCGTGTTCCTTGGTAAAAGGTGGCCAAATCAGTAATATAATTTAATATAAAGCTGCATATTATTCCACCCTTCGTTCGTGCGTTACAATCGCGAAAATAGATGTATATGATTCACGTATATCAAAAAATAAAAACAATACATTTAACGGCCAAAACCGACTGTCCTTATCAGCGAAGTCATAGAATACTCTAAATGGCGAAGAAATGAATAGCAGCTCTTACCGCTTATGAAAGCCGCTTTAAAGCGCTTTTGAGAGAGAGAGAGAGAGGGAGAGAGAGAGAGATTTAGTATAAAAGAAAAGCTGAGAGGTTGGACTTCCAGGAGGGGTGTGCAAATCTGCAAGCCTGCCATGTTCACGTGACCGAGGCATAGCTGCAGTACGCTGACTGTGGGAAGGAGGTTGCCCCCGCATATGTCTTCATCCCTTTGAACACCGTCGTTCCCGCCAAATTTAAGTGCTCAAAGCTGCATCGCTAATTATAGCTCGTTTCGTTGTTGGTTACATGTAATTAATTACTAAAAATAATTACATTATAGCGAGCTGTACTTAGTAAACTATGTAATCGCTAACATACAAGACTACCAAAAGTCACAATTGATTACAAGTGATTAATTATATGTAATTCGTTACGTGAAAGCCTGCAACGGGTATGCGGCCTGCAAGGGAGCAATTCTCAGCGTTCGCATGTACCGGCGCGCCACGCATCTCAGAGGGAGCGCGCGGGCTTTGCGGCGCCGCCGCTAGATCGCGCAGCGTGTTCATAAGGTACATCACAGACGTTATTAGGGATAACTTCGGCACGAAAGAAAGCATAGTTCAGACTGAAACAGATCCAGCAGCGACAGAGAAGCCTGAGAGATCAAAATTTAGCACAGAAACATTTACTGGAAAAAACCGGAAGAAAATATCCCGAATAACGCGGTCGCAGGGCCCGATGAAATCCCAATACAGCTAATCAAAGACATCGGTCCCCAGAGCAAGGCACTGCTGACTAAAGCAACAGAGCAAGTGATTAGAACTAGGGAAATTCCGGTTGCATGGCGTGAAAGCAAATATATATGCACACATACACACACACACACACACAAACACACACACACATACATATATATATATATATATATATATATATATATATATATATATATATATATATATATATATATATATATATATATATATCCCAAAAACAGAGCCCGAAATTAAAAAAAAAATTATGGGGTTTTACGTGCCGAAACCAATTTCTGATTATGAGGCGCGCCGTAGTGGGGGACTCCGGAAATTTGGACCACCTGGGGTTCTTTAACGTGCACCTAAATCTAAGTACACGGGTGTTTTCGCATTTCGCACCCATCGAAATGCGGCTGCCGTGACCGGGATTCGGTCCCGCGACCTTGTGCTTAGCAGCTAAACACCACAGCCACTAAGCAACCACGGCGGGTCAGCCGAGCTCAAGTTGTATGGGAAGGTCAAAAAGGTAAGGAAGTGGTGGAAATTCACCAAGGACTGAAGCAAGGGTGTCCTCTGTCTTCATTGTTGTTTATGCTTTGTTAAGGGCATAGAAAGACGACTGGAAAATAGTGAATTAGGGTTTGATTTATCCTGCATGCGTAATGCGCAGAGGGCGTGGCATAACGACCGCAGACTGATGTATGCGGATGACATAGTGCTGCTAGTAGACAATGCAGGAGATTTACAGAGACTTGCAAATATGTGTGGCAACGTAGCGGCAAATCTAGAGCAAAAGTTTAGCACAGAGAAATGGGGAATTATGATCTTTAATGAAGAGACGAGTAATTACGCGGTGTCATTTCAACAGCAAGTCATACCCATAGTCTAACAATATAAACGCTTCGGCGTGTTCATAAACGAAGGAAATACTTAATCAAGCACCCACCAAGAGAAACTGAAGATAAAGGTGAAGCGGAATGCTGCAGTAATGAAACACAGAGCACAGTGAGGCTACAATACGTATGTGGTGGTGCATCGAATCTGGAAAGGAGTAATGGCGCCAATTCCAACGTTTGAAAATGCCATTCTGTGCTTAAAATCGGATATCTTGTCGGGGCTGGAAGTAACCAAGAATCGGTAGGCCTGTTGGCTTTGGGAACCCACGGTAAAACCACAAATGAGGCAGTGCAGGATGACATGGGTTTGGCCTCGTTTGAAATCGGAGAACCGCAGAGCAAAATTAGTTTTGAAGAAATACTCAGGAACATGGATGAAAACAAATGAGCATCTAACGTGCACAATTATCTGCGCTTGAAAAGCGTGGACGCAGAATGGAGGAAGAAGTCAAGAAAGTTGGCAACCAAGTACAGGGAAATTGAAACTGCAAATAGACAACTAGGAGTCATGGGAAGAAAGGTGAGAGAAACAGAGACCGTTAATTGGATGCAAAGAATGGAAACACAAAGGACATGAAGATTTGCAATAATGCGATGAAAAAAAATTAGAAGGGAAAATTTGTACGATAACACGAAGGGCGGCGCCTTGCTATTTGAGGCTCGAGCCGGTTGCCTAAGGACAAAAACATGCCGCAACAAATAGTCGCAACAAGATGAGGCATGAGTATGCTGCAGCAAAGATCTGGAAACCACTCAGCACATCCGATCTAAATGCGAAGGAGTTCACCCAGTGGAACCCGGAGGTAACGTAAACTTTCCAGGAGCGCTTGTACTTAAAGGGAACGGAAGCATCAACCGGTCAGGATTCGAGGTACGCAAAAGACGTTTAGAGTATTGGTGGCAAAAAAAGAAGGGGAGAAATCGATACGACGAGATCCGTTACAGGCATAGGTAGCGATACAAAGTAGATAGAAAAGTTTTACGGGAAAAAGTTATGGGGGTGTATACAAAAATGCTAGCATGAAAAACTCATCAAATCAAGCAGGCTCGGTGACTACTTGTCACCGCCGCGTTTCAAAGGGGATGCCAATTATCGCTGAAGCAAAAGAACCAAAGAGATTTATTAATACGCCAAGAAAGAAATCAGGAGGGAGGATCTGTAAGATAACCCAAAGGGGAATGCCTTGCTATCTGAGGCACGAGTCGGCTGCCGGAAACATACCAGAGCAAATATTCGCAATATTTTGAGGCATGTGTCTGCTGGAGCGAAAGTCCGGAAACTACGCAGTACATGTTAATGGAATGCGAAGATATTCTCCCAGCAAGCACCGTAGGAAACATGTATACGTTCCAGAAGCACTGGGATTCAGAGCAGATGAAAGCTGGTCTGGTGGTCGATATAAGCAAGAGACGTTTAGAATATCGGTGAAAAAGAAATCTGGAAAACGATTGATATAACTGGAGTCGTTACAGACATAGGTAACTGTACAATATAAATTTAGAGGTTTCTTTTTTTTAAAGAGACAGTTTATTCACACAAAAAAACTTAAATTACAACATGCATGTATACAGACGAGGGTTCCAGAGTAGTAACGCTGAAAACGGGACCCTCGGTTAGAAATTACAACATAATGTACAATTGCTAAAGGGCGGAAACACAGCAGCAGAGTTAACTAATAGAACACAAGACAAGCAAATGCTAAAGAAACGAAGAAAGAAAAGATCAAGCACAGTTACGCAAAAGGATACACGGTCACAGATGTAGTAAGGCCTGCTTAGGTCAAGCCGTCTAGGTGCCTATATGCCACCGCTCAGTTTCAGAAAGGCGATGCCAATAAAGATCATCATCACGAACGAAGCCCGAGAGAGCTGTCTGGATGTAGTACACGGCTCATACGCGCCGGCGCGATCTCGGAAGCCACACGAAGGGCTTGGTGCGGACTTCACGGCCGCGTCACTAGATGGCGCAGCGTGTCCAGAATAAAGTGCGAGAAAGAATTCCCGCTACAGTACTCGCGTCGTACGTGATGCGTTTCTGCGGGCGCAATACGTTGAGTTGATTTCGGAGGGTTTTACGTGCTGAAACCGCGATTTGATTACGAGGCACGCCGTAGCGGAAGACTCCGGATTAATTCTGACCACCAGGAAATATTTACCGTGTCCCCAATGCACGGGACACAGAGTTTTTGCATTTCGCCCTCATTAAAATGCGGCCGCCGCGGCTGGGATTCGATCCGCGATCTCGAGTTTAGCAGCGCAACACCATAGCCGCTAAGCAATCGCGGCGGGCAGACAATACGTTGCGCCGCTGCATTGCTTCGGTGCTGGTCACATTACCGTCGACAGTCATCGTGAGGCGTGTTCTATCGCAATTTCTTTTTTTTTCTTTAAGAATAATCGCAGCTGTAGCGTGACAAATAAAAGAATTTCATATATATTCGCGTTGGTCACGTCAGGTTAGTAAATTGTTCCAGCACGACGCCGACTTCGTGGCAGATCGTGTTGACGGGTTTCTCCAAACTACTCTTATAGTTTATGGATTGACTTGATTTGATTGATTTGATTGATGAGATTTCACGTTCCGACCCCACAAATTAACCACGAGAGTGGCCGCAGCGCAGAATTCCTGATTTTGACCTCCTGAGGTTATCTGCCGTGAACACAAAGCTGGGTACACGATCGTTTTTGCATTCCGCCCCCTTTCATATTTATTTTTATTTTATTTCGACATATCCGGCTGCCGAAGCTTCGGTAATTGTACCCGCGACTGGTATCGTGTTTAGCAGCAAAGCGCCGTGGCCATGAGCCGCCGCAGAGGTTGAGCAAGCCTTGGACACTCACCGGGTTCAGTTCAAGAATTATAGCCCGTGCGCTAATTAGAAATATAATCAATATATTTAGTTCATCTATGACGTCGTCGGCGGTTATCGCGCGTTTTTGACGTCCACAGCCGAGAAAAATGAACTGCTGTAAATGTGTATATCTCGATTCCGCTGTTTTCAAGAATCATTTCGAAACTTTGCGCAACTCCCAATATACAGTCTGGTGAATGTTCGCGTGGTATCGCGAGCATATGCGCTTTCGATTTTCTCGCTTCTTTTCCTTCTTTTACGATTATTATCTTTAAGCTTGAGCCACGTGCTACCTTAGCACGACATCAGGTTAATGCATTAATTCAATAGGAAGCAGAGAAAATAATCAGACAGGAGCCATCGAGGTATACGCCGCGATCTGGGCACCACCTTCTAAAGAGCGCATTTATCCTCGAAGCTCGCTCACGTAACTCGGCTCCACGTGCCCGCGGCTGTGTGCAGCTGGCATGCCGACGTTGTGGCTTCAGTTGTGGCAGAAAGCCAGCGCCCTCCAGCGTCTGCGGTAACCGCACGACCTCTGGCATGGATCAGCGTCACGGCGCCTTCCCTGCTCTGACGTCAGTCGGTAGGCGCTGTTTCCGGCTCATCGCGGTATTCGCGAAGCTCCAGAACGCTTTTCGCGCTTCGGCTCGGGGTGGACGGCAGCTGCCTCTTGGCCGTTATGCTTCGTCAGTCCCGCTTCGACGATACGGGGCCAGTGAAAACCGTATACAATACCGGTGCTACATGCAAACATTGATCCGCCTGGCAGCGATAGGTGGAAAAATGAGCCCCAAGGACGCTCAGTGAATAGCTTGGTGAAGGCGCTGGAAGCAAAGGAGCGGTCGTCGCGTATCGAAATGAAACCGCGCTCGTTTTCTCGATTGCTTCCTTGCGCCTTCGTTCGCGCAGTATATTTACTACGAATGGGAGGTGCTGTCAACAATTTCATTCCGATTGTAGCGGCAGCACTACTGGCATTGGTGCCACCGACAAAGAAGCCAGCGAAGGAGAGAGAACGCCTCGAGTCGCCGCGGCCAAGTCAACGGCGCACCGGACTGCTAGTCTTGCCCGCCGCCATGGAATTTCGACACGTGAGATAAATCTAAGGTAGCCCACTGGCCGCCTACAACATCAACTGAACCGAAGGCGGGCTGACACGGGCGGGACCGGCAGCGTCTGCATGCACTCATCTCTGAAAGGCGCTGTAGCAGAGATCGCGGCGACGCAAAGCGTCGAGCTGTTTCGCGGCAGGGGCCGTGTTCTCAACTAATCACTTTCATGGCGACTTTCACTTTTGTATGACGCAGCGTACAACGTGACGCCCCACCGGACCAACAGGTATCCCGTCCATGCACTCGAGAACTATCCGACAGAAAATTAATACGCACAAAAAGAAAGGAAAGAGGGAGGGAGGACGGGAACGGGGAGAGCGGTCATTTCTCTAGTCGTAGTGACACCGTTAGCTTAGCCAATCGACACCCAATGAAAAAGATATTCCCGGAAGTGGTCGATCGAGAATACACAGCGTCAGCTACATAGAGCGCGCGGGCGAAGAGCGTATGCTCCCTTGCTCGCCATCCCGCGTCCCGACCCGGCGTCCCTGCGGTTTCAACTGTGTCAACCGGTCAACCTACCTAGCACATGCGGGCGTACACCATCCCGGCCGGGCGCTCGCTGAGCCCGACACGTCAAAGGAAGACATGAACTCTTGACAATCAATGAACTCTTGATTCTCGCGAAAAGTGAGGAAACAGCCTAGCGCTACGCCAACGGTACAGAATAAGAATTGAAGAGGTGCCCGCAGTTTTAACATAAAGCCCAATTAAGAGTACAACAAGAGAATAAAATAATACATCATCACTTTGTGTTCGTGGCCTGAGTCAGGAAGCAGCACTGACGTACAATACCGGCACGCGTGCGCTGGGCATGTGCGTCTATAGGTGTGTGTGAACATGCTGAAAGTAATTATCCATTGCTATTAGAAAGGAAAGCAAAATAACGACACTCTGAGAGGCAAACAACGATCAGCCGGCTCTGGGTGTGGCACACTGTACGCGCGCCACCATAAATGTCGCTTACACCCTTGACTTAGCCAACGTTTCAGGTGTAAAAATATTAATAATAAAAACACGGAAATAAAAGTCACCGCATATTACGTCTTCCAAGAGACCATTAAGAATCTCCTCGGAATCCAGCGTCAGGCACCCGACATTTTTCCTCTAGGAAGCTAGAAGAGAATCCTAAAACACAAAACGCATTAGGCCGGAAAAGCCTTTCATGTAGAAAATAATCTTGAACACCACATGTATTACTGGCCGTGGTGGCTTAGCGGCCATGGCGTTGCGCTGCTACGCACGATAGCGCGAGATCAAACCCCGGCTGCGGCATGCTACATTTAGACGGGGGCGAAATGCAAAAAAAAAAAAAAAAAGAACGCCCGTGTACCATGCAGTGGGTGCACGTTAAAGATCCCCAGATGGTCAAAATTTCCAGTTCCGCACTGTAGGCACGCCTCATAATCACATTGTGGTTTCGGCACGTGAAATCCCAGAGTTTAATTTTAACACCACATGAGATAGCCATCTGGAAATGGTAAGGGAATACATCTACTTAGGGCAGGTAGTGACCACGGATCCGGATCATGAGACTGAAATAACCAGAAGAATAAGAATGGGCTGGGGTGCGTTTGCAGGCATTCTCAAATCATGAACAGCAGGTTGCCACTATCCCTCAAAAGGAAAGTGTATAACAGCTGTGTGTTACCAGTACTCACATATGGGGCAGAAACCTGGAGGCTTACGAAAAGGGTTCTGCTGAAATTGAGGACGACGCAACGAGCTATGGAAAGAAGAATGATGGGTGTAACGTTAAGGGATAAGAAAAGAGCAGATTGGGTGAGGCAACAAACGCGGGTAAACGACATCTTAGTTGAAATCAAGAAAAAGAAATGGGCATGGGCAGGACATGTAATGAGGAGGGAAGATAACCGATGGTCATTAAGGGTTACGGACTGGATTCCAAGGGAAGGGAAGCGTAGCAGGGGGCGGCAGAAAGTTAGGTGGGCGGATGAAATTAAGACGTTTGCAGGGACAACATGGCCACAATTAGTACATGACCGGGGTAGTTGGAGAAGTATGGGAGAGGCCTTTGCCCTGCAGTGGGCGTAACTAGGCTGATGATGATGATGATGATGATGAGATAGCCATATTACAATAACGCAACACCTGACGACACTTGGCACTCTTCACTCGAAGCCTGCTAAGGTGACACTCGTTCAAACAAATGCACAGCATTTGTTCGAATGAGAATTAGGGGGACTGACAACTGGCCAGAATGTGTTGCGAGACGTTGATGGAAATGAAATGACCAAGTCTTATAGCGATAGAACCCAGCACGCTGTTCGCGATTTAAGTAGGAATTACAATTCGAAATTGGCAAGAAAAGTCTCAAAAGCCAGTAGGGGGCGCAAACTGGCGGTGAAATCTTGGTACTTAGGATGTAATATAAAAAATTACTGTGCGTAAGTCGGCTGTTATTAAGTGCCGCATACTTAGCGCTTAAAAGTGCACTTGGCATATTATTAGACTAGTTCGTTTTATTTACGCGTATTGGAAAGTAAAAAAAAAACGCACACGCTAACGAGCGGCGCTCGCGTCCCTAAACGCATGGCGGCGCGCATGATTGCTCTTGTACGCGCGCAAATTTCAGGGCGCGCATGCGAGCTAAACTCCTTTGTTCCGGCTCGCTAAAGTCTTCGGTAAACGACATGCTTTTGAAATCGAAAGCGCAAGCATAGCTACGGGAACGCGCTGAACTGCGTATCACGTGTAAAAGCGTCGTTTGGCTTTAGCTAGAGAACGTGGCTTGCCTAAATAGCACCCTTGACTTGTTAATGACCGAAACTGATGGACAAGAAACCACGAAAGCACGTTGCTATTATTGCAGAAATAATTTAACACTTGGGAAAACATGAATCGCAGGAACATTGGCTCGATGAAAAAAATAATAATAATAATACTTTCTCGGAACGATAGCTATACGACCATACATGTCATGCCTCTCACCACTGCCGGCGTATAATTGCTATCGCGCTCACCTATCACTGCTTCTACAGCATGCTTCCAGTGAACTACATCCTCATTGCAGACCGAAAAATTCTCAATAAAAGATGTTCCACAGTGTTTCCCCAGTTACCACTGCATGATGAGACAACCGCAAGCTCTCCATCGCATTAACAATATAGCTATCACAAAAATTGGTTGTCACTCCCTTTAAATTCTGTGCGGTGCACGCAAGCACCATGATTTTCTAATTAAGCTAATTACTTAAATTTACTTCTTAATAAGAAACTCTACGGCATATGCTCGTATTGTAATGTTGCAGCGAATCGTCATAAAAGTCTACTTATGTATTTCCGCGCTTTAAAGTAACTGCCTTCAAATAATGTGTTCAATTGCCCTCATCCCGCGTGCGTTATGCTATAGCTACAGTGGGAGGAAGACAAGACGGGCAGGAGGAAACGGACACAGCGCTGACTTTGAGGTTGAAGGTAAGCGCCAGCATGCGTCTACTCTCGTCCATATTTGCTTCCTCGCGCTCTAGCTACAGTCACGAACCATCCACAAGCGTATACTTTCCACCATATAGTGAGGTGAATTGAACGAACAACTTGGCGGCTGCCATTTCGACTTACATGGTAATCTTCAGATGTAGAGCCATGGAACCAGACTTTTATGATAATTCGCTTCAAGTTTTCTATATAAACACATGCGGTAATGTTTCTAATTTAGAAGTGAATACGTTTTATTAGCTTCATTAGATTTTTCCAGCAAACGATGTCCGCCTGGCCATTCAATTCATCTGCAGGAATGTAATCCGAATAATCTTTATAGGTTATTGTTTAAGCATAAGTATTAAAGTTATGATCACACACACAGTGCATAAGTATTAAAATAGGCACCATAAATTGCCGTAACATCTCCAGAAGTTTCTCTTCGGTTAAGCTATCTTTATTTTCCATTTCATCTTTTCTTGCTGGCAGTTAAAAATTCAACGTTTCCTTTCTTTTCCTTCCTTCCTTCTTACTTTCTTTCTTTGCTGTTTTCTCTCTTTCTTTCGATGCTCTTAACCCTGGCCGCAACGTCCGCGGGTTGCAGTCGAGCTTTTATTTCCATGTGTTTCCTTCAGTGCTAGTATACCAACGACAGATCCGACGCTATCGAAATGCAGGTTCGGCAATCCCTTGATTGAATCGGATCTTCGCGTACACCTGCGCGGCCGGTCACCCGGCCGGAGTAAAAACTGTTTACATTGCGGCACAAGCGCTGTTTTGGTCGCTTGCGTCCCCAAACCTGACACAATGGACAGTTGGGCGTCCGCAATCACGCACGCATGCAGCGCGTGAGGTTGTCCGTATGCGTAGCGAAGCGCGCGCCCGCGAAACGGCAATAGTTGGCCGGACGGAAACGTTAAAATTTTAAAATTAAATTAGGGGGTTTTACGTACCAAAACCACTTTCTGATTATGAGGCACCCCGTAGTGGAGGACCCGGGTTAATTTTGACCACTTGAGGTTCTTTAACATGCACACAATGCACGGTGCACATGTATTTTTCTTTTCATTTCGCCCCCATCGAAGTGCGGCCGCCGCGGCCGGAATGCGATAGCAGCACAACGTCATAGCTACTACACCAGCAAGGCGGGTGTGAGGTTTTCAACGGGAGCGTTGGCCTTCCCATATATGACGCCACACTCTGAGCGGCCTGATCTGTTGCTTACCCAGACACTACTACTTTCTTTGGGGATTCACCTTTGT
The DNA here is from genome assembly GCF_050947875.1 of Dermacentor variabilis. Classification (NCBI taxonomy): domain Eukaryota; kingdom Metazoa; phylum Arthropoda; class Arachnida; order Ixodida; family Ixodidae; genus Dermacentor; species Dermacentor variabilis. The sequence goes on from NC_134568.1 coordinate 213,418,517, forward strand.
AACGCACTCTGGAAAGTGCTGTTTATGTTATGTAGTATATAACGCCTGGCATGTATAGTGAGCCTCACGCTTCGGAGAGCTGCAAACCGTGTAGTTGTTGGTTCAAAAAAGAAGCTCGGTTGCAGCTATTTCAGGCTATCCTCTGATCAGTTGAAGCGTTGCGAAAACATGTACAACACATGCCGAGGTCATTCCAAAAGGCAATACATAACACGATACATTGTCTACACAAATAATTTTACTTTTCGGTAATGTTTGCTTCAAACGTCGTAATTCAGCGGAATGGTCGCCTGCAGGCGCAGAGAAAATAGGCAGCGTTGTTTGTCTTATTTCTCTTGGGGGGAGGGGGGGGGGGAGAGGGGCGAAGGATTATCTTTAATGAACACCTTGTATGTAACGACAACCTGCCCTATGCGGCTGCGTGCTCTGGACTGCTGGTTCACAAGTCGTAACACCCGTAAAGAAACTATGAGATTATGCATATTAACATACCTATTTTCTAAGGTCAGGGGCACACATTAGAGTGTAGAGGGCAATTGAAGCCAAAAATTCGCTGAGCCTATATTATATTGTAATATTTTTCTGCAAAATACTGTGAAATGGAATGTTGGTGAAAACTAGTAGATTTCAACATTGCAGTATAATCCGTGTGCACGCGCAATGCGCTAATCAGTGCGATTAATTAAAGGAAAATGAGACATCCACCCAACCATACGAGTTCCTCGACAGCCTCGCAGTTGAAGAAAAATTCGTCCTGCTCCGTGACTGGAACCCGGGACCACCGCCTTTCTGGGGCAGCCGCTCTACCATCTCAGCTGAGCAGGTGGCTAGCAGATGGCAGGACAAAGTCGGATTTGTCAAAAACCCGAAGTAAAGGCCTGTAGCTAACTTGTCATTCGCATTCCTGGTTTATGGTGTGTCAAACAGGATCTACCACAGAAATGCGCTTCACTGGCCTTTTTTCTTTAAGTTAAATAAAACGAAGTAATGTACTATGCGCATTATTAATTGCTCTCCGTTACTGGAAAGGCACCATTAAGAAGCTAATCAGTGAGGACACACGATTTGGTGACCTCACTTGTTCATTCTGCATGCATTGCGGATCACTATTTATGCGCTCTCTGATCATCACTATGCGAACGGTTGCACAGGTACTGCGCCTGCGGGACCACGCTTTCAAAACCTGCATATCTCGCACCGAGACAGGGGACGCTATCGTGCAAGTGACCGCTCGTACGTTGAGCCCGGCACGTCCAAGTGAACGCAGTTTCGAGGTGTGTTGCTGATATTTTCTTTCCACCACTTTCGCAAGGAAATACGCATTTTCCCAAACACGTGCAAGCTTGAAAAGGAGGGAGCAAGTCGGTTGAACATGTGCCCCGTGGATCCATGGAAACGAGGCGCTCGTCGCACTCTCGTGATATTGCCACAGGGGAAATAATAAACGTGATTGCAACATGGCAAGGCTGCACTGTATATCCCTAAATTTACAGGACAGAAACATGGGCGACTTGGCAGATGTGCATGCACGGTACCCGCCCACACATGCGCCGCAGACACTAGCACCGTTGCCCTTTTTCTGTCTTGTCTGGTGTTTCGCTGTCCATCCATTTAGCTTTGTCGCCATAACACAAATACATTGCTACATTGGCGACTCGCGAACCGAAAAACTTCTGCCGACCGTTAATCCCAGACGCAACTCGTCTGGTGGTGTCCACGTGCCGCTGGTAAAGGCAACAGCTGTTTTTCCCCCTTCAAAGGCACTGCTGAGTTCGGCCTGCACTTTTTCTTCCGCAGGTCGTCATGCAAGCGCAGAACAAGCATGGAACAAGCGCGCGCCAAAGTGCAGTGTGCGACGGTAGGCGATGCTATAGGCTCGATCGATGGCCTGACTGTTATCATTCTTATTGACACTGGCCCTCGTGTATATTTCGTAGGTTCTGCGCTTCGCCGCCGCCGCCAAAAAAAAAAAATATACTTACGCCGGCCGTGTCCCCTGCAGTTCGTGTAGCTGACGGAAGCCGAACAGCCGTCCTTGATGTGTGCACCGCCCGCGTTACTGTTGTCGGCCACCGCACCCAGGTTGCCTTCGCCGTTCTCGACGACTGTTGTTCTCAGCCAGGTTCGCGAAGAAATTATGCTCATCGGTTTGTTATTTCGCAGGAATAAAACTTATTTAATGAATATGGTGTAAAGACAGACACATTGAATTGAGGAACTATCATGTACCAATAAAACTATGAAAGAATGTTATCTTGCCGGAACGCACTGCAAATAAGTTATATACCGGATATCGTGTTAACCTTAAAATTCAGCATGACAAAGTGGAAGGGGCGAGGGGGAGTTAAATCTTAAAAGAACATTTAACTTTAGGCGGCGAACACAAGCATCAACAGACTTGGCACAACAAATAGTGACAAGCAACACATTCCTAGATAACGATTTTTTTCTGTGGCGACTGCTTCAGAAAGTCTGTACAAACTTGCTCCATGGAAGCATCCCTCCTGCATTCTTGAATTATCGGAAGACTTCCAACGATAGGTTCGCGCATTGACGAACGAAACCTTTCCGCAGAAAGAGTTTATTTTTCATAAAACTTGGCGCAACATTCGTACAATTGTAAACCGAGCCTAAATTCCTAAATTTCAAAAGAATAAATTAGGGATAATGGGCAGGCATGAAGTTCTAATCCGCTCAGAGTGCTGAGTTTTTTTTTTTATTGCTGAGAGTTTTCATTAAATCGCTTCAAGTGTATCTTATTTGTTGTTTTTATATGTAATGTGCGAGTTATTTTTCTACTTTCCGTAATTTTCATAATGTTTAATTGCTACTAAGCATATTATGCTCCCGCCTTGTTTGTATTTACACATCAGAATTGTTTTGTACATATTTGAAGTGTTTGTTTTGTGCTTTAGTCTTTTTCCATATGATGTTGTTGTAAGGGTAGCGTTGCCTTGTCAGCCGCTGTATGCCTTTTGCTGCGTCACCCAAGACAGAAATGAGTCATGTTTTGTGACTCGAAAGCAGCTCTTCAGAGCGTCAAATATGCTTTACATATTTACATAGGGGCAACAGGCCATCCTTTAGCGGCTTCCGGGTGACTGCGGCATTGCCGGTAACGATTTTAATGACAAGGCTGCACGGCCTGCCCACAGGGGCACTCGGACTATTTCAATTGATGGTTGTATGGATGGATGGATGTTATGAGCGTCCTCTTTGGAACGGGGCGGTGGGCTGTGCCACCAAGTTCTTGCTGTTATACCGCATAATGCCCTTCCTAGGTTGAAAAAAAAAGAAAAAGGAAAAAAACACGATAAATGCCGATAACCAAATTTTCTGACCTCCTAGTGTGAACTTTGTTTTCGTATATCTCCGTTTTTTGCCCTTTCCCTACTTTTTTTCCACCAATATTCCAATCGCCTGTTAATAATCTCTATTGCGGACATGTTTACTTTCCCCCTGCTCTCGCTGAACCCATGGACTTCAAGGAGGCCAGTGGTGCCTAAATCGACCACTGGGCAGATATCTTCAGATTCTAATCAAACATGCTCCATAGTTTCCCTAGCTTTACCACAGCAAGCAGATGCTTCTTCTTCCTTCTTATATCTCGCGTTATAGGTGCGTGTTCTAAGGCATCCCGATCTCGCTTCGAAAAGTAATGAGCTGCCCTTTGAGTTATCATAAATTTTTTCTTTCCTGATTTCGTTTTTTTCTCTTAAGTGCTTTGTCTGGCAGGTTTCTTTTCCACTGACGCCACCCATAAGATTATTTCAGCCTCTCTGACTTTCCGCTTCACGCCCTTTGTTGCGGCGTTGCTCACCCTACAAGCCGCATACTTGCTGGTAAGCTTCCTTGTTCTTTTCCTCCACTGTGGATCAACGTTTTTCCTGTACAAATACCTCAACAATTTCCCAGCCCACTTACCTTCTTCCATATTCCTCAGTCGTTCTTCATAATCAATTTTACTGTGAGCTTCCCTCACTTCAAAACTAGTCCAGCCCATATCACCCTGCACAGCTTCATTTGTAGTCTTCCCGTGAGCGCCCAATGCGAGGCGTCCCACTGACCTTTGGTTGCCATCGAGTGATGATTGTACCCTTAATTTCAAGCAAACAACCGTATTTCCAAAAGTAAGTCCTGGAGCCATTACACCTTTCCACATACCCCGGAGCACCTCGTACCTATTGTATCCCCATAGCGCTCTGTGTTTCAGTATGGCTGCATTCCTCTTCCCCTTTACTATTATTGTTTTCCCTGTGTTTCCATATACCTATTGCCTTCGTTTATCCATATACCGGGGTATTTAAATTTGTTTACCCGAAGTATTTGCTGGCCCTGTATCGCCACGGACTGTTCACTGTTTTCATTGAATACCATAGCCCCTGATTTTCTAAGGCTAAATTTCGAACCTAAATTCTAGCCTTTCTGTACACAGATACCAGACGTTGCAAATCACTTTGCTTGTTATCTAGCAACACAATGTCGTCCGCATAGAACAAACCTGGAAGCTGCTGCTCTACTACTGCGCCCGCCTGTTTTTATGAGAGATTAAACGCGATATTCCTTCCTTCTATAGCGCCCTCTCCATCCTCACCATGCATGCGGATGGAAGGATGGATGGTAGGAGCGTCCCGTTTGGAACGGGGCGCTGGGTTGCACCACCAAGCTGTTGCTATTATACCGCCTAATTTCCTACAGGTTTGCAATATAGTGAGCGCCACCAGCGGGCGCACGACAGGCGAAGCTGCAGCGCTCTGTGTGCGAGAGTATCTGGTTAGAAAGCGAGTTTCGTTTCTCGGCTTCTGCCTGGCCTCTGCCGCGGCCACCGCGTGCGTTCACTGCGACAAAAATAATTGAAGACGCCGTCACTACGTTCCAGTTTTCCGTACATGACGTAGACCTCCGACTTCTCGAAGCGTACCATTAGAACTGATCGCGTGTGGCAATATCAGCTTTCTAAAACTGCCACTATTCGCCAGGCTCATCGAGGCTCGGCACTGAAGGAAGAAGAATACGTTAAAAACATCGTATATTCGGAATCTGCTAACGTCAGCACGCGACTGATGCGAGCGACATACACCCTTACAACAAAGGGCGGAGTGCCCGCCGTCGAAACACGCTGCCGATGCATCGCCCAGTGTCAACACTTGGTTTCGCAGAGTGGCCGCGCGCAGCGACCACCGTGCAAGGCGGCTCGCCTTATTTGCTCTTTGCTGCCGACAGAGTATAGTGAGAACCAACTCTGTGCTCATTTAACCGCGGCATAATTGTCCGGACGCTAAAATTCTCACGAAAATAAACCCTTTATGATTCGCAGCGTTTTTATGTCAAGCGCCGTCAGTTGCTGCTTCGACAACTGGGAGCTATAGGCCCGCTATGTCTATACCGGCTCTAACGATCGGCGGCTGCCGACAAAGGGAGTGGGCTGAGCGTGATGCTCCGCTTAGGAGAGTTTACCTTACTAATATGTCCCGTTTACAACAAAACAAAGTTTCACAGAGCTGTTTGCCTTATTACGACGGTCCTTTTTCGCGTACGGTAAATACGGGAAAGTCTCAAATAGCGCGCCGTTCTCTCGACTGCGTGCACTAACTGCCACCGATGAAGACGGTAGGCCTTGCTCGCTCTCCGCGGGTGTCGCCGGTTACGAAGAAGCTTCTGCTAGCAATTGAACGCATATTTTTTTTTGTGAGCTGTTTAACGCATGCATGAATATTAAGAGGCTAAATGAATATACATTTGGATACCTGTGCACCGTCGGCAGAAAAGAGCAAGCCAGGCGAACTCCGTCGCACGGTGGTCGCTGCGCGCTGCCCGTCGGCGACACGAGCTGCCCTCGGATGGCGCGTTTCGATCGCTTCAGTGGCGTAGTGCTGGCTGCTGATTGTCATTTGAGACGCACTTTAGACATCACTTCATAATATTTATCATAATTACGTGTCAGCGATAACTGACACCATGCACTGCGCTATCGCAAGGTCTGCCCGTCCTGGTCCATCTTGAGCTTTCCACATTTCCGGCAAAATGCGGCTGCGTTTAAGGGCGTCTCGAAGCTTACGGGCCTAAATAAACTCGCGGCGCTGGCATATGACAATTCAGTAGCCGCAAGTAGCGCGATCAGAACTAGCTCTGCGAGGAGCGAGGTATAGCGCAAGTTGTGTTCTGTGATGGCATTTCTTGCCTTTGCTTATTCATGCTGCTTTCCTCGCCGGATAGCTCTTCTCGGACGGAAACCCAAATAAACTCGTGCTCCGTATGCCAGTGAAGCAATTTGTGCACAATACGCAACACAACTAGCCGACCTTTTCATGAAAATACCGCGATCAAAACCACCACAAACCGGCGTCTCAAAGTGCGCTAGGGCTGCGTCGGCTGTTGTTCTGCTTCTCGTATCTAACCACGTAGAGGGCGCTCGTGACAGCCGTGTTTGCGCATGCGCAACAGTACACTTGCAAAGTCAATTCCACTGGCGTGGGCAGACACTTCCAGAGAACTTCGTTTGCTTTTTTGCACAACGACACAATCTTTCTGCAGCTCTCCAAGCGTTTCTAAATGCCGCCTACGTACCCTGGACCGTTTGTTACGACTCAAAATGCTAACTAGCCTGACCCACGAGACGCAACACTGCTCTACCGCCTATTACTTGGTGTGGCCTTTACGAACGCCTATTCTTTCCGTCTTTGAATGGCCGATACACCAAAGCAGAATACTTGTGGGTCCGAAGAAGTTATCGCGCACCTCTTGTGTGCTTGCCCTCAATGCGGCGTACAACTATGCGTGGGCTGCTGCAGTTTTTGAGGAACACCGGCCTCGGCGACCGATTGTAGTCCTGCCGTGCGGCCTACTGTGTGTTCCCGGTGATCACTCCCTCTCTCTTTCTCTTCTTCCTTTCCTGTACCCCCAGTGTAAGGTAGCAAACCGGACATGCGTCTGGTTAATCTACCTGCCTTTCTTCTCCTTGCTCTCTCTCTCCAGAGACAATTTCCTATGTAAATTGCCTCGAATAAAAACGAAGAACAAAACGCTGTTAGAATTTCCAAATTTCTTTATTCTATTCCCTGACCTTTCCCACGGACCATAGGCCTTTTAACCTTATTGCTATTTCTCAAAACAGACACGCACACGTTGTCACAAGCACGTCACCCTATTGCCGTCACCAGGAGTGTTGTGCCATCGTCAGATCGCGTCGTCATCCTCAGCTTCACCATAGCTATAACGCCACGAAGAGAAAACCTATTGCCCACATTGCTAAGCGCCGCAGACGATCAAGTCTCCAGCAGACCAGCATTTATAAATGACATTTTCACCTTCACAATAATGCCGGTGAGTACATGTCTCGAGCGCAATTAACCAAGAAACCACTATACATTGCCCGCCTAATATTGTCACGTAGTAGGGACGGTGAAGAAGGCAGAAAAACTGTGATTGACGAAACTAGCGTTTTATTGGGTGAACCAGTGCCCTCAAGAGCATGCCACACACAACAACGATAGCGGCGAACACGGTCGGCGATAGTCGAAAATCTGATCTGGCGGTCAAGCGCGTCGGCGTTTAGCATGGGTTATCGAAGGTTCTAGAGTAATCGCTGGTGCCCGCGTGTCTTCCAGAAAATTCTACACAGTTCGCATTGCGCATGCAATCAGATTACACAAGCTCCGGTGACAAAAGACAACGGGTAGAAACATCGATAACACTCCAGAAACTTCCGATACATACGACGCCTCCCGCGATGAGCGATAACATTTGTTAGGCGGTGAAAAGCGCTCACCCGAAAAAGATAAACAAGCACACGTGTCAATATGTAGTCTCACCGGAGGTCTCTCCAAAGCGCACAGACGTGCTAATGTCGTGCAGTGCGGGATATTCAACGCTTTGCTATAATGGAGGCGGAATATCAACGTTGTTGCAACAGATCAAGTAGTATACGTGCGTGCGTGGGCAAAATACGCGGAATGTAGCCAATGTAGCTGTAAAAGCGCTTAAATCTAAACTTCTCCTACCCCCGTCATGCGGATTCTAACTCATGCTGTACTGCGGCACCGTGCACTTGGTTGCCGGCCACGCTAACGCTTGCGCAACAATTTGTTCAAGGATTTGCGCTACACGCGCACTCAGATAGTGGTGCGTCTGCACATTTATTTCGAATGGTGTTATGTTAATCTCATAGAAGTTGTTTTTGAGACGATGGGGGTGTGTTGGTGTCACAACAAGCCACCGCTAGACATGTCACAAACAACAGTGACGTCAACAAGTTCAATGTGCCAGATTTGGAGCTAAATCACAGAAGAAACGAGGAAGCTCGGTCTCGCAAGGTTGTAGCTGAGGGAGCTTCTGCAAGTTGTAATGCGTCTATACCCGGCCTAACGCGTCGGCTGGGACGTTAGTGCGCGCCAGTGACGGGCCGAATATCAGAGGTAAATTCGAACTGCGCTTGATTCAAGCACAAAGGAAAGGTGACGACGCGGGGAGTATACGCATACACTGAGGGCGCGCCAAGGAGTACGTGAGATGTTTGTGGTACTCGTGTACTTAGATTTAGGCGCACGTTAAAGAACTACAGGTGGTCGAAATTTCCGGAGTCCTCCACTACGGCGTGCCTCATAATCAGAAAGTGGTTTTGGCAAGTAAAACCCCATAATTTTAGAGGTTTGTGGAGGGTCGGCGGACACAGTGGACTGAGTTCCCTCAACGAAGTGTCGGTAATGGCGCACGGTAAGGCCCAAGGGATCACGTCCAAGAACGCTCTACTGTGCTTGGGTAGAAGCGAGGCGCGTCGAGGAGAAGGCCAGTGGTCGCCAGGAGTCATTGGCCATTTTCTGCAGAACGGCGCCCCCAGCCGTGCTAGAAGCGTCAGCCATCAGTCGAGGGCGGCACCGGGTGTTGGCCAGACTTGTGCACGTTACAGAAAAAAAATAACCGATTACAATTAAAATTAGGTCTGTGAAAATTTTAGTTAATTACAGTTACGAATTACTGTCCCACGAACGTAATTGAGCACTCACTAAAAAGTAATTGGTTACTTTAACGTTACTTTCCTCCCTGCGTTGCACAAGTACAAGCACTTGCACAAGTACAAGTACGTGCAAGTACGTACAGTACGTACAAGTACAAGCAAAAGTACGTACAGTAAATAGAACGAGCTGCCCTGGCTCTTTCAATGCTTCCTATTCAGCCCCCCCCCCCCTTCACATGTTTTTACCTTCAACTAAGAATTGCTCTTGAAACTTTATTTGCGTAATCTTCCCTCGTTTTCTTGTGATGACACCTACAGTGATACTGAAAGCTCTATCGATGTGCGTGCTGCGGAGAAGGGCTGTGTTGTGGAGTACGAACACTTTGCTCACAAGATTGTGCATAGTTACTCAACGCCGCGGTGCTCCAGTCTGGATCCTTTGTGAAGCGCAGCGCTTTGTTGTCGCTGGGGTTAGGGGAAAGCGCTCCCGATAGGGCCAGTGAGAAACTGCAAAATCAGCAATGAACGTGCATATCAAGCTGCTCGTTCAGCTTAGGTAGAAGACAACCACCTATGGATCCCGCTGTCTAGGATAGATGCTGCAAGGATGATCTGCCTACTTGCATGCCCAATGTACTACTTAAGAGTAGAATGAACCACATTTTTTGCACACCCGTTTATACACCCTGAATACAACCTTAAGTCTCCGACTTCCACCAAGATTTCCCCGAAGAGACGCGACCCTTTTGTGTAGGCCATGGTTGGGCGTCGCATTTACCAATGTCTACGCGTTCCGCATAGGGGTGGTCGACACCGCAGCATGTGGCGATTGCGGCGACCGAGGTACAATACGGCATGTTCATTGCCAGCGCCCGCAGTACAGTGTGTAGAGACAATAGCTCTCCATCGTGCTGAACCAGTTGGACAACCAGCCTCTGTCGGAAGAAGTAATTTTTCAACATCGACGCGTCTTAGCATCGCACCAGAAGGTCATGCAAGCGCTACTGCGCTTCTTGAGATCGACCCGGCTGTATGAACACGTGTGATTAGAACGCCTTTTCTGTTAGCTGTCCCGGTTCCCCCCCCCCTGTCTCCCTCCTCTCTCTCACTCTCTCCTTGCCCTCTTTCCAAACCCTATATTCCCCACTCCAGTACAGGGTAACAAACCAGAAACTCGCCTCTGGTTATCATCCCTGTCTTTTTTCTCTCTCTCTCTTTCTCTCTCTGAAAAATCGTCCTTAGGGGATTCCCTGGCCCCGACTCCGAAGTGGCCATCGCTATCGATCCATAGAAGCCCCGTTTCAATTTGTCAACCAATATGTAGTGAAACTGCACTCGGCGCCTTTCACTCGTTAGCCATTTAGACTTAAACGAAGTGGCTAACTTAAACGCATCGCTGGAAAAAACATGCGAATCATCGGTGTGTTCTCTGGTTCAACTTTACAAAGCATTCTTCGGGGGTTTCTTGCCTTGCAGCACTCTGGTGCTGTCAAACACCCGGAAGACAAATTTCAGAGTGCCTTAGAGCATGCAAGCCCAAGAGCTGAGAACCTGTCTTGGTCTACCGTGATGCGCTTCAACAGCCGCAACACTTACCACCGCCAGTAAACATCACATCAGTGCGTATGTTTCCACAGACACCTTTAGAAATCATCTTCGACCCATTTCCAGACTCTAGTCTCAACGCCTTGCTCCTCTCTCGGAAATTAGACCAGAGGCCACATTTTTTAACATTGTAGCCTCCTATCTCTCATGTCTTCCGTGCTATTTCACGCCTGCTGCAACATGACCATGTCCTTTTTGGTGTCTCCAGCAGCCACAAGTGCGGCTTTTCATTCTAGGAGTTGCAAAGTCCGACTTGCCGACAGGAAAAAAACATTGATTCACAGCGGACGAAAAGGACTAGGATGCTTACCAGCAAGAATGCGGCCTGTAGGATGAGCAGCACAGCAACAAAGAACGTCAAGCGGAAAGTCAGATAGGCTCACATAATCTCATGGGTGGCGGCAATGAAAAAGAAACCTGCCATGAGTAACTACTTAAGAGGAAAAAAACGAAACATCTCTGCCACCAGTTGTTCGTGTGCGCCATGGCGCAGACCTGATAGGAGTTATTGCAGGTCTGTCTTTGAGTCACAGAATATAGCCCAATGATCTGGTGACTGTTGATGCATATAAAGAACTGCGCTGCGGAGGACACAAATTCATAACCCTGTCGATGCTGCGGGGTAGCTGGAATCAAGCCGCTCTACATGTACTGCATGATTCCTACTCCAATCGAGTTCACATTTATACAGATGGCTCTCCTACTCTAACCAGCTCTGCTGGTACGGTAGTTATTCCGTCGGCGTTAATCTGCAAGAAATTCAAGGTCAGTCACCACGCAGCATCGACAGGGTTCGAATTTGTGCCCTCCGCAGCGCAGTTCTTTATATGCATCAACAGTCACCAGATCATTGGGCTATATTCTGTGACTCAAAGACAGACCTGCAACAACTCCTATCAGCTCCGCGTCATGGCCCACACGAACAACTGGTGGCAGAGATACGATTACAAAACCATCAAGCCGTGGACAGAGGCCACGATATATTATGTCAGTGGCCACCTGGACACTGCAACACCACCGGCAATGAAAGTGCTGCAAAGCTGCCTGTGAGGCACATGGAGAATGTGAAAACACCTCGATACCACTGTCGAGAACGGATGCAGCGCGACACCTCAGCGGTCTTGTCCATATTATCACTAAGAAAATGAAATACGCCAGAGTTCATCAACCGGTGTCTATATGGCATAGACCCACACATGAGATTACAACTTTTACCAGGTTTTAGTAGACGAGAACAAACCTTACTGTGCCGTCTGCGACTAGGGGATTATTTCACGAACGTATACTCATTCCTAATCCGAATGGGGGATGGTGCCAACTGCAGCACGTGTGGATATAAGACACGATCAAACGTCCCCTGTGTGACTGCTCAACATACGAAGATGAGAGGACAGCCCTTCGGACAGCTTTAGGGCACTTAGATGACAGGCCTTTCCCAGAAGAGATCTTTGGACCATGGTGTCATGCGTGTGTTATGTACAAAGCCACAAAAGTAGTTGTGGTTCTTGAAATGCACCAGCCTAATGACCACTTGTGATTGAGTCAACTCTTCATTGTGTGTGCAATGGTGCAAAGCATGCACTTCTCTCTTTCTTCTCATCTTTCAATCCCCTTTTCCCAGTGCAGGCTAGCTTACCCGGCTTAGCGAGGTTAACCTTCCTAACTTTCCCTTATGACGTCTCTCTTTCTCCAGACATAAACGGCTAATTGTAACGGACACCAGCAAACATTCAGGTTCCTTGAAAAGGTGGCCATATGTATAACTATAATTTAATATAAAGCTGCACATCAATCAGCCTTCATAATACTGTTCGTGTGTTACAACCGCAAAAATATGTGTATATGAGTCACGTACAGTGTATCAAACAAATGGTAAGATATACGTTTAACGATCACAAATTTCTGCACTTGTCAGAGAAGCCATGGGCTGAACTAAGCGAAAAATTATTAAGTCGAAGCTCTTAGCGCCTATGAAGGCCCCTTTAAACTGCTTTTAAGAGAGAGAGAGAAATGTATCGTAAAAGAAAAGCTGAGAGGTTGGACTTCTAAGAGAGATGTGCAAATCTGCAGGCCTGCCATATTCACGTGACCAATGCGTAGCCACAGTACGCTGACTGTTGTAAGGAGGTTGCCCATGTACATGTTTTCATCCCTTTAAGCGCTGCAGTTCCCACCAAATTTGAGTGCTCAAAGCTGCGCCGCCTCTTAAAACCTGTTTGGTCAAAAAGTTAACTGGTTACTTGCAGGTAATTATTGAAAAAAAGTACTTGTACTACAGTGAATTACTGAGAAATCGTTAATTTACAATATTGCCAAAATCTGAATTGATAACAAGTAATTAATTACATGTAATTGGTTACATACAAGCTGGTGTTGGGTGCGCTAATAGGACTGCATGGGCGAAAGTCGTGCTTGACGACGGCGAAGGCCTCATTGGCGGCATCAGCCATGCGGCTGCCACTATACCACGTTTTTGTCTTAAAGTGTAACATGCATCCAAAATATGAAATAATAAGCAATAGAAAGCATTCTTACTAATAGGAGGAAGATAACCTAAACGCCAGTTTAGGTTATACACGTACGCATATCAACCATGGCCTTCTCGTACACACACCGACCATGCTCGCTCAGCGACGTTTGCGGTAACACGTTTGCCGTAATGCCCTTGTTATGCAACAGAAAACACTACCGGCAGATCAGCACGTGCATTCCTTGGGCCAGGAGTGAAATGGGAATCGGTATCTCGGCGTGCAATTCTCAGCCTTCTTTTATCGGTCGGGGGCGATGTTCGCGTATCACGCCCTGTGGCCTCAGAGGTCGTCACATGGACAAGTGCGCCTTACAGAATAGCGATGCAAGCGCGACCTGAAATGAATAACGAGCACGTGGCGTCAGCTGCCTTCCCATTGGACTAAAAGGGAAAGTGCTCGCTGCACGCAGCTATCGGTTGCCGGTATAAGGTAAAAGCAGGAGTCACTTGATCCAGAATCGGCCAACACATGCGCAAATGTTTTATCTGAAATCTAAATCAAAACCAGTCACAAAGCGGCCAATTTTGTCGGCAGCCCGTTCGCAACAACCTTCGTATAATTGGGCGTCATTTTATGCGGAGATAATAATCAGACGCCGATAAGCACTTCATGAATGGTAATCTCTAAAAACAAGCAATACTGTAACCTTGACTGCAACGTTTCAGCGTTGTTTGTCCTTCGGTTACTTTCGCTGTCGTAAAGGAGGAATTTCGCATCTGGAATGTAATAATCGACGTTGATTCTGCACCTTTCAGGCTAAGCACGTAAGCATTGGCTTTGGCATGTAAAACCCCAGAATTAGATTTTTAATAGATTCCAGCATGTGCGTTGAATTTAACGTCATTGTGGCTGCATAAAAGTATATAGCTCTCAAATTTATAAGCATTCTATCGCATCATACATTAGCAACTAGCGGAAGCTAAGCCCTTCCCGAATGTTAGTTTTCGTTTCTTTTTTTCAACATCTTGCTTAGGGTCCGAGTCCGGGTATACAGGTTTGTACCGTTTTGTTATTGTTGCTTGCATCGTCGTCGTTGTTTCTTTCTTTCATTGATTGATTGATTGATTGATTGATTGATTGATTGGTTGATTGATTGATTGATTGATTGATTGATTGATTGATTGATTGATTGATTGAGTGTTCTCTCCTTATATGTGTGCCTTTTGCTGTTGATGTTATGATAGCTTAAGGTTGTGTTTGCAGCCGTTGTTGGGATTCGTGTGGAGTGTGTAAGTATAGAGAACATCGAGGTTAATATTACTATTACACAAACAAACAATGCGTCATGGAGCCAAAGCTATTGTCGTGAATAACGTTTGAATGATCTAAGTAACTGAAATGAGGTTGCTGCGTTGCACGTGGTGCAGGGATAAGGAGGGAGACGGCAGTCCGAGCAAGAGACGAGCTCGAAACGAGCACGTACTTACATCGAAGGGTTGCGGACGCTGCAGGCGCAGTCCAAGTCCCAAAAGCTTTGAACGCGTGACGAGGTGTTCAAGCAAGAGTTATACAATGGCAAGAGGACACTTGAAGACCGATTTTCGTATACAAGATGAAACGGGCTCGGCTGTGAATACATAGCAAGGGAATGCCAGTGTTGATAAATAACTGGGCAAAATGACAGGGCAAAGGAGAAGAAACTCGTCAGACAGAACGGCCAGTTACAAAAACGGGGCACAGGTGATGGAATAAGACGACGATTACGACGCCATGCTAGCTATAGCTTACATGCATAGACATAATTCTAGTTTTCAAACTTAATCACCGCGCGTGCGCACCAGTGATCGCCGTGGCTCCTGTCAAGAGTGATAGCGCGATCGAGAACATACATTACGCAAGCTTTACTTCCAAGGTCGGAGATATGTGCATCTTCGACCTTGGAAGGGGTGCCTAGGTAATGCGAGTAATGGCTTAGCGCGCGGGCGCCGTGACGCGACACGACTGCGCGCCTTTCCTGGTGACTGACTTTCGTTGCATCACCCGTTTTCTCCAATGTCAAAACGTAAACAAAGGTTACGGGAAAACTGATGTCGCCAACAAAACAACATAGCGACGGGTCGCCGGCCGCGCCTTCGAACGCGCTGGAACAAAGCACCGACGCAGTGCCGACCGAGCTACACAGGGGAGAGGCACGTGGCGTGCGCATTCCTTGAAAGCCGGCACAACTATAGCGCAAACACCGTGTGAACCTTAAAGAAGAAAGCTTCCCTCTGAAACTCCCACACGTGTCAGGCTTATAATAGGCCGGAAAACCGTCGCCTGTTCCTGCAGGGCAAGCAGGCATGCGGCTCACAACCGTGCAGACATTAACCTGGCGATAAGCCCAGGTTATTTACTTGCTTACTTACCTACTTGTACTTACTTACCTGCTTATTTATTTTCTTTGTCTTTCTTCCTTTCTTTTTTATTTATTTTTCCCTAAGTAAAGTAGCTTGGGTAGGGTTGTTTTCCTTCGAACGAGTGAGTCAGTTGGCGCACAGTTTTCATAATGCCAACATGATATCTCTGTTTTTTAGAGGCGTCGCTGGCTCGAACATGCTGTGCGATACCCACGTACAGCAAGCTCTCGCTCAAATCTCCCCATGTAAGGAATGTGTGCGCGTCCTTGTTCAATCCAGCCAGTGTCTGCAGAGTCACTTAGCACGCAGACCACGCACAGACCAAGGAAGCCTCCCATCCGAACGACGCTAATAAACCCCAACTGCTGCAGAATCGCGCACAAGATATCCTGGTGCCCTAGCTATATGTGGGCCCCTCCATTCGGTAATCTTGGCGCTGTGCCCGTTGTATATATGTATCACGGCGTGCTGAAACGGGCCAAAGATCGAGTAGTCACAAATGTTTTAACCAAGCCCTGCAACACAACCTGGAATATGTGGTCCACTGCCACCTGTCATATCACTCATACCTCGTTCGACAGCTTTGTCTTGTAACGAGAGCTCCCCATTTTACGTCTGATATCTGGGAAAACTTAAACTTGTATTACTGATTGCGATAATTGAAAGCGATTCATTTAAATTCGTCACATTCGCCGTTATCATTTGCTACACCTAACGGTCCGATCGTGAAGATTACGGCAGCGCATGCCAGTCCTTCACGGTTGTTCCGTGACAGGAAGTAATAAAATTACAAAGAGCTATTACGTTATCTGACCTCTATTCGTGCCAGAGGCAATCAACGCCGCAACCAGTCTCTCGGTGATGCGAGGAATACGCGACTCTACGACGGTACAGGATACGCCACGCTACAATGAAAAGCGTCTTTTCTGGGCTATATTTAAAAGTGGACGCAACACACTACAGCTTCATTTACAATCGCAGTTACACAAACACATGCGACAGCAGTTCGCCGTCTAGTCACCGGGTCCCTTATTGTTCTCACAAGAGCGAAATTGCAGGTGGATTTCTGACTCCAAAACACCAAAATACCACCCTCCCTGCACCCCACCTAGGCTATGCCACTGACTTAGTTAATGTGCACCTAAACCTAAGCAAGTGAAAGTGTATATATATATATATATATATATATATATATATATATATATATATATATATATATATATATATATATATATATATATATATGTGTGTGTGTGTGATGATGATGATGTATGGGGTTTCATGGCGCAAGGGCCAGGAATGGCCAAAGAGCGCCATGCCTGTGGTAGTGGGTGTGCGGTGTAACTATGATTACTATGAAATTGGTGTGTCGTGGCTGTAAAGGGGCCTTAAAATATACGCTCTAAAGCGCGTAAAATCTGTGTAATAAAATTATGGCGATGACGTATGACTTGTACTATGAACATTTAGATGCATATAAAAAGAATGATACGATAGGTAAAATATATCAGATTATGAGAAATGCCAGAGCACTACTGCCTCCTTAGAGCCCTTGAAACACAAGGGCCTGGAGGCATGTGCTATTCAAAACAATTATCGCAGTGGCATCCTCTCGAGAGAGGAGGCGCTACGAATTCATGGGACTAATAACATGTAAGACCACATCTCTAAGATAACGTAGCACTATATATATATATATATATATATATATATATATATATATATATATATATATATATATATATATATATATATATATATATATATATATGCATTCTGGGCGCGTATCGGGCCCCCGACCGAACAGTCGGGTTCGAACGTTGCCATAATGCGTGCTGTGCACCTCCAACGCCGCATGCAGGTTCGACGTTTCCGTGATCTCTATGCAATCGTTGTTCGGCCTCTTTTCTCGCGACTGCCACCGCCGATACTTCACTGTGCTCGCGCATTCACTTGCATAATTCTTTTAAATAAGGGTTCGGTGCGCCGAACGTATCATTGTAGTTCGTGTACATTCAAACACACACACTGACTTATTTCTTCAGTGTTTACGTTTACTGCATGGCGTGAGACGCTGATAGAAAATCTAACCTTATGAGAATCACCGAGGGCGTGTGTAAAGAACACAGTCGGACATTTTCCAAAACATATCATTTTCCGATTGCCCGTGGAAAAGGTACAACACTAACCCGAGTTCTAGCCGCAAACGAAATGCTTGTCAGTCAGTAGTTATTCGCGCAGCGAAAGATGCCGCCCAGACCGAGTCGTCGAGATATTCCAAAACACGGAATATCTTTGAACCTTGCATATCCAACTTCTCATGCAATGCATGTGACTAAAGTGAGAAAGTTTAAATTTCTTTGGGCGAAAACGTGGATTTCCGACGTTGCGAGATGGCTTATATTCATGCTATAAATACTTCGCTTCGCAAACATGCAGATAATTCCGAACCCACAGTTTGTTCACTTTTGTCGAGTATTTCATATACTCCAAGACAGACGTAGTCTGTCAATCAGCGAGCTGGTATTAAAATTAAAGTCTGGGATTTTACGTGTCAAGGCTACGACATGATTATGAGGCACGCCAAAGTGGGGAACTCCTAATTAATTTTGACTACCTGGTTTCTTTTAACGTGTACCCAAGACATGGTACCACGGGCATTTTTGCATTCCGCCCCCATCGAAATGCGGCCGCCGCGACCGGGATTCAATCCCGCGCTCTCGGACTTAGCAGCGCAACGCCAAAGCCACTACGCCACTACTGCGGGTGATTTTGGTGCATACTTTCGCATATATAGACCGCTTCGTGCGCAGGAAGAGTTCTCGAAAATTGCTGGGTCTAGTCTCCGGTCCCTCTGCAATGCAGCGCAATCCTTCTTTACCGACAAAACTGACCCCGGCAGACGGCGTTGAAATTGATGACGTCGCGGCGAGCTGGTCCGAGAGCTTCAAAGCGGCGGCGACACTCGTCCTTGCATATTTTCTGGCTACTTTTCTCGCATTAAATGTGGCCGTTTTGCGATCGCAGGAGCATAATTTACTGATAGGGCTCAAGTTAGCATTCCTCGTTGCTGCTTTTTTTTTTTTTTTAAATATGGGGATATGGCTGAACAGTTTCATTTAGCTTCAATCAGCGCACAATTCTCACTTGCTTCACCAATTTTTTACGCTACTCTTGACAAGTATTTTCTTGGTCTTGTATAGTTTACATCGTGCTTTCGAGCATACCACGACTTGCTTCCGCGACGCTTTAACCTGCGTCGCTGAACGTGTACTTTGCTGAAGTGTGAAATGTCAAGTAAAATGTACTTAGCTGGTGAACTGTGCAGGAGCTAGGAAGCCTTGTCAGTCTCTCTAGAGCTTTTATTTCCTGGCCCTCCGCTGTTTGAAGTGGAAATAAACTGATTGATTGATTACAATACGCGATCCCACGCCCGGTGGGAATCGATATTATGCGAAGCAGCGTGCAGGGAGCCTATCAAGTCAACGAAACGACCGTGAGAGCGCCAAGATGGCTGTTTCATGACCCACATGGCACACATGTCATGATATCCATGCCACGACCTCTCATTTATGTTCGTCATACACTCTTGTCATACTATGCTATATCTGGTGCATACCAAGCTATTGGTGAGTTTTAGGCGTTGCGCAGCCAAATTAGGGACACAGTTCACCGGGCTTAGTATAAACCAACGGAAGCAGGGCGTGGGGCTTTCGACACGCAAACACGTTTGGGTTCGATATTTCGCTAACTCCCTATGGACCCCTTTCTCTGTTTGGAAACATACGCCCAGGACGGCTTCCGGTTTCGCTCAAACGTAGCCCGCTAAAATTAGCGAGCAAGGAAGACATTAGCGGCAATATCGAGAAAGCAGGAGTGCGTTAAAATCTAAGCCCGCAGATTTTCAACTCTTTTCCTCTGTACACAACGACAATTTTACAAGTCTTCGATGGGGGCGAAATGCGAAAACACCCGTGGTACCTTACAGAACCCCAGGTGGTAGAAATTTCCGGACACGGCGTGGCTCATAATCAGAAAGTGGTTTTGGCACGTAGAACCCCATAATTTAATTTAAATTTAAGAAATTATACGAAAAATTTTATGTGTTATTCTTGAGGGGTATCGCGCATGTCTTTTATCTGCAAACTTAAATATAGACTTTCGACACAGGGAACAAACTTTAAAACGCGCTGTGTGTGCAGCGCAGTAGACTGATAAGGCCCATGACCGGAAGTTTCTTGGGGCCGCTCTTTCGCTACTGTTATCGTGCGAGCGAAATCGTCTATTCACGCACTGCAGCTGTTGCGCTATTCGGCGATGTATTGGTTATCGTGACTGAGACACGGCCGGAACCGCAGCTGGTGTTATCGTTGTGACGCACCCCAAGCGGCATCAACTTTTCAGCGTTCAGGCAGGCGCCGAAACATGGCCGTTGGGCATCGGATGCGCTGTGGGATCGAAGCCGCTGTAAACATGGAACGCAGCGCGCAGCCACTGTAGACATTCACTGTAAGAAAGCTTTGCGTTTCGTGCGAGCTGATCGCTGACTGGTCCCGAGTCTCGCCTGAGAAGTACACTCTTAAATAAAAGATAGCCATAATGACTAACTAAATATTAACACGTTACTTGTCACAAAAAGCACTAACTTCTTAGCAAGTGCAGGTAGTAAAATGATGGTTAGTACTTTTCACTATCAGCTGGAGCTAGAAAAAGCACCCGAGTACTAACTAAATACTACACCTCGGTAGTGCAGTTACTAACGCAACTGAAGTACTATAATTACCTATACAACGGCGCCTATTCGATTTATAAGTGCCGCTTGCATTGTCATATGAAATCGAAGATACTGTAATATCACAACTAAAATAAAAAAAATATATACATAAAGAAAGAGAACCGCGTCCTTTCGTGATATATTAAGGACCCAATCAATGGTATATGTACATAATGCTTAACAAGGACATTAGCGCACATACTGCGGGTAAGAATGTACTACATATCTCCAACAAGCAACGATAAGCAAGACCACACTTACAGAATGACAAAGAGGTACTACGCGTCACTTACTGCTTCAAGAGTATTTATAGCTTTAGTTTCAGGGAGCACAAGTTGCACCTGTGAGCACCTATGTATTTGGTTAAACAAACAAAGCTTTTTGCACACATTTGGAAAGCAAACTGTCTCCATATATGTGTGCTACGACGTCGCACATAACTGTCAGTCCACCATAATGAAAAACACCAGTTTATCTCAATTTTGTGGCAGACTGTCACAGCATAGTAAGCCACGGCCAGACGCGGTGGTAGTAGTGGCTTAGTAGATACTTAGTAAAAACTACTAAGAAGCCTTTTTGGCTAGCAAAAGTAACACGTACTAGTTTTACTAGCCGCTGGCTAGTACAGAACTAGAGCGCAATCCCCGTTGTTCGGAGCGCGCGTTCGGATGCGGTGCGCGCGAATAGGCCCCGTCGACTTCGCCAGCCGTGCGAAGTTTTGCTGAGTCCTTGGCCTCGCGACAATATTGCGAAGAATCCTGCCAGTCGGCTATTTGCAAATGAGTGCTTCCACGAGGTTAATTTTACCTCGCGCGCGAGACAGCACATAGGCCACGAAGCTCGGCTTTATCTGGCGCTAGAGTGTACAGCCTCTTTCCTGGTTCGCATTTATTTGCGAACAGCCGCCCGGTAGCAAAGGTGAATATCGTGCGCGTACAAGAATCGCCTTGAAAAGCCGGGGAGAGCGAGCACGGTTCGACAGCAATCAGTCGCGACCAGCAGCGCGGATGCGCGCTCGAAAAAATGACGCTCTGGGTCAGAAAAGCCGAAGCGACATACTAGGCGGAGAGATGACGGCTGTGAGCGATAGGACTGGAGCCCGCGCATCCCCGCAGTTTGGTCAAGGTTTCCGAAGTTCTTGCGTTTTCGGCTCCCCCTCTCCGCTGGTTTCCACGAGGAAGTCGGGCGCGTCGCCGGATCACACGTAGCCTTTCCACCGGGCGACTACCGAACGGAGGGGGCAGCAGAATGGGGGGAATGGCACACAGACAGGCTTCCAGTCAGCACTCTGTCCGCGGAATTGCCCGAAGGTCTCCGAAAGACGGGTGTAGGTGAGAGCCGTATTCGACTCAATGCCACGGCTTGCGAGACGCTCCTCTCCACTCGGTGCAGCGCGCGCACGTCAAGCAGCTGTCGCGGGAGGAGGAGGAAAACGGAATTAACGCGAAAGAAGAAAGGGTCTCTCGCCCCATTCGTTATTCGGTTTCGCTCTCTCAGCAGGCAGTAAATAAAGGCGCGGGTTCCATACGCTCTTACGCGTCTTGGCAACGCACACTCTCTGCCCTAGCCGTGTGCCCTGCCACTCTTCAAAGTTGAGCAGAAAGGCGGCGATGTCTTCGAGCATGGATGCCGTCGTGCCCGACACTTTCTTGATGCGTGACCCGCGGACGATGGGCTGGCCGCTAGTTGGCAGCAAGCAGTTTCTAATCACACTGCTTCTGGGCTACATTTACTTGGTCAAGATTGGTGGCCCGCGCTTCATGAAGGGCCGCAAACCTTTCGACAACCTGAAGCCGGTGATCATGCTCTACAACTTGTCCATGGTGTTCCTCAACGCGTACTTCGTATACCACTTCCTGATACGCTCGTACTTCGGCGGCGGCTACAGCATCATCTGCCAGGGCATCGACTACCAAGCCCGCGACCAGACCACCACGGAGTTCCTGGAGCTGTGCTACTGGTATCTGTGGGTGCGCATTGCCGACTTCCTCGACACCATCTTCTTCGTTCTGCGCAAGAAGGACTCGCACGTGTCGTTCTTGCACGTGGTGCACCACATTCTGGTCGTTTTCAACGGCTGGTTCGGGCTCGCGTACGGACCCGACGGACAGGTTGCGCTCGGCCTGACGCTCAACAGCTTCGTGCACGTGGTCATGTACTCGTATTACTTCCTGTCACTGCTGGGGCCCTCGGTGAGGCCCTACCTGTGGTGGAAGCGCTACTTGACCCAGTTCCAGCTAGTGCAGTTCATCATTATGTTCATCCACTGCACCATCCCTGTGTTCAAGGAGTGCGGCTACCCCATGACCCACATGATGATCACCATTCCTCAAGCCCTGTTCTTCTTCGGCATGTTCATCCGCTTCTACGTGCAGGCCTACAACAAGCAGCCCGGCAAGCTCACCGCTGCGGAAAAGAGCCAGTAGGTTCGCGACGACCAGGCGAGTACGGGCTGCGCGGCTGCTCTGTCGCCGCACGGTGCGCGTTTGCCTCTCAGGCGGCAACTCTTCAAACACGCCGCTTGCAGACTTGCCGCCGAAAAGATCTCTGTCCGAATGACTGATGCAGTGACGGAAAGTTTCCCGGCTTACGGATGGCACGCGTTTGCCTGACGCCCAATGTGCTGCAAGTCAGCGAGAGGACGCTAATTCATTGGTGCCTCGTTTTGCTATGCCAGATTGAGCATCACTGCACACCTGACTGTTTTTTCTGTTCTTAGCCAGAAAGTCGTGCGACAGGCGGATGAAGAAAGCGGTTGTGAAGTGCTTCTGTATAAATATCCTGTGCCGCTTGATCCTTTGCCTGCAGCGTGAAACGTCGTGTTCACTTTTATGTAGTCCGACAAAGGCAACCCAATTCAAATGTAATTACTCCGTGGCAAATACATCTCATGTAAATAAATGCACATCCAGCCCCTTTGGGTTTTTCAACTTCGTGTGTCGAACGGCTCTTATTTTTTGTTTCATGTAAAGCGATATTTTGCCACTTCTACGGCACACGATATAACAATGTCCCGTCGATATTGTCGACATGAAGATAACACAGTGAAGAATCTTGACATGGTTTCGTACCAACTAAATGTTTCACTCACTTTTACTGTAGGAAGATGCGTCGGTATTTTTCAGTTCAAGTATTACTCTCTCTCCTCTTGCTTCATATGCCTGCAAACTGCAATCGCAGAATTCGTTCTTGTCTGGCACGTGCCTTAACAAGCTAGTCCGCGATATCCGCTCTTTCTTTACACATTGGGTTACGTCATTACTTTGTAACAGGTCGATGCTCATGATCATTTTTGAACTTGTGAGAGCGCAAATGGTTGTTTGTGGCTGGAATGCGCATTTTCTATTTGCACTATTGCGCGAGCTTCTCTCGCATAGTTGAATGCGCGACGTTCCGCGGTAACATTGCGATAGAATTCTTAGGCGTGCAGATGAGACCAAAGGTTAACGCATTTGCAGGCAATCGTATATGATTTGGCCCTCTACAGGAGGAGGCACGAAAGTGTAGATAAATATTCTACAAATAGGAGCCGGGCTGAAGAGACGCTACTTTCCCTACCTCAATAATAGTCCGAAAAATCCTCAATCGCATTACCCTCGCTATTTTCTTCGATGTTTGCTTGCGCACAGTGAGAAAGTGGCGAGGACTGCCGGCATCAATGTTGCCGACAAGGCAAGTGCACATGCGCTATGGACTTCGTGATATCCATCTAAATCGGCGAAAAGCTTGGTCATTCGAAATGTGGCGTAGCAGTGTCACGCCTGGCTCTATAATGCGCCATATCTTGCTGCGCTGGAGTTCTGCGCGCAGCTCGGGCCCTGCTCCAGGCTTCCCTTCCATTCGTGGCCACAGAAATGTGTGCGCGAGTGTAGTAGGTTCACTACATGTTGGTAAGCGTAACGTGCATGCTGTCGTTTGTGAGACGAGCACGTGTTGCGAAACTGTTCAGCATGATCGGCTTGTGTGTCAGTAGCAGGTTCTGGTTCCGCGTGAGCAGCTGCAAATTATAGACGAGGCCCATTGCATCGGCCATGTGGCCCACCTCTAACGCTCATTAGTCGTCTTGTACCTTTCTTTCTTTTCTATTTAAGTTTGCGCACTCACCCGTACGCACAATGGAAAACAAGTACGGTAGCCGAAAGAAATTTCGCCTTTTCAGCTTACGATGCGACGAAGACGTAACGCGTGGACGCTTTCTGCGAATCAAAGCGCCAATTGTGGATTCACGCTTCCCTGGAATAACCGCTGCGCGGATGACACGTACTACATTGGAAGTCGGCCAGGACGACCTGGCGGCTCCATAGCGCGCAATTAAACGTGCGATCAGTGACGCGCGCCGGTTTTTCACGCATGTTTTTTCTTTCCTATCTTTGTTTTACATGTGCCCCATGAGTATAGTCGCGGGGCTGGCAACTTCATAGGAGTTGGGTGGACATATTTTTCATAAACCGATCACACTCTCGCGCCGACGGCAAGTGGCAGAACCACGTGATGGACACGCAGGCGCGGCTGTTGCTATACTGTAACTATACGCACGCCCACGTGCACCAAAAGGGTGTCCTTTTGAGGACTGTCCCGCGACGCAATGGGTACCGAGCAAGCATTATTATCGAAGCATAGTATTGGCGCCGCAGCGTCGCGATCGCGTTGTCTTGCGGGCATGGGCCGTAAAAGCAAACCATCCCGTGGCGCGGCGTCAGCATGCTGTACAGGTGTGCACAGCCCGGTTCGAGGTATACCTATACATACGTTATAAACAGGGTAACATTTGTACCGGTGCAAAATTTCCCACCTTTTTGATTAGCGGACACATATCCGCCTTAAGCAATGGTAATATAAGGCATGAGACATGCTGTAGCATGTACATAACATGCGTACATTGCCGCTGCAATTTTTAATAACATCGATACTTTATTTATTTCAAGTACTGCTAGCCCAGACGCTATACTAGGGGTCATAGAGGGGTACAAACAGTCTATGGGAAAACAAGGACAGAATATATGAAAACAAAGCTGCACCAATGCAAACAATGTTCCTATACACTTGTGTTCGGAATCGAAACATTTAATATATGAAACAACATGCTTTGCAAAGGCATTATCGCCACAGAAAATTTTGGAATAAACCTTCAGACCTAACGAAACATGACCTAAACTTCCAAGCCCGCGCGGCTCTTGCGGTAACGAGTGGCCATGAAAGTTACTTTGCTTTGATTGTGGAATGGTACGGGTCATATACGGACACCGGCTTGAGAAAACGATGCGAGAGAGAGAGAGAGAGAGTGAAAATGATAAATGAAAGGCAGGAAGGTTAGCCAGGACTGAGCCCGGTTGGCTACCCTACAGTGAGGAAGGGAATGATTAAGAGAGGAATATAAAGTCCACTGGTGGAAAACGATGCGAAGATTGTTGACAGAGTTTCATGTTTGCGAAAAATGGTGCCTTTCTGTCGGTACTCGCATAGTGTAGTACATAGACACTGCCCGAGGCGATAATATTTAAACCTGAAAGAAGCACCCCGGCCCACAAATGGGTTCACGCAATGTGCAAAGTGGCAAAAAGCTCGAATATTTCGCGACCATAAGCACGCAACCTGCAAATCAGATGCGCATACTTGTACTTGTGTGGAAACCGTGTGGTTCGCACGTTCGTATGTTGACTCCGTGCGGGATGTTTATCTCACGAGGTATTCGAGCTTTGTAGGAAGTTGCGCTGCTGTCAAAACTTCGGTTGGCAGGCGGTGTGCTTGTATAGAAACGAAAATCATGTTTGAAAGTTTCTGGTAGTGACAACAAGGGGAAAGAAGGGGGTGCCAAATAGTGCTGAATGTAACGCGCAGAAGTTGGACGTGCGGCTGTGTATCAGCTGATGCAGCAATCAGGTGTTTCCATCTTGTATAAAAAGCCCTCAACTCACTACGAACTGGCTCGTCAAATCTTAACGGATGTTCCCAGCGAAGTCCTCTTCACGAAGTAGCGAATGATTGGTGAGATTGCAACATCCCGTGTCGGTTACTTTTTATGGAATTGTGAGCAGAGATGATTAAAGGTACACTAAAGCGCAACGTTTAAATCAGCTTGGACTGGTAATGTACAACATAAAAAAAATTCAGAGCCATTCAACTCTGTGAAGGTGGATCACTAGCGGAGCTGTATACTATATGGTCGTAAATGTGTTGATAATACATATGTTTATTGATTTAATTAATTTCGTTTTTCATGATTTTTGTTGTTTTACTAAATCGCATACTCGATGCTTCTTTTTTTTGTTTTTAACCTTCCTTCGTTTGCTTTTTTTTGGATTTGTTATTAGGTCGCCAAGGAGACTATCGCATTATGACCGCTATTGTATACGGCCAGCGACTCTGTGGCAACACTGGGAAGGTTATTGGCCAATGTGAGGTCTATTCACGACCGATGTCGCGTCGTGGGCACACTGATGTTTGTGTAACATTGAATGCTGAACCTTTCCTAGAGAAACACCACGAACCACTTTCCGTTTGGCCGAGGCACGTCTATGTTGAAATCGCCGACAATTACGATGGGAATGGAATCGGTAGGGGTGATCCAAGTAAAGGTGGATACGCCTGGCGCTTGTCAAGAACGGAGGCCTTGGGAAACCAGGACAACCGACAAGGGCAAGGTCTAGGAGTACCAATGGTAGGGCACAGCCGGAACGTGAGTCGAATCCCCGAATATTGGAATTAGAATAAGAAAATCGGAATTTAAGGCAAGAACTGTCTGAGCTCAGGGAGGCTTTCAAATCCTTTAAAGAAGGGCCCGAAAGACCCCGTAGTCAGATGGAGACAACGGCTCCAAAACCCTTGGTCGGCAAACCTAAACGTAAAGCCCCCCACCCTGTTCCCATTAGCGAAACAGAGGAGGAAGACTTAGAAACCTCTGAGGCAGAGGAGATGGGAGAGAGTGAGGCACCCCCTAAACACAAAAAAGTCAGAATAGCCGCAAGGTTAGCAACAATAGACAGGACTCTGGCGAAAATCATGGAGCTCATCACTAATCTAGATGCTCGAGTGGGTCAACTAGAAAGGCCCAAAGTTAAGGCAAAGGCAAGCGCAGCGGCTGCATCGGCAGTCCACGGAGGCACAAACGGTAGCCCGAGCGCGGACTCTAGGGGTTCGGGTAGTCAACCAATGGTATCATAATGGCTTCAAACGACAACAATAACATTACAATATGGCAGTGGAATTGTGCGAGTTTCCGAACGCGCAAGGCTCCCCTGCAGCAGCTCATTAGATCGGCCAAAGTTAAGCCGCACGTTATTCTCTTACAGGAAACACTAGCTAAGGAGGATATCTCTCTACCGGGTTACAACTCCGAAACCTTGACCATTCCAGGGGGTCGGAGAATAGCGACTTTGGTTCGAAAGGGTACCTCCTATGAAACTCACGAGCTTCCCAAGTACAAGGTTGGTCTAGAAGCACAAGTGATCGAACTCATCCTGAAGAGCAAAAAAGCAGCTAACATGTATATAGCTTAACGTTTACAGCTCTCCGCAAGATAGGAAAATGGATTTTAAGACCCTCTTGGGCCGCATTTCCAGTAACTAAAGGCAACGATTAAGAAAGCTACTAAAGCAGTCTCAACAGAAATCGAAGTCCCAAAAATGGACTCCAAGCTAGCTCACATGCTGGAAGCAAAAAATTCCCTTCTAACCAGATGGAAGAGTCACAGACTGAATAGAAGACTTAGAGCCAAGATCGCCCAAGTTAATCGTGATATCGAAACATACGCGGCTCAACTCTCACGTCAACAATGCGACGAAACTTGCTCAGGAACAGACGGCAGATTGCGCAGAGGAAGCAAATGGAATCTATTGAAGAGCCTACTTAATGACAAGCTCTCCAGAGGTACTACAAACCTCGCCATAAACAGACTCGTCAATAAACAGATAACTATAGGGCGGACAGCAAGACAGGTCGCAAACGACCTCGCACACATGTACCTGCCACTTAAAAATGAATATGAAAACGAAGAAGAAATAAGCGAAGCTTACTCCGGAATATCGCAACCGGACTTTGACAGTGACTTCACTGCAGCTGAGATAAGGCATCTACTCTTTAATTTAAATGGGAGATCTGCCCCGGGTCCGGATGGCATCACAAACGAACTTTCGCGAAACCTGGACGATGATGCTATAGACATAATCACAGTCAAAATTAATAGTCACTGGAGATCCGGCACTGTCCCACCGGAATGGAGGGAGGCCAAGGTGACGTTTATACCGAAACCCGGCAAACCACTAACGAAGGAGAACCTCAGGCCCATATCACTTACATCCTGTATTGGCAAAGTAGCCGAACATGCTATTCATAACAGGATAATAGAACACATAGAAACCCAGGAGCTTTTCAGGCACAATCCCATAGGCTTTCGGAAGGCATTATCCACACAGGACGCCATGCTCATGATCAAACGGGCTATACGACCCTATCAGGGACGTAAAGGGCCTCCTGGGTCTGGATCTTATCAAAGCATTTGATACGGTTGCACATAAACATATCCTGCATGAAATCTCAACCTTGAACCTGGGAAGCAATTTTTACAATTATGTGAGGTCCTTTCTAGCTAATCGGACAGCTCGGGTCAAACTCGGAATAGTCACAGCCGGTCCATACAATTTAGGCAAGAACGGCACACCACAAGGTTCAGTATTGTCCCCACTCCTCTTTAACATTGCCATGCACAGGCTCTCGGAGGAATTGTTCAAAATCCCGAGCTTGGGGCACGTCATATACGCTGACGATATCACAGTGTGAGTCCCAAGGGGTCACTCGCAGCACTAGAGCAGACACTACAGGCAGTGGTTGACATCACAGAATCCTTCCTTAAGGGCACCGGACTCAGGCTATCACCTAATAAATCTGATCTGCTGCTCTTTAGACAGGGGAGACAAAGTGTTAGAAACCTTGCGCCTTTAGAAACTATGCCAATTAAAATCACAGACAACACAGGACGGGTCATACCCAGAGTAGAGAAAATTAAAATTCTGGGTCTTCTCATTTACGCAAGGAGCTGTAATTCTACGGCCCTGAACCGTCTCACAGGTCAGGCCAACAGTACTTTAAAGCTCCTGGGCAGCGTCTCGAATCGAAATGCAGGCCTCAAGGAGGACAATCTCATCAGAGCGTATCATGCATTTTTCATCAGTCATGTGACGTACATTGCATCATACCTGAACTGGGGGAAAGGGGAGAATGCTAAGCTAAACGTCTGTAGTTTGTTACCACGTTTTTGTCGTCCCCTTCATGTATTACAGGCAAGCGTGATAGCTTCATGCGGTCTGAAACACGCCCCGACTCTTTAGCGTCGGATTAAAAATGTGAGCTAGCGCTGGGACAACAAATTCAAGAACGTATTTCACCGGTTTTATTTGCTTTGTGGTAATGACAAGCGAATTATTCAAACTCTTAGCTGTTCTGTAAGTTTTCGCGTCATCCATAGGCTCTAAGAACAGGCTTTGGGTGATGCTAGATTCTGGAGAAAGTGTGTCTGCTGCGTTGTTGTTAGTCATGCCGGCGCTTACGAAAGTCTATTGAAATAGTCCGCGAGAGCGTTGCCTGTAAACTCGCAGCACTTAGAAATAACATTCTATAACAAAGCGTGGGATGCTTTCTTGCACGCCCTCAGGCACTATTTATTACCTTCCACGCAACGTCTCGGTGCTTGTTTGTGACGTAATAAAATAGAATCATAATAAATATTTTTTTTTACATGTCTAAGTTAACTCTTCACTTTGTTGCGAAGTATCTTGGATTCTTTGAGTACTGGAAGCGGACGCGCGCGCTAATATACGTAATAGAGTGCTTGTTTTATACCATTTCCAGGCGACTTCGTGTAACCCAAGGCTTCCTTATTTGTTTTGATTAGCCTTCTTTTTATTGCCCTAGAAAGGAAAATGCCTAGCATATATCTGCGCAAAAGCTTAGAGAAATTTCGAATATATGCGGCGTGTACATTTTCTTTTCTTTTTTACCTTGAACACAAACGACCGGTCAAACTGTTATATATCTTTCCTAAATGCTTCTATAGAACCACCTCCGATATGCGCTGATATGTATTGTTCATGCTCGCGCTTTCCATTCGTTCTATCAGCATCACGTGTGACAAAAAAAAACAGGGCAGAGGTCAGTATTGTCTGATGCTATCGTGCCCTCATGAAAAAAATTAGTAGCAGTGTTATAGTGATCCGCCAGGTCACGGCTTGCTAAGCCAGATGCTTAACTCGTGTTGGCGTGCTTACGAAACCAGCAGAATTAAGAATTATTCTCGCGCCATGACCCGAGTGCCGATGCGTCATCGTGACGTCACAGATTTCAAAGTATCTTCTCGTATTTGGACTGTTCTATCGCAGTAAAAGTTCTCTGATCATTTTTTTAATTGAAATCAATATTAGGAGAGGCTGGCGCCTTTACGGTGGCACCGGCTACACCTTGTCCCTTGGCAAAGGAAACAAATTTGCGTAAAAAGGGAGAATAGCGACACTAAATATGACACTCAGTAGAACAGGAGATGAATAGAGAATATACAGTCCAACAGTACATGAATCGCAGAGTTTTTTGCATGAGTTGAGTACTCAACTTGCTAGGTTGAGCCTTCTGTCCTTTTGTAATACAATTTAATCCCTCTTTGAAGATTTAACGATGAACAATCAGTTACACACTACAGCTTTTGTAGTCCATGACGCCACGGCGAGTTGGGGACGGGAAGTTGAGGTTGGACGTCGCTGCCCGTTTTTCGTTTTCTGCGTCTTTTCTCGCTTACCAAGCCTGCTCTTATGGCAAGAGTGGCCGTTCTGCTGTTGCAGCAGCGCAATTCACTAATGTAACTAAACTTGCCCTTTAGCGCAACTTTGTATATTCGCGCTAAGCGCTAACTTCGTTTTCCGCGAAGCCCTTCGTCGTGTTTCCCGAAATAAACTTCAAAGACAACGGGCACTATTCGCGATTGAAAGAACTACACCAGCACTCCTAGCAGACCAGGCCGAGGTTCACGTATACAGGTCGTGCGCCCGTCGGAGGGCGAGCATGCAAGACGGACGCTCGGGCTCGGAGTGTACACCGCCAACGGAGCAGTGCGATCTGGCGCAGGAAGAAATGAACGAGAGGAGAGGGCAGTAAAACGGCGCCGCCTTGTTACTGGTTTGCTCGCCGCCGCATCAAGGATAGGCATCACCATATAATGGTCGTGTCGGCACCACCTAGACTGGAACAAGTCCTCTTCAATCCTCCTTGTCCTCTTTTATTTGACGTCATCCGACCTTGCCCAACACCTTCTAGACTGTCGTATCTGCGCGATCGGAATATATATCAGTGAGTGAGCCTGCAAGCGCAGCAGTTTTTAGAGCAAGTGCACGTCTTCAGAAAAGGACAAGTGTTCTCGCCATCAAAACATTGTCATGCTAGAAGCGAAGACATTTAGTCGAGATTTCATCTGTAAGGCCGTGTGATTGTTTTGTATATTATCGCGGTGTCGCGAGTTGCCCACGGGTTATGTGTGCAGAGAAGGGTCCATACCCCCGCGGGTCCGGGGATTTTCTTGGTGGTTTTTGAGGGATCAGAAGGCCCGCGTGTTGTCGGGCGACGAGTCACGGTGCGCGCCATGGGGGTGTGGTACGCATGCGAAGAACGCATTCAGAGAACGTTGTCTTGTAAACACCGAGTGCGGATTCCACCGCTGGTCATAACTTGTCCCGGCGTGCAAACTTCGAGTGAGACACCAGGTTGTACGTAGTGTTGCGGCGCCGTCTCCCGAACTCTTTTCTGGCTAGGGACGCCGCCCTGGTTTGAGAAGGCCTGGCAATAAATTGCGCCAACCTAGCGCTTTTGGCTCACTACGTGGAAATAGGAAAGTGAAACGTAGTCGTAGAAAGAAAGAACCCGGTTTTGGTTTCGAATACCTTTACTCCCTTTACTTAAAGAGTAAACCCATCCCTTTTGGTTGTAGCCTACCAAACATTTAACTCTCATTGGCAGTTGCATATGTGGGACGGGCCAACGGACTTGCCGCCCTTTTTCTTTGTCTGTTTGAGCTGCATTAATCCAGAAGATATCCCGCCCCTCAATCTTGGCTGAAATCAGGATATCTGATAGATCAGTGAGGCTCATCACAAGGCACGTTAAAGGGAGTCCGGGCTGCAATCAGATTTGATAGATCAATGAGGCACCGTACAGTAGTTTGGGCTCTAACAGTCATTGATAAATTCGAAGAGTGAGTCACTGCTTTCTCTATTGCTCAAATTGCAATTGATTTGTTTTCTTAGCCATGTATAAGCATAGGAACGTTCACCTATAAGCACCTTCTTGTCTATTTCGTCTGCCTCGCTTCCTGTCTACGTTTGATCATCGCTGCCAATCGTCGCACGAGAGACTTCACGTTCCCGTAAAGAACGGAGGAGCAAGAAGAACCGAGGACGAGAATGTTACTTCATCGCCGATCACAAAGGTACATTCCTTTGGAAGATTATTCGGAACACACGCCGGGAAGGGGGAAATCCTCCTCCTCCTCCTCCTCTCAGCGTCGGATCTTACACGCTACAGTTTTTGTGTTCTACGTTTATTCAACGTTTCCAGGAACAGATACAAAAACTGTTATTCTTATCACAATACAAGGAAATGACGCGTTACGTGCTAGCATAAGAGCGCCACACGCATTCTATAGGTTATTCCCTTCGTTCAAAGAAACTCTTGCAACGACACTGTGTGTATGCAGTTGCCAATTCTTTTACTGTTGAGCATTCGCACGGAGCGAATTTTGAAAAGACTGATTTAGCGCTGAAGACGGTTGCTGTATTGTCGTCGTTGTGATGCCGGGCTTTCGTAGTGACTTCCCTATTTCTGTCACCGCTTTTCCGCGTGAAATCTTGAAGAAAGAGCGAGATTGCGTTTGTTGAACAAGTTCTCGGGTCGCTGGGCTCGGGGCTTTGAATTCGCACTTCTTTGTTTCGTGTTTGCGCTACGCCAGGAGCCACAGACACGGAAGTCCCACACGGCGCTCCGAGCTCTCGCCTGTAAAAGAGTTGCGTGCTTAGGATCGATGCACGCGGCATCCGAGCATGGAAGCTTCTCGTCCTTACCGTGTTGTCGAAAGTATAGCTAATGAACTTTTACCATAGTTGTGTAACCTCCGCCGTCATCGAAGACTCATCCGCAGGGCAGAGCTACCCCACGTTTCCATTTATGATCAGAAGCAGAGATGAGAATGCCAACTCACCTCCGCGGATGGTCCTCGAAAGGGAACAGCCTCTTTCTGGAAGGCGGGTGCCGGAAAGCGGTGCAACAGCCCTACATTTCAGCTATTTAGTACACTGGAAATGAAATCAAAAGAAGAAAAAAGAAAGAAAAGGAAGTGGAGGAGGGAGAAGAAAAAAGAACCAGCAGCAGGACAGTGCGTTTGGCAGCGGCAGCGCGCGTTCAAATGAATGCTGCGTGCTCCCATAAGATAGGAACGAAGTCCGAGTACGGTCGTCTTTGTGCGTGCGCGTGTGTGTGCGTGCGTGCGTGCGTGCGTGCGTGCGTGCGTGCGTGCGTGCGTGCGCGCGCAATGGGGCCATTTTAGGGGTGGGGCAGCCAAGTTACAGAGCTATGAAAGAGGCTGATTGATCTCGACCTCCGAACACGCCACAGTGCCGTTCTTTGTGAGGTCGAGTGCTGTGTATATGACCTCGACCTTGGACAGTTGGTGACAAAGATGCTCCCCCTTGTACCTCGCGCGACCAACGAGGAGAAGACGGCGCCGAAGAGGGCGCGCAGCAGCAGCAATATACGAAAGTAGGCTTAAGCTCATTACGAGGCCTTATATCTGCGTGTTAATAGCGCGCCTATAAAAGAAACAAAGCTATGGGACAGGGGAAATGTAGCGCCCTTGCCCAAATCTTATTGAATTGTTATTCCACAGTGACATCTAGTGAATTAATACTACACACACTCAAATTTGCTCAGATATTTACTAATCATATCAAGGAGTGCGGTAAAGAGTGCTTTTTGTAATATTTATGACTAAGCTTTAACAACAACAAAAAAAGAATAATTTACAAACATCTGTCTGCTTTCTCCCAGCTTGTTCAGCCACACACTAAACATTTTTACACCCTTATGGGTGTTAGTAGGGGTGCTTTCGGCATTTACACCCATGCTCACACCCTTCTAGCACCCTTTTCGGCCAAAGCACCCTAGCACTAGGGTGGATACCACACATAAGGTGTGACTTTGCTCAAAGAAGGGTGTTAAATCGAAGCCTGAAGGGTGTTGAACGTATTGATGCATAAATCTGAGTAACGTGTACACGTCCACGCATTCAGCAATGTGTGTATGTATTGCATTTTTAATGCGAAAGCGTTTCATGGCCTTTCAGGTAGGAAAGGTGGCGTTCTCCGCAACAACAATCCATACGGGACCCTGCTCATGCCAATCTTGTCATTTCCCTTGAAAGCATTCAGAAAGCATTTAGAACCGCGCCGCCCGTTTTATTCTCTCAAATTATTCACTTCATTTTAGCGTCACGTCCATGAAAAAAACACTAGGTGAACCTGACCTTTGGTTACGTCGCAAATACTTTCGTCTCTGTCTTTTTCATAGAGTATGCTAATTTAACCCTTCTCGTAAAGAAAATCTTTTCACCACACCAAGTTCTCGTCTCGCATCGACCATCAACACAAAATTGATGTGCCATTCTTCCTTTTTGCCAAGAACAGCCACTGAATGCAACCGCCTTCCCGCCTCCACAGTCTCAATTTGTGACACCACTAATTCAAGGTCGCCGTTCAAATTATCTTATGGTTTGATTTTCTATTTTTGCGCTGCATTGCAATTATTGCATATTTTCACCACTTCTTTCTGTTGTGCCTACTAGGCCTCGAATGTATATAATAAATAAATAAAATGTGAACTCATCACCGTCTTGGATGACGTCAGTAGTGATACAGAAGGTAGCAAATACAACAACGTTAAGTATGAGCGATTATGGGTAAATAATGTGAAATAATGTGAATAAGGGTGGAATAAATTGCATTAAGGTTCGTACAAACTATAGCACGGTGCATTACGGGAGATTATGGTAGAATTGTCAAGAACACGCGACAATGTATGAACTAACGTATCATGGTCACGTGACAATTCCAAGTGTAGATGCGTGAAGCGATTAAGTTTTCCCATTCCTAAGTGACTGTCGATATTTCTTCAAGGATTCTGATGTTACTGGCATGACGGCCACTCCAAAAATGTATCATCCAGAAAAAGAACGCCCTTTCGCTTACAATTCCATTATCATTATTTTTCGTGCTCTCAGGAATATTAACATGCAATTAAACACTTCTAGGAAAACTGCAGTAGCAGAGCGAAAACACGAGAGCAACTTGCGCAATTCTGCACTAATATTTCGGTGCCCTTAATAGCCCAACAAAAAGTGGTGAAATGGAAGAAGCTGTTTGGATACATTGCTGAACAAACAGGGACGTGCTGTTGGACGAGCCTCTGCTGTACAGTGGCATCAACGTACAATTTGCATGGTGAATCCATAAAGAAGACTTATAGAGGCGAGATGACGTTGGAAGTTCTCAAACCCGAATTTCCACGTACCTTGCCTAATTCATTCAGAGGTTTACTAAGCTACTGATCTCCTTTCTAAGTGCATCCTCAAATACGGCTTGTAAGGCTGATCCTATATATTAAGGGCTGGTGTCGTCAAAGCTGTAATTTCTTATCCAGAGCATACGCACTTGCAAACGCAGTCTTCAGTCTCCTCATGAATGTTTACGCGTCGCTGTCACACGACCAAGATGTGAGCGTCTTTATCGAGCCATGATATCGCTGAAACTACGCTGTGACCTCGCAAAGTTGCTTCGTTCGGACGCAGCGAATAATCTAATCGCACCAGCAGAAGAGCGCCGATCGTCTCGCTCACGGTCCCGATTTGTGTACTGTACCCTCAGTGATGCAGCATAGACTGCGCCCCCCACCCCAAAATAAAATGCCCGGCACGAAACGTAGTAGCAACTACCCGCCTCACCGCTCTAGTTAGAGACCACAACGAAGCAGCAGCAAACAGGCGGCCATGCGAGCATGCAAACCTGTCAGAATAAACGTTCAATTTGCGCGGCCGCTCCATGCCCAATGAAAAGCGACCGGAAGTGACGGCCGACGCTGTACCATCACTTCGGCGCGCGGCAGGACGGGAAGGCGGAAGCTGCGCCATCATGCTCGTTTTCGCGTGCGTTCGCGTCGCGCGCTATGCGAAGTAATTTTAAACGTGTGATTAGTTTTGCGCGCGGGGTAGAAAAAGATGTGGCCCATGCTTTGTGTATTACTCGTGCCCCACTTCAAAGCAAAGCGTTCGTACGCACTGGAAGATGGATCCACGAAGGCTGAAACGAGAAGTTGCAACGTGCCCGGTCGGTAGTACTGGCATGATCGAAACTTTCAGGCAAGTGCCCGTTTATTTGGTATTTGTTTTGTTCGCTTTAGAAATATCTCACTGTGATTTCGTAGCATAATTCATAATTCGCTAATGTAAGAGCAAGAGCAGCTGCACTCCTACTAGGGCAAGTTAACTACCTCGATCGCGTCCCGTGTGACTAATGTTTGTCAAATCTACATCGGGCGTGGTGCGCCTGCATAGTTACGCTTTGTTTCTCAGCGCTTGAACTTTCATTGATGTGATTCTCTTGTGCGTTCAGCGCGGCTGCTTGTAATACGGTCGTTCGCACTTCAGTTAAATGTGGTCGACCACTTTTGCGTGGCGTAGAAAAAGGACTGGCTTAGCCACCTTTCGAAGGAACCGGCGCGGTATTGGTTCTCCCTGATGCGGTCGCGTGCTGCTCTTGCTGCTTGCCGGACGCCTTCAGCATTTTTTCGGCTCGCTTTGTCTGTGCGTGTGCGCGTGCTCGCGCTCGGCTTGATTTGTGTGTGCGTGCGTGTTTGCGCTCAGCTCAGCTCGCTTTGTGTGTGTGCGTGCGTGCGTGCGCTCGGCTCGCTGTGTGTGTGTGAGTGTGTGTGTGTGTGTGTGCGTGCGTGCGTGCGTGCGCGCGCGCTTGCGTTCAGTACATGCCGGTTTGTATGGGCCGGCGTGTTTGCGCGTGTCTAGTGCGTACGTGTTTTGTGAGTGTGTTTTCTGTGGGTCGCTGTGTGTGTGTGCACGTGTTAGCGTGTCTGCCTGCATGCATGTATGTGTGCTTGTTTGTGTTCATCAATGTGCGCGTGCGCGCTTTTGTGTCTGCGCTTTGAGAGTGCGTATACTTGTGGGTGCGTTTTGTGTGCGTGCGTATGTATTGCATGAGGCCGGTAGAGTTTTACTCGCAATAAAACTCTTCCGATTTGGTGCAGCGAGTGTTCCCGCCTGAAAGCCGAGTTTGGTTTCAAGCCTACCTGGACAACTGCTGTATGAGGCGTCGTTTCTCGGGAGGACCAGTGGGAAGGCGCCAAGTATACGCTTCGTCCAATTGCTCCCATGCCCTGATGAATCGATATCCTTGTTTTTTTATTGTGAAAGGAACGTTACATTCAGAGCATAAATAAATGATTAAGAAATCTGGTAGTGTGTTCCGCCATTACAATAATTCCGATCTTAAAGACGTGGATTTCCCATTAGCCCACATTTCTTTTGATGCAGACAACCGTTGAAATTGTTAGCGGCAGGTTATTCGAGACGTTCTACGTATATAGCAATTGTCTTCAGGAGCTTTAATGAATTTTGAAAATTTGAAGTGTTGTGCTTTAGAGGTATCATATACAAGCTTTAGGTCTCCGGGTAATTTGCATGCCCTTCGAGAGCTGTCGCCTATAGCCCTATTGAAATTCGTAACTACAGTTTGGAGCACTGGGGAAGCTAGAAGGCTTGTCCTGGCTCTCGAGAAAGTGTTTAAGCTGGAGGTGTAGGTTGAGGAGTTTGGGGTTGGTAACACAAAGCATTTTTTATGCCTTAGCAGTAGGAGGGACACAGGATAAAAAAAATGTATGTGTGTCAAGCACAGGAAGCTGCTCATGTGGTAGAAGCATGTGTGTGCGTGTGTGTGTGTGCGCCCATGCATGCGTGCGTGTGTGTGAATTCTCTCCTCAAAAGGGAGTATGTGTGTTAGAGAGCTATTTCATTGCTGGTCTGTTTGCCAAGAATTGGCAAGAAAACACAATAATCAATTTAACTTAAAATAATAAACTTCAAAGCATACTGGCGTACTGGCGACAGCAGCATACAAGCATGCAGCTGTGTGACAATCTTAATGCATGACTGCAACATCTGGAAGGAGGCTTGCTTCTTCTTCAGTAAGCAGCACAAAGTCCATATTCTTGGCTTTTCTCGTGCAAACCAAAACGAGGCTCATTGCCAATGATCTTGTCTTTTGTTCTAATAGCATTTGTTTATCTTGTACTTAGAGCGTCCTTTCTCGCAGGTCATGCAGATAGTAGCAGCAATTTCACAATGCCCAGCCTTGGCGCCCCCCATCAAGAGCAAGCCACTTGCGTTCGCCTTCAGACAGATGGTTAATGTCTTCTTGAAAGCGGTTGAGAAGACAACATTGTAAGTAGATATAGTTGTGTAGTGTAATATAATAACTCAAGTTATAATTTAAAACTCGGGCTCCTTGGCCGCCTAAGCTTGATATGATGTGCAGTTGTCTGTGGTTGTAAATATTGCCGATGGTACAGTGCATACTGCAGGTATGACTGCAGGTATGCTGAAGTATAGATTGGCATTTTCTTGATGGTCTTTCATAATGAGGATTTTCTTTGTGCAAGAATATTCACAGAATGCCGGGGCAT
This sequence comes from Dermacentor variabilis, assembly GCF_050947875.1. Taxonomy (NCBI): domain Eukaryota; kingdom Metazoa; phylum Arthropoda; class Arachnida; order Ixodida; family Ixodidae; genus Dermacentor; species Dermacentor variabilis. Next base: position 213,457,487 of record NC_134568.1, read on the forward strand.
TGTAGCATCATATTCTTGTGCATTCACTGCTAATTTCGTATGACCTTCCTGCTACCAATTTATTTGCAGGAAAGGAATATTTGTTTACTCTCTGCAATGATCTTGTTCTTTGCTCATTGCATTACACTATTCTACCTTTAATTTGTTCCCATATAATTATCAAAACCTTAAAATTTCAGCTGGTTTTATTTTGAATGTAATATCAAAATCAAAATGCACCGGATTGCAATCTAGACTGCAAGGGATTTGAAGAAATTACAAGAAACCAGGACCTCTCGGGAGCGTTAAAAAAACGTTTCCGCAGGTAATGTGCCTAATTGTACTGAGCTAGCTGCTCACGAAAATTGCAAGCATATTTCATTTCACATAGTTTTGCAGGATATAGCAGGCCTGTCATAGTCTCTGAGCACAACCTTACCTCATTTGCATCATGAAAATGTCTCATGCTTAATTTGGGACAAGTTTTGAAAAATGAATGTATCATAATTTTGAAACTACACAAAGTATTGGTTGAGGCTGGACAGTTTTCAAACAACTTGACCATGTTGAACTTAGCCATTACAGGACGGGAAAAAAAACATGCACAGGAGCACGCATTCAATGAAATGTGATGCTTGTGGTTATTTTCCACATGCAAAATGTACTTTTAAGTGAGAGAGGGCAGGTAGCCAATTTACAACCATTGTGACTCATGCGCGTAGTAGCAACACAGGATGAGAAATGGTTGTGTCTCTGAGGTTCATCGATTATGTGAAAACTCATATACAGTACCCCCCCCCCCCTATGAGGGGTAACCGTGCAATATGTTTTGGGCAAGAAAGACGATTGTTCTAGGAGACAAAAAATTTCAGGCTCTAGTTGAGAGGCTACAGAAAGAAGGACCATGTAAATAGTCACAGATTAACATAAACTGCATCGGAGTGGCATCACAGTTTAGAGCATGAGGAAGGATCATAAGTTTAAATAAGGGAATACTACTTGTCAGTGCATTGCCAAGCTAAGCCATTGAAAGGAGGGGGCGTGCTCTAAGAAAAATAGTTGACAACACATGCTAAATTTTCGAGGAAAGTATGCCAAAATGCCCATTCTTACTAAATTAGTAAATAAGAAATACACGATAAATTTTAGGATGCAGAAAGTGTAATAAACTGCATTGGAGAGTTGGATATTGTTGGGCTGGATGCATGTATTGCAGGGCAAATGAGAATGCCAGTGGGGATTCCCTCATTTTCATTTTGTGTGCACTCTCTGTAAAACAGTTCTCTTTGTCTCCTAGTGTGATAATGTTGTGTGAAAACAGTCATTTTTTAATGCCTTGTGCATTTCACTCTTAATGTGCCATATCCTGTAAGTTTCTCACCTGCAGTACTTATATATAAAGTGTAATGCAGATAGATATATTGCAGATTTCATAATGTCAATCTTGTATTAAGGTCACATACACACTCTTGGACAAATGTCTGTTGTTGAGAGATGTCATTGTTAGTCTTTAAACTTTATTCACTCTTATTTTCTATGGTGAAAAGGCTACTGTAAATTTATGTTTTTCCTGCTGTATGTGCCTTGTGTTCACAATGACATAGTGGTTTAGCATTCACAGTAACATGCAATTCCTTAATTTGCAAAATAGAAACTTCTCCTATCTTTCACTTGTCTTGCCCAGTTGCCTGAGCGGTGCATTCTGCCCAGTCACATTAATTAAGTTTGTTACTTTGAGGAGCTTGTTGCATTATCAAATTTTCCGCAAAGTACATGTGTAATTGCACGGACTGAATTCTCATGATTCTCTTCTTATTTTGCTAATGCAGGATTCAAGATTCCAGCAATGCCATGCGCTGCATTTATTGGTCAAGATGCTCAGAGAATGAAGTCCCTGCACCTCGTGGTTAACCGTGAACATTTCTTTTTCTTTTGGAAAGCTAAAGGCCATTTGCTGCATCACTTGCATTTTTGCAGCTCAGATGTGTACTATATTTTTCTAATTTTGAATCAATATAGGCTATTCAGTATAAAAAATGCCGTACAGCGTGAAGGACACGGACTGTGAGAGACACACTCCACTGACTTTCAACAATATTTTATTGCGTTGCCACATCGTGTGTGTATACACAGAGGGGTCATGCGCAGAAAATGAAAGCCAGTCACAAGGGGTGTTCTAACAGCAAGTCATTGTAAAAAGAACATGGTCACTTGAAAAAAAAACATCACAATTTCTATCTGTTTAGATACAAAATTTCACTAGGGGCCAGCGTGATAGAGGGGGCACTAACGCACACACTACCCAGTTTTCTGGTGAAATCAGCTTCAATAATTTACCGGGTGAGCTGTGTGTCGCTAAAACTTCCGGATCTTAAAGAGGGGCATGCAGCCGCTGTCCCGGCAATGAATGCCCAAGTGGCCTTGAACAGTGTTATTGATGTTGTTATAGTGCTCTCTTAAACGATCATTTAGGCGCCTGCCTATCTGTCCAATATATTTACTGCCTCAAAATGGGAATTTGGGAAACCACATTCGTTGCACACATCGCAAAACGTTTTCTGTGCCCGGCAGAGCAACAACTCTGACGTGATTTAGGCGCGTTTACACACTTACAGAGCCTTGCCAGCTTTTCTGGGGCTGAGAAAAGGACTGTGATTTCTGCAGGTTCCCTAATCTTTTTTAGCCTATGGGAGACATCATGAACATACGGTAGCACTGCAAACCTGTGTCTTTCAACCGGCTGGTTCCTTGACCGAGTGCGCTCATCATGTTTTGTGCACTTCAGAAGCTGTTCCGCTATGGCTGAAATTAAGGCCAAAGGGTAGCCAACCCAAGATAGGCAATCAGCCTGTGCAGAAACGCTATGTTGCATCTCGTGGGAGCAAGATTTATTGAGGCTGTTAAGGAGGCAAAGCTTTACAATATCTCATTTGACTTTGTTGGACAGACAGACAGGCGCCTAAACAATCATTTAGGAGAGCACAATAACAACGTCCATAACACTGTTCAAGGCCACTTCGGCATCCATTGCTGGGACTGCGGCTGCATGCCCCTCTTTGAAGGTACGGAAGCTTTAGCGAGACACAGGTCATCCGGGGAACTATAGAAGCAGATTTCACTAGAAAACTGGTTAGTGTGTGCGTTAGTGACCCCTCTATCGTGCTGACCCCTAGTGAAGTCTTGTATCTCAACAGACAGAAATTCTAATGTTTATTTTTTTCAAAGGACGATGTTCTTAGTACAGTCACTTGCTGTTAGACACCCCTTGTGACTCATATTCTGCGCATGCCCGCTTTTGTACAAATACACATGATGTGGCAACGTAATTAAATATTCTTGGAAGTCAGCGCAGTCTGTCATCTCTCGCAGTTCTTGTCATTCAAGCTGTACGTAATTTTATCTCATTAATTGAAACTATCCCAAGAAACTACCCTTGTTCAGTATAATTATAATGTTTGATACGACCATTTGCTGGCAAACGTTAACAGTGTGATATTTAACTTGAACTTTTGCATGACTGCCTATGCCTGTGTTCTTTTAGTAACCAGAGTATGGCTAATTTATTAAACCATATTTGCTAATTTGCATGCTCACATGCTATACCTTAATCTTGAATTACTGCATCTAAGTGCAAATAATTTAGAAATTTACTATGTATTTTAAAACACTGTCCACATTTTGTGCTCAGCAAAATCGTTTAATCAACAGTGGTTTGTTTTTATCAGGCCTCCTACTGCACTTTGCACCCAGGCACTAGTAGATGTGGAATATGCACTCTTTTGATTTATAGTAAGAAAAGAACCTATTTTCAAACTACATATTGTATATGTACCAGTGCCTTAGAGTTACAAAACAAAAATTTATAGAAACTGGTATTGTAGTTAGAAAAACCGCTACACAGCACCTTTAGCCCAGAGAACTCGTTTCACAAAAGAGGACAATGTAGGCACTAAAAAATTCTACATATTTTTTGTGCTCAAGTAATCTTGTTGGAAATAGAAAATTAGCAATAAGGCTCCTGGCATAAACCTCACTTAAAGCATGTCTGTGCTTGGAAAGTATTGTTTCAGTCTAAAAAATGTTGGCCAGTTATGCTTTACATCGACTTTCCAAACTTTTCATGATGCTTTGCGATTACATTAGTGTACAAAATAACAGGTGTCTTGTGCGTTTGCTCTGCATTTCAATTGCTTCCCTAATTCACCTTTGCAATATGCCTGTTTTTAAGGCATCAAAACTTGAATTTTCGTTCACTGGAGCCTAATACTAAAAATTTATTCCTTTATGTGGCCCAAAACACTGTGAATCAACCCAGGCTCTTTCAGTGCCGCTATACATAGTTTCTTCTCTAATAACAGATTTGATCAATACATTTATTTTAGGTACCTTTGTGGGGAATGTACATGTTCTTGTACTTACCGATGTGTTTGGTGATTGTGCATGTTTATATTTCATGTGATTTATGTATGTGTTGTACTCTGTATTGCAGCATGCAATAAATATATTTGCGTTTTCTTGAAAATGCAGCATATATCTTACCAGTCTGTGTTGCATGTTATTTGGATATGGAAATCGTGATAACCTTGGTGTTGATATACATGCTCAAAAGTGTCAAGTTTGCTAGGTTGTATTTGTGCAGTGAAGACAGGTTTTCCAATATACACCATGAATTACTAATATGTAATGTGATCCACACGTATAGGTGTTGTGTATGCCTATCGAAGCTTCAAGGCCGGCTGTTCGACAGTGCGTTTGGTAGCCGAACTTGAACCTTCTGGCACACGCAATAGTTGCACGTGGATCGCTGTACATAGTAGTAATTGAAGGCGTGTACTGCCGAATCTGCCTTCCATACAGGCTAGAAATAAAAGGGTGTACACCCTTCCAACACCCACACAGATGGGTGTTAATTTGGACGAGCACCCTTACACCCTAAATTTATTTTGCTGGACACCCTTCCTTTAGGGTGCTATAGTGGCACCCCAACTGTAGGGTGTAGACAACAGCACCCTTAGGGTGTTCGTCTGGCGACAAACTGATTTACACCCTTAAGGGTGTTAAAATGTTTAGTATGCATACTACTTAAAGCGCGTGCCGCGCCAATAGCTATTTAGCAACATTTTCTTCTCTTTCATTAGTTTTTTTTTTCGTTTTTGCAATGCTGAAAAGGAGAGCTACGTGCCCTCAGTAAAGTGGACGACTACAAAAAAACATCGGAGACTTTGGCGACACCTCACAGGCACTCCCTTCGCTATGCACCAGCGATTTTTCTTTCTATATTGCTCGTTGCGCGGCCCTTACAGGTGGACTAAATAGAAAACTAAGTTAAGCTGTATAAGTAGATTAAGCTTCTACAATGCCCCTCCGCCCCCCCCCCTAAAGAAAAAAAGAAAGGCCCTCATTCCGTGGGACGGGAGCTCTGCAAGCCAGGAAAGACGCAAACACGAAAGGCGGATGACCAGGACACTTTGAACTTTCCGCACCCGCTCGCCGGGACGCGCGTCGTAGTGTTTGCCGCCGTCTGCTCGGGCACGAGTAATTTTTTTTTAATTCGTAAAGGAGGATTCCAGAAGAACCAGAGTCTCAACGTAGCAAGTTTCAAGAACTCTTACTGAGCCACGTCGTCCCAAATACGAAAAAAAAAAGAAACAACGAAATTCATGACATCACACGACTGACGTATACTGGCGCTAAGGTTACGGTGCGAAATTACAAAAATTGAAATTTGACCTCCATTTTTTTCATCTATTACTCAACCTCCTACCGATAAATTAAAAAAGAACAATACTGTTTTGAAAGAAGAATATTTCGTTAATTTAAATTGATTTAGCGTTTCTCTTTAGTGTCCCCCCCCCACACCCCCATTTAAGTTCCTTTCAAAATTTATCTTTTTGTTAGCCGCTATATGCCCCACCTGTCAGTGTACCGGCACAACACTGTGATTATGCCTTTTTATTTTCAATGATATCAGTAGCTGCCATCGATGTCCACCATACCTGCCAACCCGTGAAGATTGACATTCATAAAATCTCGCGGACACGACACTCATAGGGGACGGCAATCATTTCCATAAAGCTTGCCCTGAGCACACCTTTTGATACATCTGATGCATATACGTGCCGAATTAGCGATGATTTACCTATAGAACTGCAGCTAACAGGAACTACAGATCAAATGCCGTCGTTGTCCATCCTCACCTTCAAGAACTTAAATTTCACCGGTCTCCCATTGATAAGACTCTTGCTTTCGAATTGTCCTTTCTCGAGTCTCCCTCACCCTCAAGTACTAAAGAGCTAGTAGCTTTCTAACGCTCCTATTCCACACTCTAAACAGTGGCTGTGTATGATGTCTACATATGGCTACAACAGTGAGCAAAGTAAACACGCCATAAAAATTTGTTTCCCGTTATTTTAGCGCGACAACTTCTGTACTTCTCCGTAAGATACCGAATACTGGGCCGCAAAGCGGGAGCCAGACAGTCGCATCGGACGACTCGATGGAATTTCGAAGACCGTCCCCGGACACCCAAATTTCAAAACACCGACTAAAACAAAGGTGCTTCGGCACAGCGCGTCTGGAGGAGAAATAGGCGAAAGAGAGAAAACACCGGCCGGGTGTAGGACGACCGCGGGTCTGGGAACGGCAGTTGGAGGGGAGACGCGTTCAACTTCAAATCGGGTGGGCGCTTAAGAGAACCGCAGGAACGAAGACGTCCCGCACCTTTGCGCAAGGCCAGGCGCCGTCATCGTCAACTCCACCGGTCGCTGCCGCCGCCGCCGCCGATAATTAGGAGCAACCAAGCCGTCTACCTACACCGGAGCCACGGGGCCAAACTCTACTGATCAAATGACACCACTGCATCGCGTCGGATGATGGACGTATAACCGTGAGCCCTCTGCTAAAATGTCATTGTTTTTTCATGCTCCATCTCCTGTTGTATCACATTAGACATTTGATTTTTCTGTGAACTGTTCGTTTTGCTTGTGTAATATTTCTTACCTGTAATTTGATTATTGATTCCCAAGACAGGTTTTGATTGTGTGTTCGCATATGGCGGCTCGTGTCCATTCTCTTCGCGTAGCACACCTGCAGGCGTGACGCTAAAGTCCCTCACAACTTGCAAGCAGTGATTGTGATGTATCGTGTAAGTTTGTAGCAATTGCTACGATTGGGGGGTAGATGTCACATTTTCCCTTAATTACTTACCTCTCTTCACCCTGCTGGTTTCCGCAGAACTATTACATCAATCGCATAAGTTTGTGAAGTAATCACAATTGTGACGGAGGCCAGGATGGGGTTTTTTATTTCATTTGTTTTTTTCTACGTTTTTTAATGAAAATATCGGAGGTGTAGTACCTGCGCACATAAGAGACTTATGTTCTTATTGCGCTACTCGCTATTTAAATACTTTAAAATCATTGTCTTCTGCAAATTCTTATCTTTAAAAACTGGCTCCTGTTCCAATAGTCATGGTGTGGCCAGTACAATTTACTCTAGGCGACGTCACTTGCTGCCCCTGTGGCAGCAGATGACGTCGTATAAGTGGCAGCAGGTGACACAGTCGCTTGGCTGAAAGGCGACTTAAACTACAGAGTTCCTGCTGTATGAACCTGGGATGAACCTGGGACATTTTATTGCAAAACTTATTTATCAAAATTACCCTAAATATTTCCACGGCACAAGTGGTTGCAAGCGAGACGCCCTGCTATTAGAGAACTGCTTCGTTATTCCAGCAGCTGAATTTAGCGGAGTTTTTAAACTGATGAAGTAAGACATATTGTAAGCTGCCTCTGCGGAATGTTCCCATACCAGGGACTATAGCTTTGGTGGTTGAAAGTCTTATCGGTCAGTGCACAGCGCGTTTGGTAACTCGTGCGTTGTATTGAGCCAGTGCACCTTATAGACAAAATGCTCGTACTTCTTTCACAAGCACAAAGGGGCGTTATATGTTATTAGGTTTCACACTGCTTCTATAGCGTGCCGGTGCGTGTTCTTTCGCTGGTTCTCGTTGTTTTACAGCGAAGCTGTTAGCCTCTCCGTGGTCGGTATTTTTCGTGTCCTTCTGTGAATAGAACTTATCATCAGCAGCAATGGATCCTACCCCCGTAAGCAAGCAAAAATGCAATGGCTCATTCCCCTCGTAATGCAGAGGCTACAAGCACTTAGCGAAGTGAAGCGAACAGTGCATACATTCATTGAAATCACCCATACCACACACGGAACTGCATACGTTTCAATAAAGAACAAGCTCAAGACAAGTATCCGAACCATCAGTTACCTCTCAGTAGATGTAGTGGTGGTTTGCTACAGCATCGCAGAACATCCACTTTCGCAAGGCCGAGATGGCGAGCGAATTTTTTTATCTGGAAATGCTATGAACGTCACAAACGCATGTGTGAACATGTTTCAAAATAAAGAGTTAGTATACAGCTCTCTGTCAGTGGGTCTTTCGTAGTTCCTATGGTTTTGTAGTTCTTTATGCGTTGACTGCCTACCATGATTTCGACGACGTTAGCGTTACCTGAGCATGTTCACCTCGCACAACCGATACGTTTTTTTTTTTTCAATTCTTATCCGAGAGAACACTAGTCGGAATATAAATAAAAATAAAAGTAATAATACTAAACAAACACACGAGCAAGGAAAAAGATAAATGAAAGGTAGGGAGGTTAACCAGGACTGAGCCGATTTGCTTTCCTGAACTGGGGGGAGGAGAAATGGGAGGGAAAGATTAAAAGAAGAAGAGAAAGTTCGCTCTGTATATCGCCAACGTAGTAACAGTTCTCTATATCACAGTCGGTCACTCAGTCCGGTGGCCTTCAGGAATCGCAGCAGCGCTTTTGTTGCATTTTGTAGCTGCCGTATGAGAGCCCATAGTCCCAGCATCTTGTTCAAGGTGGATGGTGTTGTGTGCAACTGATTTAGAACTGTGCAGAGGTCATTACTTCCGTTTTCAAAGGCTGGGCAGTAGCACAGGAGGTGGCTCCTCGACACCTCAGGCATTGCACTCGGCGCTATCAGCCATTCCAATCAAACATGTATATGCATTGGTGAATGCAACGCCCAGGCATAAGGGGGACATCTTGAAGGGGCAGCACAAAAAGACGATGACAGAAGGCAGGAACACACAGGACAGCGCTGCCTCACAACTAACTTTATTCGAAGGCATACACACACTTATGTACATAACCCATAGCCACGTGCTCTCCCATCTATGGCGTCATTATCAGTGCGCAGGCAAAAAACACGCAAAACCATTTAATCTAACGCTATGAAGCGGCTTAAAAATTCAAATTCACTATCATGCAAATTTAACGATGGCATGCTTACACAACGCGACCCTTTTTTTCCTGATATAGAAGGCCTCAATAATCTCCCTCGTAGTCTGATTTTTATGCGCAGAAAGAAAGTCAGCGCTGTCCTGTGTGTTCCTGCCTTCTGTCATCGTCTTTTTGCGCTGCCCCTTCAAGATGTTCAACCAGTACCAACTCGCCCTAATGTCGATCCTTCTACAGTAAGGGGGACAGCTTTGTTTTCTCGCTTCTCGGAAGCCCAGGTAACCACCGCAGTTGCATAGATGGGTCGAGAGAGTGAAACCGATGGTGAGCAAATTCAGGTGTGTACCCGCTTCTCGAATGTCACACGGTGCGCTAGCTTGCTTAAGTGTTGGGCTGCGGAAGTCCTCAACAGAGGTACAGAAACAAGCACATAAATTTGAATAGAGCTGCCGTAGACAGACGGCAGTATCACCAACCTTTCGTCGTTATGAAAATAAATCTGTCTGCTACAGCCCAGAGGAAAAATAAGTAATTATAACGATCATTAAGTAGCTTGAATTTCACGTTAAACGCAGCGTTCAATCCGATCGGATGCACGACGGGCAGTGCCAGAGAGCCTCCGTTAACCTGGACTCTGCTGATGACACTCGAGTCGCGTGCCTCCTAAGGTGCCTCGATGTCCTCAGGAAGAGGTGCGCGTTGAGGCACCGTAGTTCCCCTTCTCCCTTCCAAAAAGAAAGAGAGAGAGAAAAAAATTAACTGCATCCGCTTCCTAAGACCGCGCGTTCACCGAAGTGGTTTTATATCAGTGTGCCATGTGCTTGGCCATGCAGGCCTGCCTTTCCAGTTCCGCCGCTGTCAGTCCCTTTCCACCACGCTGTCTCTACCGCTAGCTTTCCCAGCGCGCTGCGGCGTGTGCGAGTTGCAAGTTCACTCGTCTACGTCTGTCGGGTTTCCCCTTTGACGTAAACGGCGGGCAATCCGTTGTTTACATTTCATGGCTTAGAATGTACCCTCCCTCCCCTCCCCCCTTCTCCGCTTTCTTCTTTCCTCCTGGCGCCGGCAGCGACGAGAACTTGAGCTGCACGCTACCCCCGCAACCAGGAAGAAAGGACAAGCGCGATCGCGCGTTCCTTCCAACGTGACCTGCGCAACGAGGGCGCCCCACCGAGTGCCTCCATCACTGCAGGTCAGAGAGAGAGCAAAACACACACAAAAAAAATATCTGTTACTCTGCGGGCCGGTAAAGAGGAAAGAAAAAACAAAGACGTGAACTGTCGCCTGAGGCCCGCCTAAAAAGCACAAAGTGCGTGGTGCCCTGTTGACCGCCGAGACTTGTGAGAATAGCTTGGAAGGAAGGCAAGGAGACAGCAAACGTCGTGTCGAAGCGTGGAGTAATCGGCAGTGAAATCCTCTATACAAAGCGACGGAGGAAACTAAAGCCCCAAGTGCATGGCGTGAATCGGCTCGACAAAACACGCGCTTTTCAGGCTCAAAGGTTCGGGAGGCGTGGACCTCCACAGTCGAAAGTGAATAGAACGTCGACGCCCACGAGGACACTCGCGTAAAATTTCCTCTCCCGTTCTATTTTGTTTCTTTCTTTTTCTACTTCTTCCTCCGTCGGTGCTTTTGCCGCTTCTCCAGCCATGGCTTTTGTACTGTGTGAGGAAAGTTCTGCTTTGCTCTGCACTGTTTGGCGGTGCTCGGCACGTGAGATCTGCTTTTCTGCGGCAGTAGCGGTTGTAAAAATTCCATCAAAAGAGTTATGTCCATTTCAGGCACAAAACCAAATAAACGTCGCTTTATAGAATATATATGGGGATAGCGTCGTTTGGACTCCTGTTTGGAAATGATTAGTTCCATTTTTCCTTCTTTTGACTCATCATCAATTGCTCGGGCATCATCGATATCGCCGGCTACGGCCACTTGGTGCGATGGGTTACGAAGCAGGACTTTACATTTACATTTACCATTAAAGGAGTGCTGACATTACAATTTCATCTCGTCATTTTAATACGTTATATGAAGGTACGAGCCACCCTAAGGCTATGAAAGAACAGTGGAAAGCACGACAGCGCCCTAAATAATTACCTATGTAACTTGTTTCTGTGAACCAGTTCGGGTTTCGTGAACCAGAAGTTAGATAAACCACTCTGGTTTATTTACTTTTGTATTTATTTTATGAGCAACACCAGCACACTTACCCTCGTTTTTACACTATGTCAGACAGTTTTGCTCTGTATCATGCGTGACTATAATGTCGATAAGGATAGGTCCGGCACTGCTGGACGACTTTGTATTAAATTATACAATATATATTTCAATGTTTCCCGACCTTCATATTTGTTAAAAGGGATCATTTTTACGTTCGAGAAGCCTACTTTAGAGTTTCTACAACATTGAAAATACGTGATCATCAAGAAAAACAAAATAAGGTTCGCTTTTTTTTTTGTCGGATACGAAGTACCAAACGCCATGATAGAATTTGTAAGCGCGACTGAACGAGGATGTAGAAAGAAAGAGACAAACAAAGCGCTGTCTCTGTGTGTCTGTCTCTTTCTACGTCCTCGTTCAGTCGCGCTTACACATTCTATCATGGATTCAAACCAACCAGCCGCCAACGTGTTTTAACTAAACGCCGAGGCAGTTTCAAAAACAGCTTCGTTCTTTGGATAGCCTTGGGTCTTAGTCTCAAAGCTGACGAGATTTAGCCGTAGAATTATCGGGCAGTGAGACATGGTGGAGAAAAGTGAAAGTATATAGGACTTTTTACTTTTATTTTGTGCGGCTGCTTTTTTATTTGGGCGTTCAGTGAACGCTGCCGTGCGTGCATGTGCATCACTTTTTGACACTTCCCTTTTTTGTGCACTCTTCATCCTCTTTGGAAAAACAGAGTTTAGTCCTTAATTATTTCCTGGTCTCTTTCTCTCGCTGGAACATATCCACAGATTAGTGGCCATATTATGTCATTTCATAAAAGACTAGGCCTTGAGCTGGGCATCGTTACTTGTGCGCCTGCGCCAATGCGTAACAAGCTTTATGAAGACGTAAAAGAAAGTGCATCGGCGAGACAAGAATAAATGGTTTCTTTTTTAAAACTGAAGGCCTCAGAGCTGGGCAGTGTCGAGCGCGCACGCGTAGCAACTTCGATAGCATCTGTTACGCCGTGTCCCACACTAAGATTCCGTGGTAGTCATCAAGGCCCAGCTGTTCGGCCATATTATAAAGAGTCTCAGCTGTTTTTAGATTAGGTGTATATGTCGCAGTTCTCCCCAGTTCAGATAACATACTCCACGCGAAAGTAGAGATTGACATCAGCGTCGTACGGACTTCGACGTATTCAGCCTTCATTGCGCTCCAACGGCCTCTAGCTCACTGACGCAGTCACGCAAGACACCAGTGTTTTCTTAGGTTTATTCAGTCCCCCGTATCAGATATGACTTGCCGGAAGTTACGTGCATCTTCAGAATGAACACGTATTTAGACGACGTCTTGTTTCTACACATGCGTGCGCTCCAACTTTGTAGCTATATGGTTTCGGTACGTTGTGAGCTCGCTAAAGGGCAGTGACGCACCTTGAAACGCCAATGAACGAGAATGGGAGCCGAGGTGTCCGATTTTTATTAGGCACAATCATATGAAGCCCACATTCAATAAAGCCTAGAAAAGAACAAGCGAAATTATTGTTTTAACAGAAGTGTATAAATGATAAGGTACAAAGGGAAGTGAAAGTGGACGAAAAAAGAAAACGTGCCGCTGGTCGGAGCCGAACCAACAACCTCCGCATTGCGCTTGCATTGCTCTACCAATTGGCAATCAGAGAGACAGTTCTCTATATTTCTCGCAACCTTTTCAACTATGGACAATATTCGGTGACGCGAAATCGACTCTGAAGCTACACAGAGGCGCAATGAAAGTCCTTACAGAGTGTTGGCTCTTCACACTGCCGAGCTACCCACTCTAGCTGAAGAGAACGGCCATCATGTTACACTTCGGTGGACTCCCAGTCATTGTATAGCCTACATGGCGATGAACTACCTGACGCCGAAGCGAAGAAGGTTATCGAAGACTCAGAGATACTGCGTACGATTTCATTTTCAAGAGCGGACGCCAACTGCTTTCTCATACGAAAAGTCACAGAAAAGCACTGCTACTATACAGTATATTGCCACAGACCCCTCCAAAGGTTTGACCCTAACATAACATTTAGGTGCCACTAAATAATTCAGCGCAGTTGTGCCAGTCTTCTGCGACGACTTAGGCTGTGAGTTACGTTTACGCGTGCTTACCTGCGCTTACTGAGTGACACCGAGACTCTCGACAGTGAACTGTGCCATTTGCATGATTCTATAAAGCATGTGCTATGTGACTGCCCTCAGTACGTGGAAGAGTGACACCGGTTGATTGGTGATCTTGCCCGCCTCGACAGCCAACCATTGTCAGAGGAAATAATATTCGGCCCTTGGCATGACGGCAGACCTAGTTTTCAGGTCATCCAGATCGAGAGCACGGGTCCGCACTCTGGGTTTTGAGTACACTTGCCTGCTGTGTGCTTTGCATACTCCGTCTGTCGTCACATATAGTGACCCATCACGCTCCTCTTTCTTTCCCTCTTCCCCATTCCGCAGCGCAGTGCAGCTGACTAGAGGGATGTACTCCAGGCCCTCTAGGCCAACCTCTGCCTTTCACATCGTTAAACTTTTATTTCTCTCTGTCTTGCTCGTCTTACGTCGACCCGTCTGAACTGGGCTGTTTTTTTTCTTCTATCTGTCTTTCCTATATCACCTTTCTCTCTCGCTAGCTGGTCTCGTATCATAAAACTCGAGGGAAGGCACGAGACCATCCTTGATCTCCATCGAGTCCACTCGAGAGAATGGTCTCACGTTGTACACCCCATTGGCGCCCTTGTAGTCGTGAGGTCTGTGCCACCACATAACCAAACCTCTTCTATGTAGCGACGCTATTCTAGGCCGCCAAGGTCAGAGGAATAAGCACCGATACGCATGGAATCTGGCACACAGCTCAGAAATAGCTCCTTTGAAGGGTATGGTTGCTGTTCACCAAGCCGTGACCGTCAATGTCAAGGCGGCGCGCACTGATACCTTAGAGATCGCAGACCATCAAACACGATGGACGCTGGAAGCACCCCTAATGGATGGCATGGTGCCATATATAAGCAAACGGTGCCAGAGAGGACGAAGGAGAAGCAAGGAGACCGAGACGATCACAAGGCACACTAACAACTAAATTATTACTTCTCGATCGCGCAGAATAAACACAGGCTGACAACCAATAAACCGAACATACACAACAGCACAAGCACAATAAGAAGCAAGCCTACTGTGTGTTCATACCAAGTCCCGATAGGAAGCACACACCTTTATCTGTTGGCATAACAGAAGGAATGCTGCTCACACAAGATTGCTCCAGTTTTTTTATATGAATATCTTCCATATGCTTTCTCTAGTCAGCCGAGAAAAAGAACGACGAAGTTGCTCTTGCTGGAACCCATCTCTCTCGGCTAGCTATATTTCGTCCAATTTTAAACACTTTCCGCGGCTCTTTATGCATCCTGTCTTGCGGCTATGGACGTGGGGCCTCCAAGAGGCCCTAACGACCAGAGGACTAGGACAGTGAGCTCTTCATTGACATAAGTCACCTGGTCCACCAGCAGTGAAGACTCCACTGAGGCTCCTGCTCTCGTACCCATGTACGCGGAGCTTGCCGACCCTGCAGGCCAGAGGTCTAGTTTGATAAGCTCTTCAGGGAAGCGAGGCACTTGGTCCAGTACCAGAGGCACACTGTGGTTTACTCATTCTCAGGCAATGACTCTTCGGATGACAGCTTTGTGTCGGTGATGAGCCGAAAGGCCAAAAGGAGGCTCATCAAGACGTCATCACCTAGGAGTGCATCAACCCTACAGGCAAACCATGAGCGCTGGCCGCACACCATCCTCTTCATACCTGTGGACTCTTCCATCAGCCTTCGAGGATTAAACAGGCAAGCTCACTCCGTTTTCCTTGAGGGAATAGCGCCTAATGAAATTAAGGAGGTCCGACTAAACACGCGGAAAAATGTCTTGGTTTTCGACACGACCCGTGGAAATGCGCTAGACACGCTCCGACAGACTACAGAATGTGGTGTTAGGATCAGCCTGCAGGGGTACTGCTCTGCAAAGCTATTTCAGCCCGCTGCACGTTCTCCGATCGATCCGCGGTGGTGGCGCCATTAAGACAACCAGCGAGGACGACAGCGCTAACCAACCATGAACTTCCTTAATCCACCATGTGCCTCGTTCGGAGAATCGGTGACTACACGAGAAAGCCAGCTCTGGAATTTAGAGGCGCCGGCTGGGGTCAGGCGTGACCGCCTGGCTACGGACACGCGCTCGACTCGAATTCGGGGAAGCCAAAGTGCGTATGGGTGTGTGTGCCCTCCCGCTGAAAGGCGGCTCGCCTACGGTGCCTGGTCGGCTCGCCTACGGTGCCCGGTCGGCTCGCCTACGGTGCCTGGTCGGCTCGCCTACGGTGCCTGGTCGGCTCGCCTACGGTGCCTGGTCAGCTCGTCTATGGTGACTCGAACGTTTCCCTCACCTAGGGATCTAGGGACCACTGGAGTGTTTATAAGCAGCTGTTGTCGGCTGCTAGAGCGTGTTCTGTGATTGTGCTCGTCGTCGTGCTCGTGAGCTGCGTGCTCGTCAGTGTGTTTGGATCTTCGTGCTCGTTTGCTGTATGCTTCGTCTTGCGTGCTCCATTTGGGAGCCACGCTAGACTGTGGATGTATCTCTTGTTTAAAATGTGAATACTGTAAATAAACCCTGTACGCCCTGTCCTCCCAAGTTCCTCACTACGACCTACAACCCCTTCAAATGGTGGCAGCGGCGAGATCGTCCGGCAACTCCTACAACTGTATGCCAGCGGTGGGATCGTCCGACAACTCTAATAGTGGGAACATCAAAGTGGGCGCCTGGTTATACTGATGGAAGACACCTGTACTGCCGGCGTCAACTACGACATTGACCTGGCAATTACGAACTCGGACCTGCCTATTCTGATTAAACCGGCTAATGAAGGAGTGGTCGTAAATCACGTATGCCGCCTTGGAAACAGCCGCTGCGTGAAGATAGTGTTCAAGAGCGACACCATCCCTTCGTAAGCCGCTTCAATGCCACAAGTGTTTCAGGATCAGACATGTCAAAGGTGCTTGTGCAAAATCTATGGTGTGTCCCCGGTGCGCGGAGTCACACGATGTCTGCCGCGTAACAAATATCAGGTGCGGTAACTGTGATGGGTCTCATGAAGTCACATTTAAAGATTACCCACGTATAAAAAATGAAGTTGCAATCCTGAAGCAACTGGTTAGGGACAGCTCTTCTCACAGTGAAGCTTATGAAACGATCCGGCGTCTACAAGCGTGCAACGCAAGGTGCAGTTCATACACAGATTTTGTCAACGACATCAGCTTCTAGTACAAGCAGACCCGAGATACCAAAGAGGCCTGAAACGGAAAAGTATTCCTCTGTAGGAGACTGGCCGGCGCTTCCGAGCACCCAGTTTTCCAAGGAGCCGACACGCTTGATGCTTCCACCGAAGCAAACTTCAGTTGGTGATGTGCCAATAGTGGACCGCCAAACCATTCCGACGCTGCAGTCCCTAATCAATGCCGTCAGAGTAATGTTGGCCAGCATCGAAACTCCACCCGCTCGAAGAGGACTACAAGTGCTGGACTCGCTGAGTCCACTCCTAGCAACCCTAGAGTGAACCATGGCTAACAGACACCAGTCATTTCGTAAGGAGGTCAGTGATACATCGATTATTCAGTGGAACGCCAGGGGTCTAAGACCTCGCATTGCTAATTTTCGCCAATTTATGCATGTTAACCGTTTTCCAATCATCGTTATCTGCGAACCAAAATTATACAATTCGATCAGATTATCCGCCTAGCAGTCAATTACGTCCTCAAGCAACAACGAAAGTATCAATGTCGTCGTCTTCATTCGCCGTGAGCTTACCTACGTTGTCCAGCCTGTGCAGTCTCATGACGACAATCAGTATGTCTGCCTAACAGTCAAAAATAGAAAGCTCGGCTTTGCACTCGTAGGTGCTTACCTATCTCCACCACGCCCGTTTGACATCAAAAGACTAGAAGACATAACAAAAGCATATCCTGGTCCTTGGATTATCCCAGGTGACCCTAACACCCATCACACCATTTGGGGAAGCTCAAGAGTTAACGCAACGGGACGAAGACTCACTTCATTTGTCTCTAATCATGACCTCTTGCTGCTGAATGACGCTAGTCCTACATTTCTACAGGATACAGTGTACAGCAGCTGCCTGGACTTGATCTTTGTATCACGCCGCTTTGCCAAGCGCGTTAAGTGGTTTTTGGACATGGAGACACATGGGAGTGATCACATCCCCACTAACCTTAAGATCGACGGGATGTCTAACACTCATCCGCCAAGCACACTACGAAGAATAGATTGGACTGTGCTTAAAAACCTGCTGGAGGACGCTTGTCACAAATGTCTCCTCCTGTGGAAGTTATTAAATAAGTGGCGCAGACTGCTATGCGCACGTTCATGTGCTCACAAAACTCGCAATTCGACATGGAGTTTGAGCGACTTCGCGTGATTCGTCGTCACGCCGAACGAAGATACCGACGCACGAAGTCCATTCACGATCGAAGGACCGCCTGTAGCACTCAAAAGGCTATGCAACGCCGCATGGATTAACTGGAATCCGAGCGATGGACAAAATATTGTGAGTCCCTTGACCCCCGTATACCATTGTCTCAAATATGAAGAACTGTTAGAGGCCTACGTTCTGTTCCGGAACAACACTTCCAATTCAAGACCCTGGTGTTCTTCCAACGCTGACAAGACCTCGACGTAGCGGAACATTGCTGTGCTATGATTGCAGGCCAGCCTGTAATGAGCACAGGTTCCCTTACGTTTAACTACGTTCCAGGCACACGGGATTCAAGCATGGATCTGCCGTTCACCACTCAAGAGCTCGACGCGGCACTTGCCTTATATAATCAGTCGACATCGCCTGATCCAGATAGTATATCTTACCGTATATTGTGCCACTTCGGTGAACAGGTGCGACGTGCATTGCCGCACATCTTCAATTAGTCCTGGCAGGCTGGAGACGTTCCTCAACAATGGAGCAGCAGTCGCCTGATACGGCTCCTGAAACCTGGCAATTCTCCTCTACAGGTTATTTCTTACTGCCCAATCACGCTGGCTAGTTGCATTGGGAAGGTGATTGAACGAATGATCCTCGCTAGACATGAATTGTACCTTGAACGCTATGAAGTTTACAGAGGCGCCATGGATGGACTTCGACGTCACCGATGTTTCATTGACAACGTCATCGATTTAGTTACGTACCTTCAACATCAAAGGCGTGTAAATGATTACCTGTCGCCATGTTCCTCGATATCACAGGAGCATATGACAATGTTCTGCGTGAGGCTATATTAGATGCTCTGGAAATGGTTGGCCTCGGCGGTCGACTCTATCGTTGGACACGCAGTCGTTTACATATGCGGTCTCTCTTTTCGAATACCGAAGACGGTCCAACTTCTCAACATTATACATACCCTAGAGTACCACAGAGTGGTGTGTTGAGCCCAACACTCTTCAACCTTGTGCTTATTGGCCTCATAGAATGTCTACCAAATACGGTGAAGTTGTCAACTCATGCCGATGACATCTGCGTCTGGGCATCTGGTGTAACGCGTCCTCAAGTGCGTGCAAGGCTGCAGAAATCTGCGACGTCGATATCGACGTACCTTAGGGAACAGGGCTTCAGCATTTCTCTAGATGAATGTGCATTGGTGGCATTTAGCCGGAAGCCAATGACTTCGTACGCCATATCCATCGATGGCCAAATTATCTGTTGGAGTCCCCATGTGGCCTACATAAAGAAGCGCTTGACAGCCATCTCTCATCATTTATGGTTTCTTGGAGGAAAAGCCTGGGATACTTCAGTACACGTGATGATGCAACTGTACCGGACGCTGTTTCTCGGATATCTGAGGCACAGCTTGCAGTGCTGACTAATACCTGCAGAACGAACATCCGTACACTCGAAAGTGCTCAGGCCCAGGCGCTTAGGGTTTCCATAACGCTGCCACAATGTACATCAACATCCGAAGCCATTGCAATTGCGCATGACTACCCAGCCACGATTTACATTGTTATGGAAGCGCTCAGAGCACACGTCACGCACCTTGCTCGCGCCCCTCTCCACTATCTCGCCTCACTGCCAGAAGATCGACCACGTGCCTCTTTTTGTCAGACGATACTGCCTTATCGTGTATACCTGCCACCAGATTACACAACTGCATCGATAGTTTTGCTTCCCCCTTAGTGCTTGGCTCAGCCACAAGTTCGACTGACAGTACCAGGGATTCGAATGAAGGCACAGGTCTCATCACCAGCTCTCAGACAACTTTCGTTGCTCTTGCTGTACGAACAATACAACGATCATACCCATATATACACTGATGGTTCAACCACCGTGGACGGTTCTGCAGGATCAGTTTTTTTACCTGCGAAAGTCCCCGCATTGAAGTTGAAGACACCGTATCAGACTACATCGACAGCCGCGGAGCTCGCTGCTCTTCATAGCGCTTTACGGATAATGCAACAGGAACCATCTCAAAAGTGCAGCATTTTCGGTGACTCTAACGAAGCTCTATATGTATACATTGCTTGCTTTCCGCCTTACTCCGTGGACCCTGCGAACAACTAGTGCTACAAATCCGAGAGCTCCTTCGTCGCCTCGTCGAGCAAGGACACCACGTAACCTTTCAGTGGCTCCCTAGCTACTGTGGCATAATGGGTAATGAACAGCTAGGCCGATGAAGCTGCTCGGTCTGCTCATGAAGACGGCGTGCAGGAGCCAATCCTGCTGTTAAGAATAGATGCAGCAGCGCAACTTCGAGTGCTTGCATATGATGCCTTACAATCGTTGTGAAACACGTTGAGAGATGTAACCACGGCTTACTCGAGGTTCCGTTGTGAATCTTTCGCCAGCATGTGTCAGTGGCTTAGCTCATCGCCTCTTTATTGCTCCAGTGTACCAGCATTTCTGGCATTGTTTTGATACATGCCGTAAACAGCTAAACAGACAGCAAAGTGGACATTGACCATGTTTAGTTTCTTTCCAATTCTGGTGAAGACAGCAAGAAAGAGCTTCGTGAAGACAACATCGAAAATTAATAATGATGTAGGCTAGTTTTGCTGTCCAAACAAGATGGTGGTTGAGCAGCCTGGCTGAAAATTCAGCACGGAGCTCGCCTTCACACAAGCAAGCCTATAGTCCCGCTTTCTTGTGCAATTAAAGGAGCCACGTTGTGTTTTTCGTAGGTTCGCGCGCAGTGTTAAGACATGGCGCTAATATTTTTGTTTGTCGTATGGTTTTTTCGCGGATGCGAGAATGGCGCCAAATCGCAGAGACACGTCACAAGTGTGCTGCATTACTTCTGCTCGATGCTGTTTTAGGCGTCAACGGAGACATGCTTCAGTGCTGGCCAGAGTTTGAACGCAGCCTTTGAGTACTGCAAATGCTTTATTTTAAAGAACAAGACAGTAAATGTCTTTCCCTTCGAATTTACTTCCAGGAGCCTCATTTTTACATTGTATATTTGGGTTTCGTGGCACCAACGAAGTATCTTGTGAGCTTAGCGGCGCCACATGGGAAGAACAGCGCTGCATTCCAACCAAGGCCGAAGAGAGCCGCGCGAAAGCAGCATGCACTTTCTTCAAGGCGACAATTCACCCGCACGGGAAGCACTCCCAAACAACTCTCCTTCCATGGGCTTCAAGTAAGGTAGTGGTAGCATCACAATTTTCATTTTAAAACAAACAACAGTTAATGAGCAAAGGGATGTACCGATCGTGTTCGTTCGCCTTGCTTCCTTTCAAGCACGGCCATCTGCACGTCGTAACACACGCACACACATGAATCTATGCGCGCGTATAGGGAGATAGAAAAAGAAAAGTCAGTGCGGCGAGTTTTCGCTGCGAAGTACTCGTAATGACTCGAAATTACTTGTGTGCTCGCGTGATACATCGACGCAAAAAGCAACTTCCTGCGGTAATGCGGCTCATTCGAATAAAGGAATTTGCCGTCGGTTACGCCCAATCAAACACACAAGGAAACGCGCAGGTTTGTAATGCGTCACGACAAATTTCGTCATTTTAGAGACCTTACGTAAAGAGAACGAGAGGTAATGGAAATCGCCCGGCCGCTGCACAGCCGCAAGGAACATAAATGAGATGACAGACCGTGTAACGACAGCGCATTATGCTGCGCGCGTACGGCACGCGTGCCTCTGGTCGGCCGCCGCCGCAACACTGGAAGAGAGCCGGTGCACGCAGGACGCGCACGCCATCGCCGTGTCGGCGCCGGATATCGTGCGCCGCTTCTCGCGACTCCACCTATAATGGCAAAGCAACTCCGGGCGATTATATTTTAGAGACGTCAAGCCACTTTGCGCTGCTTTCCGTGTCACTGCAATGTTGTCCGCAACGAAGAAGGCCTTGGCGCGCGGTTCACTTAGCGCATGAAGGCGGACGCACTGTCAAGGACGAGGACAGACGCAGCAAGAAATGCGTGTTGGACTTATAACGGCGTCCACGGGCACGCGCACGCACGCGTTTGTGTGAACAGGGCAGCCACAGTGGGCGGGACAACAGCAGTCGCGGTGAACACCGGCCCTAGAACTTCGTAATACAATGCGCTATCCTTTTCGCCATGCACCTGCCACCGAAGCAAGGAGCCAGTCACGTACCTTTGCAGAAAGGTGGTTGTACGCTTCATTGATGCAGATTTCACCCGCTGAGGCACTGTTTGAGAACTGCACTGATTCATATTTTTCTATAAATGCGCCTACCACAGACGCGAGCAACGCACAGTAACCTTGGCTGCTGAACGATAAAGAAGCCAGGTAGAGGCACCCACACGCTCCGCTGATAGCGGATCGGGGGCAGCGTTGAAGCAGACCGCTGCCGGCTCGAGCACACAGGCGCAATCGCTTCGGCTGCAAATGCTTAGGATACAGAGGTCTCAGTATAGAGCAAACCGTAAACGTTCCGCTAAATATGCCCAATATGGAAATCAGGTTGAACGCTTAAATTCTCGCGCTCTGTCAATAAAAAACTCTAGCATTACAAAAAAAAAATCGCTTGCACGGGCACGTTTATGAACGGGGTGCCGACCAGGACTTAGAGGTAAGGAAGATGGACTTCTTCAGTCCCTGTATATTCGTAATATGTCAAAGCTTTTGTTCCTTTCATCGAAGAAATTTACCGACGATTGCGATACTCCCTTATGGGAAATTTGAGCGCAGCTCTATACGTGTTTTTGTTACGCGATATATTGAGGGAAATAATTTTAGAGAGACATGTAGCAGAGTCGGCAATAGTCGAACATCTAATCTGCGGGTCAAGCGCGTCGGCTATTGTGCATGAATCGCCGAAGGTTCGAGTGCGATCGCTGGCGTCGCGTGGCTTCCAGAAAGTAATAACACAATTCGCCTCGAGTATGAAATCAGACCGCAAAATAATCGCAAAACCGGGCAATCGAAACAAGCGCTAACGAGACCAAACCAATAAAACCAAACAAGCGAGAGCTGCCGCGAGCAGACGATAGTGCGAAACGAGCGGTCCGGCTGAGACCAGATATGACCACGCATCGAGCGGTCGGGCGGGTCCGCATGACACCAATTTCGCGCCCGCACGTCACTGGAGGGGCCGCTCTCATTAGTCTCCGTCGTTCGCGGCTCACGTCTTTCATCTTTCTCTGTGCTCGTTCGCTCGGTTACGCCACGCCGCCGACGCCGACACTCGCCGCAGGAACGGGCGCCCTCACAGAGCTGCGCTCTAAAAAAAACCGCCGCGGTGGCTTAGCGGCCATGGTGTTGCGCTGCTAAGCACGAAGTCACGGGATTAAATCCAGGCCGCGGCGGCCGCATTTCGATGGGGGCGAAAGGCAAAACTGCCCGTGTCTCGTGCATTGTGAGCACGATAAAGAACCCCTGGTGGTCAAAATTAATCCGGAGTCCCACCACGGCGTGCCTCGTGAACAAATCGGGGTTTTGGCACGTAAAAATCCAGAATTCATTCACTTTCTTCAAAAACCGCGGCTGCTATCTGAAATGCGCCACGACACGTTGTGCAAAGCCAACGTGTTTTCACTTAACAATTACTTGTATACAGAACGTCGAATTTCCCGCACCAGAAATGATTTGCTCAGCTCGTCTACTGCAGGCTCGTCAACCAGACGAGCGTCCGGTTTAAATTAGTTTGCAATGGGCGAGTGCCGAATCTTGCACTTTGATATTTGTATTAAATGTCGCATACCGACACACAATAACTGGAATTTAAGAGAAAAGGCCACGCAGGGTAAAGTGTAAATCCTGCACATAATGTGGAAATATACCGGTTGTTCAAAATTACGTTTTATGATTTTCTTAATATTAGGCACTGTGAGGCACGCGAAGAAGACCTGTGCATATAAGTTATGTGGGCAGGGGGACACAAAGTGAGATGCTAATTATAGCGGTCAGCAGCCCAATTAACCAAAATTGAATAATTAACATTTTGTTGGCTGCAGTAATTGGGTATGTTTGTATTGAAAAGTTAGAGGCAGTCGTGTTTCTACACAGTATCAGTTCGAAGAATTCTTCTATAGCGTGTCGGTGCTCCGAGATATCCGGCTACTTATTTTATTTGCAGTTCGCATGATTACGCATGCACGAGAGTGAGGATCGGCGCCAAGCTCCTTCCTGATCTGACGCGGCTGTCGCGTGCGGCGTTTAATCTGACAACGAGGCGGAGGCATTGGCAAAGATGATAACTGTTCCCCTTCCCTTCTCGGCTGGCGAAATCAAGATATGACAGCGCGGTGTGCAGTGCAGTTGTTGCTTTTGATTTCAATAAAACTTACAGTACTTGAAAATCAGCAGTCACTTTATTTGCGTAGCCCAGGCAAGGACCATGCCCGCTCGTCTAGCCACCATTACGCACGCGCGCTGCCCTCCGGCTTCTCCGCTCGTGCCATTATCTCGGCACGGCAGCTTTCGTCATCGTTACAGGCTGCGCGGTCGCGTGTTACGACAGCGGTTCCGGGTACTTCGATTTTTTAATTTGCCAGCTGATCCATGCGCCGATCCTCACTCTCGTGCATGCGTAATCATGCGAACGACAATTAAAATTTGCAGTCGGATATCTCGGAGCACAGACACGCCAGAAGAATTCTTCCAACTGATACTGTGTAGGAACACGACTGCCTCTAAATTTTCAACACAAACGTACCGAGTTACTGCCGTCAACAAAACGTTAATTATTCAATTTTAGTTAATTGGGCTGCTTACAGCGATAATTATGATCTTACTTTGTGTCCCCCTCGCCAGATAACTTATTTGCATAGGTGGTCTTCGCGTGTCTCCCAGTGCCTAACTTTAAGAAAACCATGCAGCTTAATTTTAAACACCCTCTATAGTATTACAGTGTCTCCCTACTTTTCATTCTTCCCATCCTTCTCCCCCCCCTCCCCCCACGGAATTATGTATAAAAACTGGTTTATTTGCCTAACCTCCTGAGTTTGGCGTGGCTGCTGATTCTGTCTGCCCCTGCTGGGCCGATATAATTGTGGATAAATATATGCAAAGGTTATATGTGTCTCGAGGAAGATGTTGACGCACGATTTGTGCGGAAGTAGTTTAATGAATCCTTGCCACACTTCCTGGAAGTGCCCACAGTGCAGACATGTGCACCAGACTGGATACCTAAAATGGAAGTACAGCTCCGCATGGCTCAATTTTGATTAGACTTTGTCAACCCAGCAGGGCTGACGGTTTTAGGAATGCTCGTCACATAAGCGTGCCTGCGCTGCGTATCGTCGTTTGCTGTATAGTATGAATTGCATGGCAGGCCATGAAGAAAAAAAATGAAAAAAGTTGTTCTAGTTGTTAGAGTATCGGGCTTTTTTGCCGGAAGATCGAGGTCCGATCCGACTACCGGCCGCGTACTTTTATTTTCTGTGTTTAGCAAGACAGCAGACCACGGTCAGCAAAGTCTGTTAGGCTTCACTCTGTGTTGCAATGGAAACGTCAGGCTGCGCGTTCACAATGTGTTTCTGACGTGCCGACACATCCGGCCCGTCTGCGGGAATTTATTGGTGAGTGAATTATGTATCACTTACAAGTTTTTGTTCTGAATGTTTGCTATTCTGTTAACGTGGCTATTCTGGTCTTTGATGTGCGCCGGTGGTGAGTGTTCTTATGCGGCAGTTTTCATGCATACTTATTAGATCCCTATAGCGACAAATATGACTAAACAGCAGGTTGCGCTGTGTCATGCCGTCGTCCTTTTCACGTTGTCCTGTGTCTACAGCAGCTTACATCTACGTGAATAACGGCCCCTTAACAACACTCTTCTTTGAGGTCACATTATGGCTTGGGAAAAAAAAAACGCATAACTTTCCGGCAGTATATACGCGAAAGTACGCGAATTGTCCCGAAACTGGCAACTCGCACTCTGCAACGCAAGCTCTATTTGGTAGTTTTCTGGGTGTTCTGTGAGGCTGGCACGCCTACTCGCCTAACATTGTTCGCTGCAT
Organism: Dermacentor variabilis; assembly: GCF_050947875.1. Taxonomy (NCBI): domain Eukaryota; kingdom Metazoa; phylum Arthropoda; class Arachnida; order Ixodida; family Ixodidae; genus Dermacentor; species Dermacentor variabilis. Next base: position 213,483,384 of record NC_134568.1, read on the forward strand.
TAGGTTTTAATTAGATTGTGCGAGTGAAATATCCCGATATATTTTGTGGCTGTACTTCTTACACGCCACCTCTCTACTTATTTAGGCTTCTTTTACGTGTTGGGCTGCTGAGCACGAGGTCGCGGGATCGAATCCCGGCCACGGCGGCCGCATTTCGATGGGGGCGAAATGCGAAAACACCCGTGTGCTTAGATTTAGGTGCACGTTAAAGAACCCCAGGTGGTCGAAATTTCCGGAGTCCTCCACTACGGCGTGCCTCATAATCAGAAAGTGGTTTTGGCACGTAAAACCCCAAATATTATTATTATTAGGCTTCTTTTACGAAGGCTATTCCCTTGCTTCCCCGCATTAACATGGCATGTCAAGGTTGATTTGACGCACCCTGTATGACAGGCCAACTTGCTCCTGGCTGTCTGTCTTCACCAAATCAAAAAGAAAAAAAGCTGCATACATATAAGCTGCGCTCTGCGCAATTTGCGCTTATTAATGAGCGCTCCCTTGTTTCGCAACCTCGGTTACGCTGTACAGCGCTGAGCGTCATCACCGCGTTAGAATTTTTTGATAGTTTGAATATTTAAATGCGGTCTTCCCACACGCGCTGGTCGTAAAAATAATTTCCTTTTGGTCCGACGGCTCCTTGGGCGTAGCGCCATTATTCACGTACTTACATTTTGGTGGTGTTTTACCATCTAAAGCCGGCACTTGTTGGGTAAGTATACGAGCAAGTGGCGTCTCATATAGTGTGGGTCGTTTTGTACACGCAATCGCGGAGAATAGCATAAATGCTGGACAGCGGTGGAAAGGGCGCCGATGGCTGCAGCATGCGGTGCTTCGCAGTGACATTACTTCAAGGCCGGTACAAAGGTACGTAAGAAAGGAAGTAGCTTTACATTCGCTGCAGTCTAAGGTTGCGCCATGCTGCATTGTCATTTTGATTTTCGAACTACGCTTCGTTCCCCTTTTTGTTCCCGTTCTTCTGTGAAAGCTAACGAATCGACTATTGATCATATTCATAATCCCCCCCCCCCAGCCCTCTACAGGTATAGCTTTCTTTTCTCGTGTTTGCTAAAATATTACATTGTTTAGGGCTCATTTCAAATGATGGTAGCTGCTATCTTCACGTCATACTTTCTTATAGATCAATACCAAGTTTCACAATAAGTACGCCTAAGACTGGCGACCGCACTAAAATGAAGTCGAATGTTAAAATAACATGTCTAGTGGAGGGACTCAGACACATATCATAGGAAGCCAACAAAGACCCCAAGGACAACATAGGGGGTAATTACTTGTACGAACTAAATGAATTTAAAGAATGATAAATTAATGGCAATGAAAGTGGCTGAAAAAGCAACTTGTTGCAGTTAGGGAACGATCCCACGTCTTCGCATTGCGCGTGCGTTGCTACACAAGTAGAAAAATCGCTTCCTCGCACTGTCGTGCAACTGAATTAGAGACAACAGCGAATTCACTCAACATGTGTTGGCATCTACGTCAGGGACAAAGACAAATCTCTGTATCGAAACGATGTCTCCGTGGGACGTCCCTCGTTCAACCACTGTTGACCACTTCAAGTGTCCATCTTCTTGTGTGCCTGTGTCTTGCGTTCCTTCTGTTTCACGCTAGATAGTTCATGGCTATGTTCACCCTGTATCAACAGCTACGTGCGCCCGTTTCTCTACAAGGCTTCTGTATGGTTTCTCTATATGTGCCTGCTCTGCAACTCCCGTCGCTGGCAGGATTTTCCGGTGTGAAATTACGCGCCTATTGACTTTGGGGTAGTGGCCTGTTTCGGGCTGGCTCGATGTTACCTGGAAGACCTCGGTACAAGACCCCGGCTTTCGTGATCATCGGAGAGCCCAGTGAGTATGCAGAATTGTCAGCCGGAAAAGCCAGGCGCTTACAAAGGCATAAAGATATGGCATAGGGGGTCGTGGTACTTTACCCATGTGTGTCACAAAGCCCGCCGAGTGAACGAAAGAAGTGCTAACGCCACAGATTCTCATATAGGCCCTGCTTTCAGAAGTATGTAAATCTGGTTTGGAAAATAGTCGTCTCGTAAATTATGGAACTATTGAGTGCGTCCACAGACATAAATAAATAGCTAGCTCAGTCACGACAGACTGCCTTTTGAGCTATGCACAGAGCATGTTTCTGACGATTGAACAAGGATAGAAGCTTTTTCGTCAGTGTGGTCATCTGGCCAGCCGAAGGGCTTTCAGCATGCCTGCGGACGGCTGGCTTATTCATGAAGCCGTTAAAGAAACACGCTTTATACGCGAGGTGATATCTTCAAAGAAATACGTAAATCTGAAGTGCAGTGAAGAAAAACTTGTGGAGTACCTATAGACGTCAGCCTCTGGAGTTTGGCAAGACGCGTAGCGCCACCTGCCGGCGCGAAGAGGCAGTAATTGAGTAGTGCGAAGCCCGACTCCCCTGATAAGTTGCCTATGCAGCTAGCGACTGCGAAACAACGATTTGACTAGATTTTGGTCCATATTGCGAGTGTTTTGCGCGTTTAACACCCAGACAGAGAGCTATGAATTTCTACGCTAGTCGGGCGCGTAGAAACGCTAGTCGGGCGCGTAGAAACGCTAGTCGGGCGCGTAGTTAGAAACCTACAGCTTAACTACAACACGACGCGATGGATTGAGGAGTTCCTAACGAACCGATTTCAAGTAATCAGTCTCGACAACTGCTTTTCTAACCGCACTCACGTCACTTCGGGAGTTCCTCAAGGATCCGTCCTTGGGCCACTGCTATTTTTAATATACATAAATGACATCGCAACTAATATTACCTCACATATACGTCTCTTCGCAGATGACTGCGTCTTATATAATGAAATAAGCTGCCCTGCCGACATCTCTGTGTTGCAGTCTGATTTAACAAAACTAACTGGCTGGTGTGACACATGGCAGATGGAAATTAACATAGCCAAAACTAAACACGTAAAATTTGCTTCGATACCTCAACCTACCTCTGACCAATATGCAATACGCGGTATTACTGTTGACTCAGTATCTTCAATCAAGTACTTGGGTGTCCTGTTTACCTCCAATTTAAGCTGGAATGCTCACATTGAACACATCACCACAAAAGCATGCAAAAAACTTGGTTACCTGAAACGTCACTTACACCTTGCTAACACAGATACCAGACTTCGAGCATACAGTACTCTTATCAGGCCTTCTTTAGAATATGCGTCAATAATTTGGCACCCCCATCAGTCTAATCTCACGAACCTACTCGAATCAGTTCAAAATAAAGCTGCGCGGTTCATCTTAACTTCATACTCGCGATATCAAAGTGTGTCCGCCTTAAAGAAATTACTTAATCTCCCTTCACTTGGCATGCGCAGGAAATTATCACGGTTGACCTTCTTCCATAGCCTTTACCACAGCAACACTGCATTCGCTCGAGCCCATATTCTTCCCGCTCCCCACATCTCTACCCGCACAGACCATGTTCATAAAGTAAAACCTATATTTGCCAGGACTAACGCTTATCAAAATTCGCCTCTCGTTTTATCTATTGCCGAATGGAACTCGCTACCTGCAAACATTGTCTCGCTTACGGAATCATCATCATTTCATGCAGCACTACTAACCTGTTTAGAGTGTGTCAACCTGTCAGAACCCACATTTTCTTGAATATTTATTTAAACAGCGTTTTAAAGTGCTTGGCATTGTGTAAAATTCACTCCGTTTCATCTGCTATGTATCTGTGTCGGCTGTTTACCTAAACGTTTATTTGATTTGAGTACCCATCGTGTTCCGATGGGTACTGATTGTTTGCATCACATTCTAGGTTCTTATGCGTGTTTCACACTACTAAACATTGTATAAATTTCGTTACCCTTTTCTTTCTTTCTTTCTTTTTTTTGTTTGCTTCTGCTAGATGTTTTTTATGGTTCCTAATGCCTTCATATATTTACATTGTACAGATTTCACTCATGCTTGAACTTTTTCGTCCCCCCCTATGTAATGCCCTAATGGGCCCTTAGGGTACTCAAATAAATAAATAAATAAATAAATAAATAAATAAAGCGCTTGCTGGCTCACTCTTCAGACTGATGGCGGAAACGACGGCAACCGCGATAGCTCCGCGCGCTACGAAGAAACGCCGCAATCGACGCTACTGTTGTGTTGTAAATTGCCATGAACGTGAAGGACGGAATAACAACGTTCCGTTTTACCGATTTCCATCGCGATCGTATGAAGGGGAAAGGCGAGAGCGCTGGATACGGGCCATTCAACCTGTTGGGTAATCGGATTACTTGCATTCCGCACAACACAGCGGCTCGCATGAGAAAGTGCGACAATTTTGTTCTTCTGTAATTGTGTTGCGTAGCCCTGACGGAGGACCGTGGTAACCAAGCGAAAGCTCAAGAATCTGCAGCCGCAACTTCGTTGGTAAAAGAAAAAAACAACGTTGCGAACCATCCTGCTTATGTGCCATCGATATCTCCATCTTTTAACAGACGTTCGCCTCCGCTTGACTCAACAAGTGGAACGGAGAGATTTGGCAGGTCAGCTTAACCAAACATTTTGGTTCGTTTATGAATTCAAAATCCTATTCTAGAGCATTGTTGTATCGCGAGCTCATTTCTACTTTCGCTATTTTGCATGTCCTGCGCCGATACAACAAGCACGCTTCACAATGTGCTGAGCCTGCTAGACTGCGTTCTTTAAATGTGAGCAATAAAGTTGCTGTAATAATAATAATATCTGGGGTTTTACGTGCCAAAACCACTTTCTGATTATGAGGCACGCCGTAGTGGAGGACTCCGGAAATTTTGACCACCTGGGGTTCTTTAACGTGCACCTAAACCTAAGCACACGGGTGTTTTCGCATTTCGCCTCCATCGAAATGCGGCCGCCGTGGCCGGGATTCGATCCCGCGACCTCGTGCTCAGCAGCCAAACACCATAGCCACTGAGCAACCACGGCGGGTAAAAGTTGCTGTAGGAGCACTGGACGAGTAATTGCGAAGTAACGCACGTGTGGAAAGAAAAAAAATGTCGCGTTTCTTTACATTTATTTATGCGCGCTTGTTGCTCGAAGCGTCTGCGAAAATTTCAAATTAAGGTACTGAGCGATGCTGTAGCTCCTGCGAGAAAGAAAGATGCAGCGCGTAGGCACTGTAGGAAGCTTACTTTCGTTATGATCGCACGCTGTTTGCTGCCTTGGAAAACGTTTTCTGTTTGCTGCCCTGGAAAAGGCTATGAAAGGATTTACTCTCTGTAAATAATTGCGAGACAAAACATTACGATAAAATACATAAAAATATAGGAGATACTTAAGTCTTGTGTTCAGGATATATTCAATATGAACAAATTTGAAATGCTTAGATTTTTATGCTGATATGCCTATAGACAAACCTGATGTTCTCTGTACTTGCGAGTTGCAGCACGCCGAAGTAACACTTGAGATTTTATTTTATATTGTACACGCACTTTCGCCCTGCTGAGCTTCCTTTCCGAAGCGTGGATGGGCGGAAGAAGCTTTCCAGGTCCTTGATTTTTAGGAAACCGTGCCTCAACACAAACGAAAGAGAAGGGTCCATTGTGGCCTATGCACCTCCGCTTGCGGACAGCTCTCCTTGCACAACTCAGTTCGCTCCAAGGCTGCGATGGGGGCGCTGGTGACGGGTTTTTCCGCAGCGCCGCCTGGGCAGAGTCTGAAGTCTATAGAGGTTGCAGGTGCGGCTTCAACTTGGTGCCACACAATTTACATTCGATCCACGATGGTGCAGTGGAATCACCTACAGTACGCTGCGTGACTTAGCAATGTCTCTACGACCACCCGGCGTACAAGACAGTTTACCTCAGCTTCGCAAGCCAGTAGGCAAAAGAGTAAGTATACACGTCGGGCAAGAACAGAAACGGGCACTTCCCAAAGGCACCGATATCTCCTTAAACGCATATGATAAGAAAATGAGGTTCTCGATGGCACCAGTGCGCTTATGGGCAAGTGTAAACGACTGCATTGTTGTAATTCGCTTTTGCTTTTTTTCACAAACGTTCTTGCCCCCCCCCCCGCCTTCTAGAAATGATTCCAAAGCCCCAAAGCTAATTTTTATCTTACTTCAGCAGAGTTCTACAATTTTAAGTCACAATAAAGGTGTGTTTGCGTTTGATATGCACATGGGTATACACACACACCTTGATGCCACTAGCTTGTACGAGTATACGGTCACTACAATTTGCACAAGATTGAAAGAGCAAGAGTATGGTGCAGTGCTTACACTTGCCGTTCGAATGATGTCATCGGTCTGCGTGTACATGGAGCTGACCAAGGTTGTAACAGCGCCGCCCAGGTACAAGATGGCTCCGACACCATGGTGCAGCAAGTACTGCGTAGGACAGAGAGGTGAAACACTATGAGTCACAAGATTTCGCATGCCATCTGTGTGCAATGCTGAAAGTACACATGAGGCCGTGGCGTGATTGCAGCTATGTATCTGTAGTTGTGCAGTCAGTCTTTTGTTGGGCTCCGATGGTCAAGATGACAATCCTTCTGATTCTTTACATGGATCTTCCTTTCCTTCTTCTACAAACAGAAGCCTTTGAAGGATGTTTGATTTTCCCACAGAAATGTACCGTTAGGTTTAGTAAGCAAAGTTATCAGAGTATTTCAGTGGACAAGAAAAGCATGACAAACTGCAGATTTCCAACACTTCTAATTTGCAGTCAAATAGAATTTTATATATCAGTGTCGCCTAAAACACGCTAGAAATTATATGTGCATGAGGGTTAGGCATGATTCGCCTTCGCCTTCCAAGCGCATTTCTGCCGTCGGCGTCGCCGTGATGTTCCGTATTAAGTCCAAGGGCGATAACACCGTAGCCGCGCGCCCTACGCTGAATGTGCGAGTGAAAGCGTGCGGGGGGAGCCGACGATTGGCGGCTCAATCTCGCCCGCGCGAAAGGGACGAATGCGAAGAGAAAGTGCGCCGTATTTTCCCGCGCGCGAGGCCCCCAACGTTGCGAGGCGCCGGCGGGAGGAGAGGGGCGGCGCTATCTCCGGCTGCAACTGCGCATGGGGCGGCTGCGCGCGGTCGCGCAGCCGTACCTTGAGAGCTATCTGCGTTGGGGCAGTCTACGTACGTAGGCGGCTCGTAGTTTGTGCGTGCTGTGTGTTCTCGGCGCTCGCTTTGCGGTGACGTTATAGACAGCACGAGTGTCACTTCGCTCGCTGCAGCTGCCGCGCCTCCTCACGCCAGAATTTTGACAGCAAGTGTCCGCAGTCAGTCATCGGGTTCGATGTTTTCATGTTTGCTGCGCGCGCTGACACACCATGCTTGTTAATTTAGTTAGAAAGCGAATGTTTACAAGTTGATACGGCTGATAAAAGTACTATCCTTACTTCGTATCTGTCTGGTACTTTGCTATCGCAATCGATGCTTCGACTTTCGGGTGAAACTGCGTATTGTTATCCGAAAACGCAAAAGGACACGATTACAATGAAGCGAGACTAAAAGTTCTTTGAAGCTGCAGACTCACAGCTGGTCAAAAAAACAAAAAAACACAAGAGTCCCAAAATGCATGCAGAAGCTGATGCGAAAGAAGTAGCCTGCTTTTGACTAGGCCGATACTTTCTGCACGAAGTTCACATAGTGATCGGGCTCTGAACGCCTTCATGAGCTCTAGGTATTGCCAATGTGTGGTTTTATTGAGCTGTACAATTCTCGCTTCCAACCAGATTAATCATTATTTTTTATTTATTTATTATGCTTTTCGTTGTGCGCATATACTTTTGATGTTATGTAGCTGTGTAGCTTTTTCTTCAAACAAAGAGCATTTACGTCTTTTTTTATGTTCACTTTTGCTTTTCCTGCTTGGTCTTCCGACTGAAGTATGTATGAAATAAATAAATGAAATACACAAAGCGCAGCAGATTCAACTGTTGTCTTCTACCTCGACCTCGGTGATTCAGGTAGGTGCCAATTATGCTGCGAGTGACACGCTGACACGCACTGTGATGCACGAAGGGTAAGTACTTTCTCAACACACTATATCCTTGTCATAGCCGTCCCTCTCAGGTGCTATAATGGTACAGGAGCAGGACGGTATCGCTAACGCGCGTTCATCTGGCGCCCGCCTGGAGTGGTAACGGTAGAACTCCGTAACGCTGTGCTAAGGCGTCTTAACCTGCATTATTATCGGTATGGAATTCAGGTGGCAACTTCCGGGCAACGGAGTAAAATATACAGCAGTGGCCATTCTCCTATCTTGCAATGTATTTGGCGTGGCGTACTAATCTCCCAGCGATAAAAGGCGTCATGTATTCTAAGGTGCTTCATGCAATGTACAGCAGCGCAAGACCACACGGACGGAGGCGAAGAGGACACGACAGGCGCGGGTCGCCACTGAGAAGTTTGTTGAAATGATCACACATATTATACACGATCACGGCACGTGCACTCCAAGAACGTCATTCGAGAAGAAGCCTGGCACTGTAATCGGGAGCATGCTCATAGGCCTAGACGTCAACGTTATGCACGCATGATTCTGTCTAATCTATGTCAGTGCTATGATGCAAATTCAATTACTCTGTAATGGCACCGAAGGGTGACTGATACACACACATTTTGCTTTCCAAATACGGAACGCATATACTATTTCCATCATGAGTTGATTACTATGGTGGTGAATGACAGTTCATTGCTCAAAAAAAGAATCGCAGCCACATGTGCCACCAATGCGCTCCGATGTGCGACAGCCTATCATTCTTACTGATCGGTTCATGCTCTTTCAAACGCATGTTGATGCAGCGCCCCGTCAACCCTATATACTCGCTCCCACATGACAATGGTACACTGGTACACCACACACGTTCTACAAGCAACGAATGCCAACTTGTGCTTAACGCCGCCCTTTTGTTCTAAAGGCAAATCCTTTTCTATAATTTTCGTTGAACAGCGGCGCCGATGCCACTCACTTTCCTTGGTGCCGCAAAAACCACGTCAACCCCGTACCTTATTGCCACGTTTTACCGCTAAGCTGTTAGCCTCTAGTTGGTGGGGATTGTTCGTGTTCGCGGTCACGGTGCTCAAAAATGTGGGTTGATTCCCGAGACAGTGCAAAGAAGCGGGAAGCGAACAGTGCGCTGCTTCTCCAAGAGGCATCACCTGACCTCACCAGGTGGCATCATCACTTGAACATTTCATCGCATGACGCCACGTTTGACGTGATGACGTCATTAATTAAATCACCAGGCGATATCGTCACGTGACGATGCCATTATTCTCGTATCTTCGAATTACAACCCGAAGCTATCATGTCTACAGCTTCTAAGTCATACTTTACGAATTTTCTGATGCAATTTACTTTGAGAAATTCAATTATTTCAGTAACACACTTGCGCTTGGCGGTGGGCTTAGGAGAACGAGCATCTGTGCTGCACTTCTGCACACGTGCGTGAGCGCGTGCCGTGCGCGTGCACGCCATGCATTTGTCCTTGATGCGTGGGTGCTCTGCCTGCCGCATCTGTCGCACAGCTTGTGCTGCGAGCGTAATCGACGTTATGGCAAACACTGTCCAAAAATCGTACCTCCACTTAGCGGCCGCGGCCACTCTGACAGACCTCGAACGTAAGCTGGAAAATGGCTTTATCTTTGAGTTTCCGCGTACTAGAAATATACTTCCTCGTATATTCAAGTTACAGTACGAAGCTAGCATGTGTGCCGCTTGTATATAAGCCGTACCTTACGAATTCTCTGTAGCAATTTACTTTGAAAAATTTAGTTAGTTCAATAAGGCACTAGGGCTTGGCGGAGGGCCAAGAAGAATGAGCATGCATGTATGCCCCATTCCTGCACAAGTACGCGCGCTCATGACGTACGTCGCTTGTGGTGGTTGTCCTTGTCTAATTTCGGCAGCAGCTTCGCTGTACTTTCACGGGGAGAAATGGAGGCGGATTTTTTTTTTTTTATTATTATTAGGGCATGCGATATACGATGCACATTAGGCATGAAGGCCATATTGCTTTTCTTTGTGCGTTCGTGCGATTCGCCGCCTTTTTTTAGCCAACAAATAATCTCGCAAGAACGGTTGAGTAAATTAGGAGTGTAGCCTGCATGTTTCAGCGTGTACCAACTTGCTGGCCGGAGCTCTCCTCCTCAGCGCCCGTCCTGTCGTCTTCGTCTCGGTCCGTGTTCTCTTGCGCTGTACATAAGATGAAGCCTAACCAACTTGCCCAAATGTCAGTTCCCTTAACTATATTCTAACGCGCTCTTCGCTCCCCCTAACCTACTTTCTTCTTCGTGGCTTTCCAAGGTACTCTCCTCCGTTTCTTCCTCCCCTACCCGTTGGAGCCAAATATTCGCACCATGCGGCGGTCAAGTCGGGAAACGAACGTGTCGTGAACCCTTTCAGATATATTAAAATATTAAGCGGCCGGATGACGCGCTTTCGCTGTTGTCGCCGGTTGAAGAGGTACATCATTGCGGTGCATTGTTCGATTGCGACTGCAACAACTGAAGATACGATCAGCCAACTTCCAAGAGTGAAAAACTATTATAACGTCGGAGTTACCCGTCGTTTTTATACTAGCGATGATTAACGCGATAACAGCGCGCTGTTTGAACGTATAGCAGTAGCGTCATATTGGCTTTTGATGGTGCTTGTAGGCTCAAAGCTAATCTAAGTATAAAATATGCTCATGTAAGCAAAGCATCAAATTCTCAGTGATTTTTAAAAAAAAATCGTAGTTTCGCGTGCCAAAACGACGATATGGTTATGAGGCGCACCGTAATGGGGGACTCCGTATTAATTTTGACCACTTAGATTTTTTTAACGTGCATCAATGCAAGGTACACGGGCGATTTCGCGCTTCGCCCCCACCGAAATCCCGGCCGCCGCGGCCGGGATTTGATCCCGCGCCCCCGCGGGCTTAGTATCGCAACACCAAAACCACTACGCCACCGCGGCGGGTGGTGATGTACTGGATTCACACTGACGTAGGACAGTTCACACCTTTTCATTTCATCTTTTATTAGCAAACATAACTTTAGCGAAATCAAACCAACGTAAAAATGGGCTTGTTTAACAGCCGCTACAATGACAGTGGCACTTAAACTAGTAAATTTTTATGCATTTAAAAGCAGCGAAATCTCACGCGGACTTCAGCAAGGCACGAGCGGCCTTCGATGGCATGCGCATAAGAACAGCGCCACGTGGGCACCAGCCGAAAGGTGCGCATATATCTACAACAAACGAGTAATACACTCTTAGAAATATTTACACCCTTTGGGGTTTATCTTGTCCCACAACGATAATCGTCATCTGTCTTGCCCGAGTTTCCTTTCTTGAAAGCTCGGTGCTCGCTACTTTCCTTTCGAGAAGCTGCGTCACACTGATAACGCGCATGCCGTTCGTGACTGGGAAGTACCGGGCTCGCAGCGTTAAAGAACGGAAACGCGGGCAAGACAGATGACGATTATTGTTGTGGGACAAGATACGCCCCAGAGGGGGTAAATATTTCTAAGAGTGTAGGCTACAAACAGAGAGCCCACTATGCCTCGCTAGACGCCACACCGCATTTGGGCCGCTGCAGGCGACGCAACTCTAGGTACTAATAGGTTTCGGTGCCATCCATGATTTGTGCTGGCCCACCGGGGACACAAATTAGGAACGCCTTACCAGGAGAGTCGACGCTCAGGTTTATATTGCTCCATGGCCTGGGCAAAGCTTCAGCTCGCTTTTCTTTTCCGAGGTAATTGCCATTTGCTTGAGAAAACTTCTTCGCTCTTGTTCCCTAGTGAAGTGTGCCACATCCCAAGGCTGCCACGGTGAAGCTGCAAGCTACGATAACGCAAGCTTGTCTTAGGAACTCTTTTGTGCGCAAGCACAGCCGTTTCATTGAGATTGACAAGCTGAATCCGGTCCCTCCTGTCCAGACGATGCGCACATATCGGAATGTGTTCGGAACTTGTAACAAACGCTCAAAATCTCGCACCAGCTCTGTGTGACGTCATGGATATTGACAGCCTCTACTATGGTCTGGTTAATAATCATCACATTGTACTCTGAATTGACCAAATGCTCAACCTAGCAAGTTTTGAAAACACCTCCTGCGCCAGAACCGCCCAAATATGAGAAAATAACTTGAAGCCATGTTTGGCCTTCATTTTCACCTCTATAGTGTTCAACTCTTTTTCGTCAAATCAGTGTAAACACGAATACTCGGGAAAATTCTTTAACAGCCTAAACCAGGGGTCTCCACACTACTGCCCGTGGGCTGAATGCAGTCCGCGGAGGTCCTCCAGCTGGCCAGCGGCCGGCGGGGGTCCATCCGATAACGGCTGGCCTGCAGGCGGGCCCGCAAACTTCCGCGGCACCTCTGGGTGGAAGTGCACGGCTCCTCCACATGACCTTCGACTTCACTGCAGTTACATGGTGACAGCACGACGCGACCTCGACCGAGCCGGCGACAAGCTAATCGGGAGTCTCATACGACTATCGCCAGAGAAACGCGTGACGCTCCATTTGGCCTGCGCCCGCCACCACGTGAGAACACTCGCCGAAGCTTTCTTGACTTCGCCCGGGTGCGCTGGGCTCAGAAAGCTTTCACCGGCGAAATTACAGCACCTAAATGGCTTGATAATAGTATAAAACTGTTTTCTTCAGTCTGCAGCGTGCAGCGAGCTGCAGTCCACAGTTTGCATGATACGGTAACTGGGGAGGACATCTTTGAAGAATCAGAAAAGAATGACCGCGTACAGCTTGTAATGGGGCAAACTAAACTCGGTCACAGTTGACGGGGGAAGGAAAGCACGTATGGAGTTAAAGAAAAGTGGCAGTTTCGCCCGAAAAGCGAAGCATTGATTGTGATAGCGTATTATTACACACGTATAAGAAAAAAAAGGTTAATAATCAGTCTGCTGCATCAAATGCTTCAATCATTTCCTTACTGACTAAAGTAACAAGCACGGTGTCACACATGAACAGTCAAACACGAAACACATCCCAATCGATAACCACGGAAACTCACTGTCAGGCTTGATGAAGAGGGGCAGCAGCGGCGAGTGAATTCCCCTTCGGACTGCCTCGCCTAAATAGAGTGTTCTAGTTTGTCGTTTTTACGCTCCGCTCAGCAGCGGAGCGGAAGCGCGAATGCTAGCGGAGCGACAAACACGGTTCCCAAGAGGTAGCGCCGTGAGTCAGCCGATTCACGAGTCACTGTAGCTTTCCTTTTTCCGTGGAAGGAGCCGCTAACGCACCCTTGATGGTTGCCTCGCCCACCCGCTTTACCCCCTCTGCCCTTTAGAAGAACCCTAACTATATATAGTTTAGCCGAGGAAAGCATATGTCGCCTTGAAGAAGACAAGTGTACTTGACGAAACGTTGGCTCCCGCTTTTACCTTGTTCTCGTTTTGCTCATCGTCTTGAATTTTCATCTCCCACGTTCCCCATTTGTTCTCTTGTTTGCAGGTCAGACTTGTTGCAGCCCAGGTGACACTGGAGAGAACCGTTGTTTTCCAAATAGATCTAGTTAGTGGCACGGCCAAGGCTACGTACAGGAGAAGGCTGTCACTGTATTGCAAGTCGCCTGTCACTCAATCGCGCTTTCGGCGTTGTGGGCATGCTATATTATTCTAGATTTAAATATACAGGAACGAAACTTTGCGCTAGAACTTCGATAGCATCATACGATGCAAATTTCACTCACTTTCGGTGACCTGCTGTCCGACTTGTTTAGAGAGATATTCGCATGGAAGTAACTTGCAACCATTGATTAGGCGGGCAGTCTGAAACAGGGCTGCTTCCTGTTTAGAAACCTTCGTGAAAATTACGGCATCCATAGTTCGCAGTAAAATAAGGGCCAGTAGCTCCGAGAGATCTGAAGTGTTGTGCCTCCTGACACCCGTCTATTCTGAAAACTGGCGAGTAGTTTAGTTAAAATGGGCTCTCCGTAGCAAGCACTACGTTTTACCACGGGGTAGGTGAGCATCAGCTAGGCGACTGGTCACGGCCATCTGGCGTTGAGCGATCGGGCAGTGACGAGACGCGCTATGTCCATAATTATCCGCCAACTTCGTTCTTAACGACGTCTTTCTTTCTTGTCCTCTTTTTTTGCCCTGTTTTCATTCTTCACAGTCTGTACAAACTAGCCTATCCGCAAGCTCTTCTCGAGTTTCTTGTCATAATGAAAGTCAGAGACAAGGGAAAGAAAAGGAAGAAGAAAAAAAGGGGGTTGGGGGGAGGGTGCTTATTATGCGCATCCTAGACAAGCAAGTCGCAATATTTTCAGAATGATTTTCTTCCGCGCAACATGGTCGACGATTTGGTCAAATACCACAAATTAGAAGCTCTTCGACGACACGAAGGCCGGGTGGGGAGCAAGAATGGCTCGACGTTCTATGCGCGCGCTCGTCCCATCTTTATCTCTTAGCGTAATTTTCAGCGCAGGTCTCCCTTCAGCAGTTACGATTAAAATGACCCAGAATGAGGTAGAGGCACGCCATGAATGGGGGCCACAGTGTTCTGTGCATGGGAGAGGGGATCACCCATGACATACCCCCCCCTCGAACTGCCACTAACCCTCACCTTGGTTTCACGTTCCAGCTTTCCCTTTCAACCATGTCGCTCTTCAGGAGCCCACCTCCTGAAACGGTATGTTCCGTGGGAAAGCGGGGAAGGGGGGGGGGTCAGAATATTTTTTATTGGGGAGGAGGGTTCGACCCCCCCCCCCTCCTGGCTACCCCAATGGTCAGTAACATATCCAGTACGGTAATGGTTATTGCTAATAAATAGCATACCACAAAATATAGCAATTAAGGCTGCATGACTACAATCACGAAGAAAAGAAAGAAAACATTATCAGCCCAAGCAGCCCGTACAGATGGTTCACCAGCGAAGCTGAAACGTACGGCCCTGGTGTTTACACTGGTAAATTCCGACGGTTCATTAAAGTCTTCCTCAGTTATTGGTTACGTCTTCGTGTGTATTAATTAATTAATTAATGACCACGACGAAAGTGGGAGCAGTCACACGAGCGCGTTCACGCGCTAGCGCCGAAGGGAGCCAACGAGTCAGCTGTGGAAGAAGACGATGACGCTGGAGCCAATCCCGATTATGATAGTTTTTTTTCTACACGCGGACACGATACTGGGGAAACTAGCCCTTCACAGCTAGGCTGTAAAAAAAGGGGCAGCTTTTGAAACCCATAGTCGCGTAATGCCTTCAAGTTTCACTTGATCAGAATAAGCTTGTACGCTGCAACTTATGCGAATCGTCTTTTCTTGCAACATTTAAGACGGAAACATTGTCAAGGATAACATAGCGCAATGCGCTGGACGGAGAGCAAGACGAAACAACACAAGCGCTCTCTACCATAGGTATTAGGCCATCTTATTACTCCTAATGCTACACCAACTGGCCTATGCTTCTACACCACTGAAACGTAAACACTGCGCAGAAAAGTCAACACGTAGACCCCTCGTCTAAATTACTCTTTAGTGCCCCATTACGTAATGAAGCGCGCAAAAGTTCTATGCAGCGACTTTGAAGTAACTGGGAAGCCAATTAAATACTAGGCCTTACATAATCATTGCTCAGCCACCTTTGCACTTTTTTATTAGTAGGTAGGTGTCTTACTGTCTTAGAACTGTTTATGCAAACAAGATGGTTTTACTACATCCGACCCCTTGCGCCCATGGGTGACACAGATTCCTATATAGAGAGCGATATTCTGGTTAAACCTCCCTGCCTTCTGCTCTTCTCTTTCCTCCTCCTCCTATATAGAGAGCGAGCTACAGCGCTGGAATCTGTGCCGACACTACCATAATGGCCTACGTTCCTGAAATTTTTCTTAAAGCATAAACCACATAGCCTGCTAGCTGCGAAGGCACAATGCTGAAGGACGCACATTTTCATTGGAAAAAGCGAAGCCCAGGAAAGTAAACGGGCATTTCAAGCATCGCGGTAAACGCGATAGCCGAGGCGCGGCTGCCGACAGGGAGTTCAGGGTCGTCGAATGCTCGCCGCTGGATGTTTCCCACGGCGCGCCTCTCTTTCAGTGTGCTCTGCGGAGCGACGCGTGAAGTTCACTTTTCCTCATCCGGCCTTCGAGAGGATTGCGAATGAAGTGCAACTACGGGTGTGCATACAGACATAGGTGGCAAGAACTGCTGACGCTGCTGCTGTGTAGAAACTCTCGTCTTTTACGGCTGACAGCAGGCGACCGTGTGCAGAGCATCGAGAGAGAGAAGAAAAAAAAAATTGCCATGGCGACGCGGCAGGCGCAGTGGCTACCGACTTTGCGCCGACACACACGTTAAACACTCGTTTCTGCCATGTGGGCGTTCTTTCAAGGAAAGCTGAGGACGACTTGCCGTGAAGCTGTTCGAGAACCTGATGTCATGATTTGACAGATGATAAAGTAAAATGAGCTAGGTCTGTGTAGGTTTTGTTTAGAACAGACGCAAGGGAGAGACGAGAGGGGGGGAGTTGGTTGTTTATTCAGAAAAAATGGGCGGAGGAGGATGAGAAGAATGAAGGAAATTGCTGTTGGCCGCACTGTAACTGTTTAACTGTGGCTGCTCGCACCTGAACGGCGGCGAGCGCAGGCGGTATGGGGTATGAGAGTTAAGGACGGGGAAGGAGGTTGGCATATTATAAGAGCACAGAAAAGAAGACCATTCACAAAGCACATACAGGAATGCCGCTGCAAAAGGGAGTTTCAGTGGAGGATTTTGTTACGACACTCACATTACTGTTACGACACAATATATAAAATCGTTAATAATCAGTGATGGGCCAGCTTTGACGTCCCAACGCTCTTTAATGGATTATAAGGGACGTGGAAGAAACCGGTTTAATATTGCCCACCTAGTCAATACTAAGCACCGAGCCATTTCGGCCCCGTAACTATTGGTTGAGATGGTTGCGGCATTCTGTTCATAAGTTGACAGGACGCTTTCCGCGATGCACCTTCTAGGAAACGGCGCAGTGATTTCTACTGCTAAAACATATGAAAGTCGACTTAAAGAAATTCGCAAATTAAAGTTTCCCGCTGCATATGCGACTTCGTTATCTCGAAATTCGACGGTATTAGAATCATATCAGATATTCGATGGTAATTCTTGAATAGAATGCGATTTCTTTAATTTTAACAGTGGAGCTCGTATTCGCAGTTTTCAAATATTCGCACGGCCCGGCCGACTAGTAACTTCATTTATTTTATTTAATTTTATTTTATTTTTATTTCATTTTTTTTTTACATTTGCGACTAATTTTGTCACTGTGCTGAAGGAGGTTTAACTCATGGACCGTGACCTCAAAGAGGTGCGACGCATTCCTCTCGCATTTAACGCTAAATCGCCGCTGAATTTTTGGTGTGCTAATTTACGTTATACGGTAGCTGATATAAAGCTTAAGGTCGTCAGCCCATAGATAAAGAGAAAGATAAGATAATGCAGAGAAAGGCAGGGAGGTTAACCAGACGTAGTTCCGGTTGGCTACCCTGCGCAGGGGGAAGGGTTAAGAGGGATAAAAAGAGAAACAGAGTGGAAGCGGAAGATAGAAAGAAAGGGAGACAAGCACGAACAAAGCGCATACAGAGTGGTAGGGGTGGCAAAGTCCATAATTTCCGTAGACCTTTGGCGGAAAGACAACCGACTTTACACAGCGCACTAAATAATCTGTATGGATCCCATAGGCGAATCTTGACAGACTTTACGTGGCTTGGCGGAATAAATTTTTGCAAGGCAAGCAGTTTCCTGCAGGTGAGCTGTGCCACAACGTCGTTTACCGATAGGTGCTAGCCTCATCTGCACCAACGTGGCCGCAGAGTTCCATCGTACCTACCGATCTGGCCATGGCAGAATGAAGGGCTGGACGGACACGCAACGAGGGAGAAAACGATCCATCATGTCATCTCACTTTTTAGCTTAGATGGGCGGAGTACAATGAGACACCTATGGGGGGCACTCAATAATAACTCATAAAAAAACCAAACCGCTAGAATTCTGACAACAAAAACACCTCAGCCTGGTAACATCTTTAGACCCTTTTGGAGGAGAAGTTTGCTCTATAGAGGAACGAGATGGCGCTTTCGGCGGCGCGCAGCACGTTGCCTCAGCGAAAGTGCAGGCATACGAAACCATTACCGTCCTGCCTTGCTTGTACGATCAGCTGTCGGAAAGGCAACTGGGTGTTCGCTAACGCACTGTGTTGCATTCGTGCTGTAATATGGGAAACCTTGGAGGGAAGATGTGTGCAGTGGTTGGCTGCAAAAATAGTGGCTGGTATCGTAAGGAATGAAATGCATCTGTGTGGCCAAGCCCACAAACCGCTGCTACATAAGGACTGCCAGTGTTGCCGGCCCTTCGCGATGCAGGGCTTTCCTCGAGGATAAAAAAGTTTACCCTTCCACCAGCATTGCATCGCCAAGCCCCGGAACGTCGGCAAGGGTGAGTACTGCTCGTTACACAGTGACAAAAGGAGTAGCGCCGCTTCCTGGCATAACCTCCTGAGACCCGGGATGCATTCGGGTGCACAGATTTTTCCCAAACTTTCAGAATAAATCAGTATGGTTATGAAGGTGAAAAGTGTTAAATGTTTTTTCAATAGCCGTGATAATTTGAGCTTAGCGCGATGTTCAATATATTGGACACTGGGATGCTACCCGGTCTTTCTTCACCCAGCGCGCACGTAATGACGTACTGCAGATATTACGCAAAACTCGTGTGCAAAAATATTTTAGTTACTCAAAAGGAAAAGTAGTCAATAAAGTACATAAGAAGAGCATTCCTCTGCTTAAAAAAAATTTTGCTCTTGTGTTCACTTCCCGTGGGCAATTTCAAAACACCTGTTTTTCCTTGGTGATGCCGAAGAAGAGGCGACATTTGGTGCAAAAGAACTTGTTTTCATGTCGCAGCCCTGTAGTCTGCAACGGGCAGCTTTTGTAGTGGGTGCCAGTATTGAGTAGTGGGTAGTGCTCTTTTCTTGGTGTTCTCGAGGAGACAGCCGAGCCTGCTTTGATGGCGGGTGCCACTCGGTTTCGTTCTCACTCTCCGTTTCATCCTGCTTTTTCCCTTGAGCCATGAGAGTCTCAGCAACAGATTGGTGGAACTGCATATATTTGAGTATTTCTTTCCGCTGTTTCTTTAGGGAGCGTACGTCCTGCGTGTTCTGCACCCAGAAGTTGTTGAGGGCAATGTCGAAGAGGTGAAAGATGGCTCTGATTGTCGACTTGTTGACGCCTGCTTTTATCACGTAGTAACTTATCATTCGGTCTGCCTTGTCAACACCGCCCATGTTGAAGTTGTACATGCGAACAATATCTGGTAGAGGGATCTTGATATGTTTTTCCCTTACGAGACCACCTGCGACAGTAGGTGGCTTGCGGGTCCAAGCCATGGATTGAAAAAACAAACGTTATTGGCTTAATTCATCAGACACGCGAGGCCGGTCCCCCGAAGAAAAAAAGCGACGCGATTTCGTCCGCAAGCCGCTAAACGCCAACAGTACTCGCCTGCTGTTCATAACAAGGCCATCGCAATAGCGCATTCAAAATAACCGGGTTGAGTCCTAGTGTCCAACGTAATGGACACGCGAAATCAAAGGAAGAGTAAAAAGAGGTAAGCGCGCGAACAGTTAAAATTTTGTATTCTGCGCGCACGCTGTTGTATTAACTTTAATATAAAATCAAAGATATGCCCTAAAAGCAGGTCGAAATACGAGAAACCGTGCTTACTTCTCCGGCAGCTGCCGTAAAACGCCGCACCGCTTAATGCCGCCATTGTGGAACTGTTTTGGCGGGAACTTGAACAATGTATTTTCATCAATGCTGCATAGATGGCGCAAGCAGGTGTCCAATAAGTTTTACAGTGCGGTTTTATGAGGATGAAAGCCTTGTCACAGGAGTACTGTCTCATATCTGAATGTCCAATATATTGGACAAATCCCCATAGCGGGGTCTCAGGAGGATATAGTAATTGTTTCTCGCACTTTATCGACCCACACCCACCCCAACTCACACGTAAACTTACCCCGCATATCGCCCACAGGTCAAGAATAAGTGTATGTGCGCACACTTGAATCAATGCGCCGAAGCATGGGTTACGGCAACTGTACAGGCTACACACGAATGCTCGAAGCTGAACGTTTCGTGACGGCCTACAGGTGGTAAGCGAGTGACCATAGCGATAATACGTCATCGCTAGAGGCTCTTACAAATTACACAACACCTACACTCTTAGGCAAAGTTACACCCTTTGGCTTGCCCCTTCTGCCACACAACAATAATCGTTATCTGCCTTGATGCGTTTCCTTTCTTTAACTCTGCGAGCCCGGAACTTTCCAGTAACGAACGGCAGGCGCGTTATCAGAAGGGGCACTCCAAAGGGTGTAAACTGTTCCATGCTGATAATGCGCGTGCAGTTCGTTACTGGAAAGTACCGGGCTCACAGCGTTAAAGAAAGGAAACGCATCAAGGCACATAACGATTATATTTGTGTGGCAGAAGGGGCAAGCAAAAGGGTGTAACTTTGCCTAAGAGTGTACGTTCCACGCCCTTGTGTGCAGTAAGGAAAAATTTATCGCAACCGAGCACACCCCCAAGCGATTAGGCAGATAACTAACAAACGATAGCGAGTGCACCAAGAAGCGTAACCGAGTCAGAAACATTACAAACCGCTGATTGACAGCACTTGCCCAATAAGGAATGAAGAGAAAAACACATTGATCCTGATTTAATTCATAGATGGAGAGTTTCGACACCTTGGAATACATTTGTTGGCCTACTTTTATACCGCGTACGCTGCACGCGCTGTTTGGACAAGGCGTAATGATCACCGGAAGCGATTACATGTCCTTTGAAGCTGTGGTGTCGTCCACCCAATCATCGTTTAGGATAGTCGCCAAAACAGACGTTTGCTGAGCCGCACAGGGGCGTCATGCCCATCTATTGTAAACACAGAAGCAGCTGAGGCAAGCAATGCACGCGTCACCACCTCATCAAACATGGCGGCGCCCCCGGGATCACCCTGAAAGGCGTCTATATTTTTAAAGGAACAGGGAACTGTTCCTGGGAATCCTACGTTACTGTCTGCCAGTCTCGTAAAATACATGCAACAACATTCACCCTCTAGGGAGTATACAAGGTCAAGCCCTACGCATGTGTATATGGCTGCCTTCATACACACCAACATAAGGAACAATTGTCATCGCGAGAGACTATTTGATGCAGACACACACAGCTGTCGACGCTCTCATAGCGCACATTCGCCATGTGTCAAAAGTTCGTGACCAACATTTAGCTTCCCTGATGACAGAGAAACTTCAAGTAACCTTTTCATGAGTGATTTGCGTTCATCAAGAGCGTATAGCGACAACGTATACACCTGCGACAAAACCTTCACCTCTCCTGTTATGTCTGCGACAGCCTCAAGTGAACCTAGATATTTCCGGAATTACAAAGAAGGCCAATCATTTGTCCCTGGCTCTGAAGCAACTGACGCTGCTATAACGGCGCCAGACATACTGAGACCGCATACATATTTATACTGACGGTTCGACTTCAGCAGCTTTCGTGGCTCCGTCGAAGCAGATCAGAATTAAATTCAAGGTGTCTCGCGTAACGTCTACGGCGGCAGAACTTGCAGGCCTCCGTGGCGATGCACCGGCCGCTAAAATGGGTCATGTTTTGTGATTCTAAAGCAGCTCTGCACAGCATGCAGTCTGCTTCCCATCACAAAACATACGAGAATATGGCCCCCGAGGGGACAGGGGAGGATTATGTTGCTGGTTGCAGGCGGAAATAGCCTTGCAAGACATGCCGGCAATTAAGACCGCCTGCGCGACTCCTTTTAGCAAATTTTGGGAAAGTTCGTCATCGTTCAGAAGCGCAGTGCGCGCGAGACGGGTGAACAAGACGCGCACAGCGAGGCGGAAGAGGACACAAGCCTGCAGCCTGTGAGCCATCCTGCGTGTGCCGCGCGGGGCCGCACAAGCCCCGACACAACGCTTTGAAGCGAGTCTGCCGAATGTTACGAACTATAGGCCACATCACTTAAAAGCTTCACCAGGAGTCAGAACACTTGTAGAAAGCAAGAAAATTCTAAACAAGTATCATTACTCATATTAGGTTGCTCTACAAAACAGATAAAGTATACTGTCTCTAAAACCGTAATAAGAAATTTCAGTGCGTTCAAATGGGCTGGTTGGTTCATCATTGGAATAAAACAGAAACAGCGCGACACAGGACGAGCCAGCAAAGAGCACAGGACAGAGCGCTGACTAGCAACCAAATACTTTATTGGCAGGAGCAGCATATAAAGACACCATTGAAGGTGACGTAAAAGATAGAAAAAAATCATAAGCATTAGCCACGGAGATAATCCAGTTATATTGTTGATAGCGTAAGGGACACAGAATTGACGCATGCGTCGCCACTTGTGAATATGCAAAATGCCTCAAAGATTTCCTGCCCCTGCTGTTCACTATATATATATATATATATATATATATATATATATATATATATATATATATATATATTCAAATTAGTTCGCATTTCTTAAAGACCGGGGTGCACGCAACCACACGTGTTACAGTGGGCAGCCAGATGAGTGTACGAGTTTCCTTTTAGTGAAGCGGCATGCTCGTGCATGCGATCATTAATGCACCTCCCCATTTGCCCGGTATAGCAACCTTTACAATAGCGTGGGATTTTGTAGACGAGCTGCGTTGTACAATCGATGAACCCGCGAACATGATTTTTATAGCAGTTTTTTTCTCGCGACAGTAACCACCCTGTTGACTATTTTGCACAACCCGCTCCGTTTATTAGGGGCATTGCACACAACACTCACTCCAGCCTTAGCCGCAATTTTCATAATGGTATGAGATACACGGTGTACATATGGGATGACAGCAAGCCTCGATTTCGAAGGCTGTGACTGCATAGCTTTCTTTCCGGTGTTCTCTAACTCTTTCACCGAGTCACCAGCAGCGCTGCACAACACGCTGGTCGGGCAGCCTCCTTATCTTAGTCGGTTGACTTGTGGTGAAAAGCTCTGTTTAACAGAGTGCTCGCACGAACTCGTGAGAGAAGCTCGCAAACATGTCTTAGCGATGCCTCGTTTTACGACTTTGGAGTATGCGGAGGAAAACGGGAGAAGCCCTTTCTTTGAGCCAGGCGAGTAGATCTGGCATCTTCTGTGAGGACTTCATAGGGCGTAACTGTGACTGTGCTCTTGGTAAAAGCACATAAGGTGGAAACCCTTTTCCGTGTGATTGTGTGGGAGCGGGGAACATGGCAGCGACTCCTAGTTGTTTTCCTGCAAAAATTTCTGGGAAATCTGGAAGTGGACGACCCTTTCCTGATGCGGAAGCTGCGTGAAGTGTCTACTTTCTTGAAAAGTGAGTTCCCACCACACTCCCGCGCCTTTTCCGTTGATGTGAAATACTTGTACTATTCGTTACCAAGTAACCTGATTTTAGAGGAAGTTGCTGAGTGCATCGATAAGCACGGGGTGGTTAGTTTTCAAAATGCTTGTGGAACGAGAGCTTCACGGAAATTCTCGACTACTACCTAAAATCCACCTTCGTTTATCATGAGAATAAGCTTTTAATTCAAAAGCTGGGTGTGTGTATACTGGAGGAGTAAATAAACGGAGAAGGCAGGGATGTTAACCAGAAATCCGCCTGGTTGGCTACCCTACTCTGGAGGACGGGAAAGAGGGAACAGAAAGATAAGATAGAGAGAGGGAGGGGAGGCGGAATAAAGCCGCGTTGAGCTCGCGCACGCGCGCGGAGGGCCTGAGCGAGTCAAAGACGTTCCCATAGGCCAGTCGCCCTCAAGAAAGACAAAAAGTGCCTTCATAGCTTTGTGGGCCGACGAACGATGGTGACGGTCTTCAAGTAGCACCTGCACAGACAACGGCCGATCGTTCAGTCGTCGCAATGCGATAAATAATGTTTGTCTTTCCGACTGAAATTGATGACAATGGCACAATAAGTGTTCGATGTTCTCTTCCACGCCGCAGACATCGCATGCAGCACTCTTGGTCATTGCAATCAAAGTAGTGTACGCCTTCGTGAAAGCCACTCCCAACCACAGCCAGTGTAGAAGCGATGCCTCACGTCGGTGAAGCCCGGGTGGAGGTCGGAGTTGTAGCAGGTTTATGCTTGGCACCCATACTTAGCGACATTTTGTTGGCACGCTATGACAGGGGTGTTGACCAGAGACGCCGTGAAGTATTTATTCGGACAGCAACATGAACAAAACAGACAGCAACGATTCAGTGGCTTGGCCTTATAAAGGGAGCATGGGTGTAGCCGAGGCATGCGATTGGCTAGCGATACAATAGCACATGTGAACAGCGACCGCGTGCATCAGATACGCGGCGCACAGTGACAAGAGACAATAGGCTTGATAAACGTTGCACATATACAACACTTCCCCTCCAACAAGATCAGAATCTGTCATGCGTCAGACGATCCGGCTTCCGCTTATCACGAGCGCTGCGCCTGGCTAGCACAGGTGAACCGGCATCGTTCTGTTCTGACGTTGATGCACTTTGGGCTGCACGTGAGAGTGGGCCACCATCACTCCGGTCCAACACTGGCCGGTTTGAGGCGGGTGCAAGGACACTTTCACTTTCAAGCAGTTCACTTGCATGTGGCAAAGGTACATCATTTTCTTTCACAACGTTACCAGGCTTTACACAAGAATGTCGCAAATGGTCCGCGTGCACAAACCGCGTCTGTCCATCTACAACCACAAGGTATGTCATTGCCGATTTCACATCCACAATTTTGCCTGGACGCCATTTCACCTGTTCCCCACGTACTGAACGCACAAACACTCTATCCCCAACAGAAAATACTCTGGGTGAACTCCTCCTCTTGTTTGCACTGCGTACATTACTCTCAGATTTGGCATTTATTGCATCCTGCAGATCTGGTTTCAATAACGACATCCTTGTGCGCAACTTCTTCCTCAAAAAGAGTTCAGCTGGTGTTTGGCGGTGAATGTATGCGGCGTTGTTCTATAAGCGAACAGAAAATTATCAATTCTGTGCTGCAGTGACCTGGAACTTTAATTCCTCTGGTCTTCCAGCAATTGCTTCAACAGCGACTGCTTTACTGTTTGAACCGAACGTTCGGCCGAACCGTTGGACTGAGGATGGTATGGCGGAGTAAGCGTGTGCTTAACTCCGTTTGACAATAGGAAGTCCTCAAACTCTTTTGCATGAAACTGCGGCCCGTTATCAGTGACTACCTCTTTCAGTAGGCCATGACTTGCGAACGAGCGCACTGTTTCGATCGTGCATTGCGCGGTCGTTGACGTCATGACTCTTATTTCCAACCATTTGGAATAGGAATCTACAGCTAAAAGGAACATCTTTTTTCTTTTTCAGCAAAGTCTAGATGTACTTAGCGATATAATAGCACATGTGAACAGCGACCGCATGCATCAGATACGCGGCGCACATTGACAAGAGACAATACGCTTGATAAACGTTGCACATATACAACAAGGGGCTTACTCGCTAGCCCACAGCTGACAACCGTAAGAATATTCCGCTTTGTTGACGATTTTTAGCATTCTATCCAGTCGACCCTTGTGACACGGAGTTAACCTCCAAGACAATTACAGATGCCTTCAGTGCGATAATAAGGGACTTTGTATTAACAACGGAGCAACCCATCAATGACCGTTTAAGGTTTTTAGACACTGAAATTGTTTTTAAACTTCGTCACGTGTGCTGGAGCTACTCGCCTCGCTCAAAGAAAGGGCTTCTCCCGTTTTCGTCCGCACACTCCAAAGTCGTAAAACGAGGCATCGCCAAGATATGTTCGCGAGCTGCTCCCACGCGTTCGTGCGAGCACTCTGCTGAACAGAGCTTTTCAGCACAAGTCAACCGACTAACATAAGCAGGCTACCCAACCAGCGTGTTGTGCAGCGCTGCTGGTGACTCGGTGAAAGAGTTAGAGAACACCGGAAAGAAAGCTATGCAGTCACAGCCTTCGAAATCGAGGCGCGCGTGCGTGTGCG